>NC_044930.1:18686372-18819304 GCF_003576645.1 Ipomoea triloba | reverse complement strand
GTGATTACAAGCAAGATGTGTGATTTATGTTTTCTACTACTTACTAGTATGCTTAATTGTTTAACAATATATTATTGGGTATGTAAATGATTACCAAATGACCTTGTCAAGAGGGAAAATGATATGAGACGTTATTGAATTTTGCTCATAATGTATGCAAGTTGCTATTTATAACTGTTGCAGATAGAATCTTTGCCGATAAGTAAGGTATAGGGTTTTCTATGTAACAATTTTTACAAAACCTTTATTTAGTTTTGAATAACCCATGGATATCCTTACTTAGCCGTCGTGCTAAATACACTTCAATGTGTTTTCTGTTAACAGATATTATATAGGGTGGGTTCCTGTAGCCCGATGAGCTCTGAATAGGATGGAAGTTGAGGTTGGGGTCTACTCTTTGATGTAGACAGGGATTGTTGTTAATGTTGTAAGTTTAGCCTGTGCACTTAGAGTGGAGTTTGTCAAAGAGGTGATAGAATTCACTCTAGGTGTGGCGGTAGCACCCAGTTTTCTGCTGGTTAGATGTAAGCTTCCGCGATGTATTATTAGGGATTTTGTAATAAATCCAATATGTGAAAATTGGGGTGTTACAGTATGAGTTGGAAAGCATTGGAAGCAAAGACGGTGATTTTCAAGCATTTTGGGTGAATTTGGAGTCAAGGAGAAGCTATGGAGATGGGTGCAACACTTCCAAGGGAGCCTAATAGTTGTATTTTCAATGGTATTGATCATTTGGGCAAACTAAAACAAAAGAGAAGCAAAAGGTCAATGTGTTGAAATTTCTGCACGTCGACATCTTAGTGATTGGACGATATCTCGGCCTATATATATCTAAATTGAGTGATTCTTGTGCCATTGGAACGAAGACTCAAAGGGCTACAACTCTCATGAAGACATTAAAGCTAAAACAAATGAAGAAAATGAGTCAAAATCGTCCAGACTTACAGATCTCGTCCAAATCTGCCATTGTTCGGTGTTTTGACCATATTTCAGTCTAGGAATGTCCAAATGAGGTGATTCTTGCGCCATTAGAAAGTCAACTTGAAGGTATACAACTTTGTTGAAGACCACAAAGGCTAATAAAGTGGATTTGAGGGTGAAAATTATCCTAGAAGTCAACACAGTGAACAGAATTTTGAGAAATGCACTGTAAATCGCACAAAAGCATACGACCACTCATACGGCCGTATGTGAGACCGTATGGCACCTACTCTGCAATTATTTAAGCTCGTTTTGAGCATTTTGAACTCGATTTTGATTCATGGTTGAACCCTAGACACTCCATTCACTTCCTTTCATATTTTTAGGTTAGATTAGGCTTAGATCTATGTTTTTTTTTTAACACTTTTGGAGCTTGTAATCCTGGATTTGAAGCTTGGATTTCAAGATTCTTCCACCCATTTCAATAGAGAAGCTTTCTTTCCCTTATCTCTTTTCTTTATCAAGATTTATGCTTATTACTTGTGCTTTTGTGTTCTTTATGCTATTTAATCATGAGTAATTAATTTATGGGCTTGCGTTAGGGTTGTATTATCTATTTTGATGCATAGGTTGTGATTATTGTGAAAAAGGAGAAGAACCCCAACCTAGGGTTCTTGAGTTTGAGTTGGGTCTTTAATTTATCTTGCAATAGTTTATGCGTAGCAATTATTGTTTGTGTTTGGAAAGTCTTTCATCTCAATGAGAATTGGATGGAAGACTTGAGCCTTCCCACTCTCGAACCCAATTTCCCTTCTGTGGAAATATGGGTAGATTGGGGCTTAAATAGCTTTTATACTTCAAGAACTTGGGTTGATACACCACGGGAGTGGGGTAATCCTTGTTCTAATCCTTGTCTTGACTAGGATTTATTTGTGTTTGCCTCAAGAACCTAGGTAAAATGTTCTTCCTCCAAACTTAAGTGTTAAAGCATCTAGATGGTAATGCCCCTAACTTGAGTCCTATTTCGTTATTTTGTATTTATCTATTGTTTATATGTGTTTGTTCTACTTTGTTGTCGCTTTCTTAGCTTCATGTTGATTTCCTTGTGCTAGTGCCTAGTTTTGTGATTGCATATTGCATGACATAACCCCTAATCCTCAGCGGAACGACATTTCACACCCGTACACTCACCATTACTCATTTTTGCTACACATCAAATCGCGACTGGGCAACTCCTGACTGCAACACCAAACTCCCGTTCTCCTTGACCTAAAAAGGCCAGTGGTCGGCCAGCTTCACGAGGAAGGGCGACTGGCGAACTCCTAAAAATAACTCCAGCATCATCCTCTTCTTCTAAGGCCTGAAAAGGCTAGTTGTTGACTGACTTCGCAAGGAACTGCGACTGGTCAGCTCCTGACTGCAACACCAAACCTCTTTTCACAGCATTGTGGAGCCTAGTCCAATACGCAAAATTTGACTTCATAATGTACAGAATTCATGTTTATAATATGCATACACATAACTATGGACACTGATCCAATACACATAATCTCCATAATGTACAGAATTTACGTTTATAATGCACAGAATTCATTTTCATAATATACATACACATAAACGCAATATAATGAAATTGAATTAAACATTTAACATAATACACAGAATTCGTGTTTATAATGCACAAAATTCATATTCATAATATATTAAATTCTTGTAAATTGTATTATGTTTATATATATGTGTATTATGAACATAAATTTTAAACATTATTAAGTTAAATTCTGAGTATTGAATCCGGATTTGACCATGACCCGTTATACGGAAGTATGGAACCCAAAAGGGCTAAACAAACGTGTTGCGTTCCGTCATCTTCCGCTCCATTATTTCCCTCTAAAATGGCGACGAAGCTGAACCTAAAGCCAGAGAGCAGCAGCCAACCCGAGAGTGAGACTGAGAATGAGGAGGAAGAGGAAGCTCGAAGAAGAAGAAATTCAAGAAAAGAATTTGATCTTGGAAATGGAAGCGAGGTGATTTATATACCCAGATTCATGTCCTACGACCAATCTTGGGAATATTTGGAATACCTTAACAAACACATCCCTTGGACCCGACCCACCATTCGCGTATTCGGCCGACCCTTTGTTCAGGTTTATGCATTATTCATACCCTGATTTTATTATTTTTTATTTTATTTGAACTTTGATCATGAATTGACGAATACAAGTATAGAACCAACCCATTAAAGGTCAATTTTGCTCCATCAATAGTTGAAAAAACTAGATTGTGGTTAAGGTTGAGTTGAGCGTAGGACATAGTACTATTGTTGTAATGACCACCAGGAGGTCTGTAGTTTGATCAAGAAGGATTTATTTTGCAGAACTTATTGATTTTAATAGGGAATTGAATGTAATACTGGGAAGTGAGGATCATGTAGTATATGGCTTTTGGTTTAACTTCCATGAAAATTTCTTTGTGATCCCCATCATGCTTGGGTTTCTAAATTCTATTCTGGAAGCAAAGATAGGGAATTTGTTGGGCAGAAGTAGGTAAAGATAGGCGGGTGAAGGGTCAAGTCCAGTACCTGTATCTCATGACGGTCTATAAGACAATAAAGTTGGGTCTTCGCCTAGCTATAGCTTTTGGCATAGTAATAAGCTCTTGATCCTAACAGAATTTGAAGTGGGGTTCAATCCTCAGGAAGCATCTAGAATTGCTTAGATGTTTGATCCGGCTGCACTAGATGTTCTAATTTCTCATTGGAAGAGCCCTTTCTCCTATGCAACTTTATTTCAGAATAGCTGGAATTTGCAGAAAGAGTGAAGGTCTGGTTTCGTCATGGATTATATTGATTAGCCTTGAAACTAACAGTTTCTTTGCTTGCTGATAGTTAGCTTTAGGTGTGACTTCGAAAATTTCGAAAATATTTTTGAGATAAACAGATATCACACCCTCGCTAAGATGTTTCAAGAAAATCTTCATAGGACATATGAACTTGTCTCAATCCAATTGCAAGCTATAGATTGGGCACCAAAAAAAAAAAAAAACAACCTTGGCATCTGTAACTTAGAAAAGATAAAATCTTTATCCTCTTTGGATTTTCCCTTTTTGTAAAGCACTTCCTTTTGGAAAAATAGTAGTACTCATTGTTTAAGCTACTGCAGCCTAGAGACACTTGCTATGTTGCTAGTGAAGGAGTGTCCGAGCTGGTTTACAGTGGATATAAGCCCCATGCTTATTCTTGGGATGAATTCCCTCCTCTCAAGGAG
This sequence comes from Ipomoea triloba, assembly GCF_003576645.1. Lineage (NCBI taxonomy): Eukaryota > Viridiplantae > Streptophyta > Magnoliopsida > Solanales > Convolvulaceae > Ipomoea > Ipomoea triloba. The sequence goes on along the minus strand of NC_044930.1, from coordinate 18,815,117 downwards.
ATTCTAGATGCAGTAAGCTCACTTCGGTTCAATCTTCACGCTTCAAATGCTTCGTGTTGAGATATATCTTAGTTGTCAACGTTTTATGTTTTATCCCATAGGTTCATAAAGCTATTCCTGGAAGCCACTTCAACAGCTTGCTTTTGAATAGATACAAGGGTGGAAATGACTATGTTGGCTGGCATGCTGACGATGAGAAACTTTATGGACCAACTCCCGAAATCGCCTCTGTTTCCTTTGGATGCGAACGCGATTTCTTCTTGAAAAAGAAGCCAAATAAAACATCCCGAGGTATTTGCATTCAGTGACTTGTTCACACTCTACGTTTCAATACTATGAATTCAGTTGGCCGCGTGCTGATTGTGTTTAACTAACATACCAGGTAAAAACGCTGAGGGTGAACCTCCCAGCAAGCGATCTAAAACACATAATAATTCTGAGCAACACCATTTTGCGCTAAAGCATGGGTCACTGTTGCTGATGAGAGGCTATACTCAGCGGGATTGGCTCCACTCGGTGCCAAAGCGTGCAAAAGTAGAGGCTGTACGAATTAACCTCACCTTCAGGTGCATTCTTTGATTGGTTGGAAAATTACGTGTGTGATGGATGCCATACCAAGTCGAACTTGCTGTAAGAAAGTTGACGCGTTTTTGAGAAGATGGAGTTCACAGTTGAACATGGTTAACTGCTAGATTTGAGATTTGGTGCAAGTCTTGAAGGCTATGGCCTATGGGTGTTGAGTAAGACAGCAGAGAGCTGATCAAGGTCACAAAATCCCAAGTCTGATAACCTTAAGTATTAGTACTAGACGTTATGAGTTGGTGTGTAATCATTTTTGTGCAGGGCTGATACGGCCTAAACATGACCTGTTACATAAGGCAGATATGGCTCATTTCTTCGCACCAACTTGGTTAACATGAATGTACTTTCATCTCTTAAGAGAGATAAGAAGTTCAAAACTCTCTCTTGTATGAAAAAGTCAATATAGCCAGCATTTTACTCCTTAATTGGGTTAGCACGATTTGAACGGAGATTAGTTTGAGTATGGTATAAGTTTAAGGTGCTTTCTATAATTAGGGTCTATTCAGAACACCATACTTTTTATAATTACGGTCTATTTAGAACACCAACTAGTTTGGTTGACGTGAAGAAACTTTCATCTATTAAAGAAGTCGAAAGTTCAAAATTCTCTATACAAAATCAATATGGTTAGGCATTTTATCTTTTAATTGGGCTGGTACAGCATGAACAAGAATTAAAAGGTGCCTCATCTTGTGGACAAAAAATAAAAAATAAAAATATTATAAAATTAAAAAAAATAATAATAATAAAAGACAATGCTATTTAGCATACATACCACATACTGACATACAGGCGTGACTTGGATTTGAAAGTGTAAAGCCAAAAATGAAATTTTTGCTACATGAAACATGGCAGGTTAACACCAATAATATCCATCACTAGAAGCAATTGTAACCCATATGGGAATTTTGCCTCCAAACTAATTATGCCTAAAAATTCAAAATCTTTTCATTTTTATCCAAACCTATTGAGACACCTAATGAAAAAATGTCAATTTCCCTAAATACCACACCATGTCATGACGTTGACACAACCAGAATTGAAACAAAAGAAGCCTCACCTCAGCCAGTTTAAACCAAATCTCATATCCAACATGTAATCTAAGTAGAAATCTAGAGACAACAATGGGCAATGGATGCTCTAGTCTCTAGACAACAATTTACGCACAAATGCAAATGATAATTTTTATAAGGAATGGCAGATATACAAAACTCAAAAAACAATAGTACAACAAAACCTAAGCTCCTGCACAAGGTAGGTAAAGCTAACTAGGTAAATTATGGCGGCGGCTATCTTGCTTGCTACATCAGAGCTGTACAGGAGGTCTAAAAGTCAGCTACAAGAACACGGCTCAGGACAGCTACACAAATGTCGTTGGGAGCCATAATTATGCTAAACGCTAAACTCCATCCATCCTGTGCATTACCGTTTGCTATAAAGGTTATCTGTACTTCACAATTTATGATTATTTTCGAGGATTAATGGCTAAATCTTCTACTAGGTCATCTAAAGTAATAGTACATGGAGAGACTGCCCGAGGGCTGCACTTGTCGCTAAACTGGTTGATAGAATAAGCCATTATCTGCCGTCTGCTCACTCATTTCCTCTGAGCTGGTTTCCCTACCCGACGCTTCCACATGCTCTGCAAATCACCAAAGTGGTATCAGTAAATTAAGCTACGAGTTACGATGTAAAAGGTGAATGTAAATCTGGAATTTCATACAAGAGTCTCGTCGTCAGAAAAATCTGCATCGGCAGGTGTAGTAGTCTCTTCAGATTCATCTTCATCTGCGGGATGGCTTCCTGCTTCATCATCCATTGGACTGCCTGGACTATCTGGTTTCTCGACTTCATGCTCCTCGTCTGAACACTTTTCTTCCGATATCTCTTCCTGTGGTTTCCCATCTGAAGAAGAAGACATTTCTTGTTCATCAGACACGGGTGCATCGTGGGGAGTGCCTGGTTCTTCTTCCTCTTCTTTATTTTCAGATTGGCATTCCTCTTTGGACTCTCCCACGTCACCCGATTCATTCTCAGCATCATCATCACCTCGTTTCTCATCAGAAAGTGATATTTCATCATCCTTCTCAGACTGCTCTTGGTCAGATGAACTCTTTTCCATGATTTCTTCTCGTTTGCCTTCAGAAAAATTAGGAAAGCTCAATCATATTTTACATTCAATAACAAACTGAAAGTGGTTTTTAGACAAGCCTTAGGACCAAATGCATCAATAGCAGGAAACACTATATTACAATCAATGATCAGAACTGATTCAAACCTTTATCTGATTCGAAATCATCAACTAGGGACCTACTCTTTGATATGCCTTTTTGTCCATATTTCAAATTCTTTCTTGGAGTTCTCTTCCCTCTTACTTGAGATGATGGAGACCTGCAAGGCAATTAGGTAAAAGCATATAGAAGATGGAAAAGAAATGAAGACACAAACGTAATCTATAGGCTGAACTGCAATAGCAAACTCACATATAACTCATCGCTTTCTTCTGCCCAGATCCACCCGAAGATCTCCCTTTCTTATCACCAGATCTGCACAACAGTAACATGAAAAAAATATAGTACGTAATTTCAGAAATCCATCTTGCAGTGGAAACATGTGAATCACTGAATCGTGCACAATGGTCTCATCTAAACCTTAGAGCCTTAGTAAAATCAGAAATGAGGCATCACGCAGTAAGCTGATTAGAGCATAAAATTCCAATACTGCCATCAAACTATAAAAGAAACGAAGTACTTACACTCCCTTGGACGATGCACCCTTTGACGATTTTGATCGCTGCAGAATAATGTCAAGTATCAGATACTGAATCAAAACTAACGACTGCAATGGAGGCTAGTGGTGAAACTCATTCACAGAATAATATTTTATACAAAACTCCTGACCTTAACAGGCTTCTCTCCACGATCAACAAGCTCCCAGCGCTCCTTATCCAACCGGAGGACTTCAACATCTCCATCCTCATATAATATCTTTCACAGAAATTAACAATGAAAGACACCCATGAATCAAGTGAAATTACAAAAGAATAACGTGAGCATTGATGTTGTTGGGCAGAGACCGGTGAAGGGCCAAGTCCAACAATTGGTGGCTAGGTAAATTGTTGGGCAGAGGCCGGTCCAGTGAAGGGCTAAGTCTAGCACCCTGCCTCTTAAAAATGTGGTGGGGGCATATAAGGAAATAAAGCCGGGCCTTCGCTGTGAGCTATAGCTTTTAGCGTAGTGGTAAGCGCTTGATCCTAACAGATGTGATACACAAAACTGTCCAACATACTTAAAAATTAGAGGATTAATAAAATCCAGCTTACCACATGTTTTTTCTTCTGGGTGTCAAAGGACTTTATAACTCCTTCATAGAACCTGAAGTGTCATGGAAAGTAGAAAACAAAGTTAGTGTGCCCAGAACAGTGCACCAATGAGACACCAGAAGGCAAGAAAGGAGAAAACAAGAAATACAAGCTACTGGTTACTTTCTTTTCTCATCAGTGGACAGTGGATACCACTATGAAGTTAAAGACTATGATTGATGTTCCGAAGAAACATAATAGCTAAACAAGAGAGGCTTGATAGAACCAAGTCAGCCACCAAACTAAGAACACTTTTTCTAACACATGAAATGCAATTCTGTTCGGGGAAAATTTTACAAGATGGGGATAAATAAGAAAAGAACGAAAGAGTGCCCTCGTTAGACCAAAAATATCCATAAAGGACCATGGAATAATTCTACAAGATGAAGATAAATAAGCATAGCACAAAGAAGTAATCTCATTCAACCCAGAATTATCCCAAAAAAAAGAAGGGACCTCTGGAATTTTACATATCACCATGTATAATATTTTAAGGAAATAGGGGAATGAACCAAAGAGGTGAATCATATGAGTCGTAGGGATTGACAAGGAAAAGCAATACCATCAGAAACAATGCCAATATAAGAAGATAATAGAAAGAGGCAACACCAGGTGTGGCCCATATAAATGTGCATAATCATTTATTACAGTCCAAAGCCCTTCCAAATGCCTTGATAAATAAGATTAAAATTTTGATTAAGTGACTTACTGCTTATCCATGGGCCACCAAACTTTTATTCTGCAACCAATCAAGTCCATGGTTGGACTTTCGCCACCCTTCGAAGTGCACTAGAGTAGATACAAAAGCAGCATTTAAGTATTAAATACACAAACAAACTGCAGACACCAAATAGAATCTTCCAATAAATACAGAAAATCAAAGGACAATTAGAAAAAAACAACAGAAGTACAAAAATATTCCCAAATAGAAAAGAAAATCTCTTTAGATAGGAAGGACATTTGTCAGTTAATTTAGCATCGTAATAAAAGAAAACAAATTTTCCAATGACTAAAACCAAATTGAATTGTGTTCTACCTCATTTAAGAACTTATGTTAGTAGAGGGGGAGACATTTATCATTCTACATATCATTCCTCAACAAAGCATCAGATACTAATATTTAAGCAGCAGGCTAAAGCCCATACTGCAGATTGAAGAACACACACACACACAAAGGTTTACTAAAATACTACATGCCTAGTAACTTGAAATTTTTGAGATGTAGCAAATGAACTACTATCAACCATGCCAAGCTATTCAAAAGAGATGCATCAAATTAGAGTCAAAGATATTGAACACAATAACCTTTGCCAACCCAGAAATGTTTTTCCTCTTCTGCTTCTTCATAGATCCTGACTTGGAATCACTTGAGACGTGTGTCCCATCAGTTGCAATATTTTCTTTAGACTTCTGTAAAAATGGGGAATTCAGTTGAGGACAAGAATTTATAGCTGCAATGCAACCAGTTTTACTTGTAAAGAAGCTTACTTTCACTTTATGGTAGTCCTTAGTGTCAACTTCATGGTCCAAATCCGAAACCTTCCGTTTTCTTTTTGCTGAAGGGGTTGAATTCTTGCGGATGCATGAGTTCAACAACTTATCTTCTGAAACAGTATCTTCTTCCAACGACTTATCTTCTGAAGCAGAGTTAAGGTCATCATCCCTTTCAGTGGAGTTTGAGACACTTGCCTTAAGCTTCTTTTTAGGCTTCTCATTCTTTGATGCGGGAGATGGCTTAAGAGCCTGAGCAGATGACCTCCGCTTTTTAGGAACAGGACCATCTGTCGTATCACTACCATCTGTTTTTCTTTTTTGATGTTTGGTACTGCTTTTTCCTTTTCCAACATACTCATGGCCATTACTTGATTCAAACTTATTAGGATTGACTGCACTGTCTGAATTAATTTCCCTCACCATTTTCAAGATATCATCATCAACATCATTTTTCACCTCAGCAAGGGAAGATTCATTCTTCACCTCATTGCGAGCCTTGGATCCTTTGGCTTTTAGCCGTTTCATAATTTTCCCTAAAGGCATCTCATTTCCATCTGTTTCACTATCTTTCATTATGTCAGATTCAGTAATTTCAGCATTAACCTGAAGAGTGCAAAATAGCAGAAATGTAAGAATATATACCAATCACCATATCACTGTAACTGAAAGGTGACAAAGAGCTTACTTTTCCATTAGTTTCCAGCATAAGTGTCTCAAATTGGACCAAGACTTTCTCATCAGTTAGCCATGTCTGTTGTTCAACCTGTCATCAAATACAGTGTCAACAACCTAAAACAGCAGCAAAATGTAATACTTCCTTTTCCACCAATGGGAAAGCTAAGAATTAGGAAGTAGTTTTCCCATTTCTAGCTGGGTTCCTTGATTTAAAGAGTAAAAGTGCCAAATAAGTTTCCATTAAGGCCAAGAAGTTGCACAAAATATTGAAAATTAGTGAAGATCAACCACAGAAAAAAACTACCAACAAACTGATGCATATTCCATCATGAAATCTTGAAGCAACATCAAACAGGGAATCTCAATACTGAAAGGAAGAAAATTATTGTGGTGGATCCTTGTAGTGTAACTGAAGAGCCCACTGGGTGATCAAATTGTCCATCATAAATTCAGTTCAAAAGATGCCCACAGGACAAACGGAAGGTCCTTTAGGCATTAAACACTTGACCCCAGCTCTACTACCAGATATTTTATATTTAATTAAAAAAACAAACAGCAATATAAATCGAGCATAGAAGTATGTCCTAGTACAGAGAAAACGGACACATTCCATTCTTCATTGCATTATATCTGGATTCAGATTACTGTATCTACTATAATTCTAGTTTCTAAAACTCCCTGTTTTTTGTATGATAAGGAGGGTTCTGACAGAAAGGCATAGAGAACTTAGTTATAAATGCAATCAGTAGCTGGGGAACCATGCAGAAAAGGAGGTGTTCATAGCTCAGGCAAAAACAAAATATGAAACCCACTAAACGTCTATACCCAATCACTGAAGAAACTTAATTTTAAGGAATTCAGCTCTTGATACACGGAACAGATAAGGACTCTGACCAGATTGAAAATAACAAGAAACATACCGGAGAAGTGTCATTTCCTTCATCCTTCTCACGCTGTTTGAAAAGCATTGTAGGTAGTGGCACCAGTGTGTTCAATTCCAGAGCATCATCTTGTTTTGAGGCCAAGCGCTTTATGATTGAAAGGCCAAGGTCGGAAATACCATACAAGTTCTACAAAAATTGATGCACATTATAATCTCATTCAAAATTCAAATTAATAATTGGCACTTTTGTCAATCTTCTTTGCAAAATAACATTTTAGGCTCTTGGTTAACTGTTAGGGTACCTCAGAAGGAGACATAGAAGATAAAAACAAGGTGATGGAAATTGAGAAAATTTATTTACAGGATCTGGAAAGTCAAAAAAGGGCTTTTTTCCAACCTTAGATTTTGTAGCATCTACAGCATCTTGTGATTGCTTGACACTATGCAAAATAGAGTTTATTGCTGCAATACTTTCCTTCTCCTGATCCTTGCTAATTTGAGATTTGCCATCTTCATCTCTATGCATGAACATTGAGAGGAATAAATGCAACTGCCTGAAAAGAAAATGCCTCCAGGTATTAAAAAAAATTGAAACTTCAAGAAAACTCATCTTTAATAACTAAACCTTAATGTTAAAGAGGCAGGCATTTGGAATATATATAATATCCTTATCCCTCACCATGCAAGCTAATCCTCTCTCAAAGGAGAGGAAAATGAAATTCCAATCTCCTCATTATATGTATCACAATCGATGACCTAACAAAAATATATAGGCATGTAGCATCATACATACTACTTCATCCTAATGGCATGAATAAAATAGTGATGAAAACTAGTTTGGGCTGTTTGGCCATCTTGATAAGGGCATTTCCAATCAATAACAATGTAGAGTTTCTCTATGTAGAATGGCAGGAGTAAATAAGATTTTTTATGCTAGTGTATAGTAATTGTCAGATAAGAGCAGAGGTACTATACCACAATATATATAGCAGCCTACCAGTAAACTTTCCGCAATTGTTAACTCCCAATGGGAGAAAAGTAAATATAATTGTACCATAGGAGCTCTTCAGAATGAAAACCATAGATATGAAGGATTGAAGTAAATTTGAACAATGAATAAACTGCTGTTCAGTCTGTTTCTAGCTAGTTCTTAGGTATGTAGCAACCGGCCATCACAGAACAGAAATATACCTATAAAAAGGTTCAAATGCTTTAACATCTTTACATTCTTCAATATTAGGAAACAATGGATGATGAGCAAGAGCATGGACCAAATATGGTAAGATGTATTCCGGATAGCCCGTAGGAGCATTAGCATCAGATTGTGAAGAGAGATGTCTTGCTTTCCCTTGTTGACACATCTGAATTATGTCACTTAAGTTGTTTTTAACCTGCCAATTGTTAGGCAATAAAAGGGTCATAACATAACTCAACCAATGAATTTTGAGAACCCCTCTACCATAATAAGCCTGAATACAACCAAATGATATGGAAGTAATGAACCACCTCTTCAATATTGACTTGCTCAGGTTTCATGTCAAGAAAGAAGGCACAAGCATACTTCGGATCCAAAAGCCGGTCCTTTATGTACTGGTGAACTTTGTTCAATAATAGCTTTTTTACTTGAGGGAAATTGGCCTACTAGCATTAACCAGTGAAATAAAAAAGATTTATTCAGTATAACTTGCAGCTCAAAATTTTTATGCTCAAATATCTTATAGATGGTAGAATATAAAGAGATACAACATTTTTGAAGTAGAATATCAAGAGAAGACTTCACCTCTGGAGTTCTCAGGGCTAGATAAAAGACATCTACAGGAATCTTATGCTCCCAGTGTTTCGATAGGCGAAGAACAGCCTTTGCTGCAGCAAGTCTCAGATGAGCCTTATCTACTGAACTGAAAAATCAAACAGCAAAAGACCAAAGCATATCGGCCTTTTATTATGAAGCCAAATACTGAACCAGCCAAACTAATAGTTTGCCAGTGGCAAGACATTTTCAAATTCCATAAATTACACATTACCTTGACTGAATTTCTTTGGAGATTTCACCAAAGCAGAGAATATTTTTAAGGATCAACATCAAGTCATCAATCCCCGAACGAAGATGAGCATCTTTTACTGGCAAATAGCTCTTGACCAATGTTTTTATGCCAAAAATCTGTGAAAAAGTTTTACTTAATCAAGCTAGTGCTTTAATTTTAATAAAATATGAGTTTATCAAGTCTTGGAATTTGTACAAATCATTAAAACAGCTTGCTAAAAACTGAAAATCCAACCTTCAATAAACAAATCTCACTCCTATTCCCCCAAGAGTCTTTCCCATCATCTGTTGATGCCTGAAAAAGAAACATACATTAGCTAATACAAGGATGGACTAGATAATGAATCGAAAAATCAAACACAACTTGTCAATAAAACAAAGAAAAATCAAGCATACCTGGTTGCACTCTAATATACTTTTCTTTATGAACTCTTCGATCTCAATTTCCCTTGTTTCAAAGACTGGCATAGCAGTTTGTGCTATACATCCAAGAGACTGCAGAACAGCAGCCAAATGTGACTTCTCCTTGAGCATATCAACAAGCCTCTGTACACCATGGGTAATACCAAAGAATGTTGACACAAGATTATAGTTAGAGGACAATACACCATATTCGTTTCTTTAAAGGAGACTAGAAGAGAGAGCAAAATGTAATGTTCTAACAGACCTTGTACAAAACAGAGAGTGACATGAGACCATCATCTGTTGTTATTGATGCCAGAGCATGGACAGCATACTTTGCCTGCCTCCGACTACCCTCAACGCAGAACCTCTCAAGCATAAGGTCTAAAGATCTGCAAATAAGTACAAAATTCAATTAAACGCAAGGCAATTTGAAATAAATCAGACATTTACAATATGTACCTTGATGAAACTCCTAATTGTTCTCGAATGGATCCACCAGCCTTTGCTAAAATATGTAAAACACCTTCTTTAATTATCTCATTGTCATCTTCAAGAAGATGTATCAGATTTTCTTCAAGGCCACTGAGAAGCAGAGGACTGAAACGTGCAAGAATCTGAAAATGCATCACAAAAACATTTGAACAATATGATGTATGATTTTAGGTAACCAAGAATAATAAAAGCACAAGACATACAACCTAACTATACAAGGTATAAAGACAAGGGTTGTATTTGTATAGCATAACTATTTGAAGCACTAATGCTAGTTCAATTTCTAAAATGTGTTTTCAATAACCATTTTTACACTGCTTTTCTGTCCCTTTTAGTTTCTTTTGGATTTTTTTTTTTTTGGGTTGTGCTTTGCCATAGGATGGGATGGGGAACAACTGAATCATATGCCTACAGTGAGACCTTACAAATAAATGATACTTGGCTACAAGTAGAACATAGCTGGATAAATAAGTAAATAGACCAGTAAATTAGGAATAAGTGCACTACCACAAGTACAGTCATGCATGATAGAATCAGATGGCTACTTCCAGCACTTTTATGTAAGTTGACCTCCAGAAGGATGTCTCGCACATGCTCCTTGCTGAAAAGTATGTATGAGCATTTTAAGGACAGAATGCTCAGAAAATCATACAGCGGATGCTTCTCACCAAGGATCTTAAGCAAATCATCCTGTGGGATAAAAGTTATTAGATATAACCCATGACTAGCTATTTTATGACTTGATTCCTTAACAAGTAGAAGAGTAAGGAACAACACAAGCTGGAGAGAATTCAACTTAGATTTACATCCTCACCCGAGAGTTACAAGCTTGAAGAGAGGCGGTATTCGGATCAAGGAGAACTCCTAAAATCTTCCATACATTGGCATCTTTTAACTGGTCAAGGATCTGAAAGTTTTCCTCTGCTTTTGCAGTGTCAGTAAAACAATGTGACATAATGCGGAAGCATAACATTACTTTCTTTTGGAGCTCAGCCGGATCACCATCCTACAATAATTGTCAAAGTCAATTGTATATGCTTGTAACCTACTATAGATTTAGTTTTAAGGCTTTGATAAGTTGCAAACCTGTGGCATCTGTCTTAAAGAAAGATACCTCCTCATCTCTTGTTGTAACCTGCAGTTAACAAGAGATACCTCCAAGTTAATCTAATTGTAAAAAGGGAAACAAATTAAATAAACAGAAACCACAAAGAAATGGCTGATTTAAAAGACAGATGAACAAACCTTTGCTTTTGTTCCAACATCTTCTCAAGAGCCTTGACCTCAACTTTGTCAAAACCTGAGAAAACCCTAACCCAATTTTTAACTTTATCCTTGACAGAAAACTCATTGGGGAACAAGGACAGACATAGAACAGGTTCAACAGCATCTGATCTGCAGGAAAGGTTATAGTGTTAAATCATGTTATCTCAGCCAGTTCCTAAAGCATATATTCAAAGAGAGAATACTGAAACAGGGTGAATTGTTTTACCATAGCCCCTAATTGAGATTTCAAAAATCTATGATTTCCAGTATTAACATTAGAAATAGTCAATGCAGCAGGGTTTCTCACTTGAGGTTAAAGTCCATTTCACAAAGGTAATGGGTTTTAATTCCCATTTTATTTTCCCCTAACCAAGGACATAATGTGATCCTTCTCATCCATGTTGTCAAGATAAATTTACCTGAAGTCCTTGTCATAAAAACATCTCAAGATCTTCCCAGGGATCCAGTCATATTCATAGCTTTTTTGTGAGTCAGTAGAACAGTTCAAACAATAATTTCTGTATACCTCAGCTAGCCTCTCCATTGTATATCTTTTAACAAGGACCTAGAGAAATTTTTCAAAAGTATTGTCAGAAGAACTGATAAAGCATCAACTCTCGCTCAAAATATGCATTCCAAGAGAGATCAACATACAGATTTGTCTCGAAGTCTGTCAGCGACAAGCTTGATTCTTTCAACCTCTATTGAGGATAAGGCACGACATGCAACATCACAGAGCACAGCAACTACTTGTTTACGGACATTTTCATCATAATCCAACAGTCGCTCACATAAGGCAGCTAGAAAAGATCTATACCAGATTAGAAACAAAATGTAAAAACTTAAAACACATCCAAAAAGCAACTAAAAATTCCTTACAAATGATCTGCGGAGCTTCAGCTCTAAATGGATCACAGAGCAAACAGCCTTTAACATTTTCAAGGACAGACATCCGGACTTCAACAGTTCTATCAGTTAGCCTCTTTAAAAACTCCAAAAATAATGATTGAAAAGCTTCAGTGATTGCATATTTTGGCATAGCAAAGAGATCCCCAAGTAAGCTAACCACTTTTAATCGTACATCTAGCTGATCAGCCTGTAAAATTGAAATTTGGAAAGCAATAAATTTACAAACTGAAAATCAAGAAACTTTCCTCACAAATGACTAAAGTAGCAGTTTTAAGATTAGAGGATATCAATAACATTAAACAATGCCAAAGTTTATTTTTGTCCTTTTAAATAAGTATGATTTTATTAGAAGTATCAACAGAGCACATATAATAACAAAGCAATTTACTAGCTATATCTCCCCAGAAAAACATCAGTCCCCTACAGGAAAAACAATATACAATTTATACATCAACCATAAAGGAAAACTAAGATTCTAAGAATGCCAACTTCCTCAACAGGCACACAAAGAAACATTAGCAAAAGGAGAGTAGGGAAATTCACCCTTTTGCTTCCTGAAGTTGCAATATATTGCCAGTCTCAATGCATGAGAACTAAGGTCATGGGTAGTTGGATTGGTAGATTATGAACAAAAAGGATGTAGGTAAAGCAAAAAGTATTACCAGCAGCTCCCCTGTCAGGTAGGGAACAACTCCTGATAGAATTTGAGGAGCACAACAGTAAATGTCATAAATGACCTCATGGTAATCTATTTGAAAATCATGTGGCCTACTTTCTCCAGACATTGAAGATAAAAGAAATTGCTTGATGCCGGGCTCAAGTTTTCCTGTACATTGTTCTATCAAATCCACAGCAAGCCTCCTCCCAGCCATTGTTACTCCCTAGAAGTTGAAGTTAACAATTAAGCACTTCACAAAGGTCACAAAATGGAAATTTTGAGCTTCAACAGCTGACTGTTTATCCTAGAGAGGAATGCTTACCTTTTTATTCCGTCCTAGAGCAGACAAAATAATAGCTAAAAGATCCTCCCGTATATCCTCACTTTCTTCTAAGATTACAGCCATAATTGTTTTCATTGATTTTAGAACATTTTCAGGGTGCTCCTCTCTGCAAATGTTAATAAAACAATTAGTTAAAGGGAACAGTGAAACAAGCATTTTAATGTGTATACAGAGTTGCTAAATATAGGTATATATTGATAATTACAAAACCGTCAAACAAGTCACACACCAAAACTAATTAATAGCAACTTCATAAAATAATAATGCAGACCTGGCTTCCCTGAAAAAAATACTGAACATTTCATTGACGAGATCATCACACTCAAGATCCAGCATTACAACACATGATCTGTATCTCGCCACAGTCTCTAAAATGACAACTTTTCTACCAAAATATGGACTATTCATATCATTTAGTCCAGTGAAAGTGCTCACAATCAAATCAAAGATGTCCTGACCATAAATCAAAAGACATTTAGAAGCATATCAAATTGCAAAATGATGAAAAGTACACGCCAAATGCAAAGACAAGAAGTTATCTCCATAAACTGTTTCATTTCAAAATTAAAGGATTACCTTCAGAACATCATCATTGTAGGGAGCCTCAGGTGCTGTAATTCTTGTTATTTCACAGATACATGTAGCAACAAGAAGCTTAACCTCCCTATCTTGATGCTTTAGAAGCTCAGGCTTAACAATAGCCTTTTGAAAAGACTGCATGGCTTCCAAAACAGCTTTAGGGGGTGATTGATCCAAGTCAGAAAGGCATGTCGAACCTTGCTGTCAGTATAAATCCATGTAAAAATTAGCTAAGCCATGGCCTGAATGACTATACAGGCAAAATGAGATTACACAAATAAACACCGCAAAATGTTTTTTTCAAAAAGAAAAGTCTGCAACATGACTTTTCTCCAATACTAAGTAAAACCCACATTCCCAAGTAACCCAAGGAAAAAAAACAGAAGTCAAACACCCAAGCCAATAAGCTCATTTTCATTCATCCAGTCCCTAGATTACAGCAACAGAGTTTCCAGGCAGTATTCCTTTTTGCAATAGTATTAGGAACTTTCCTAAATGTTGGAGTTTTAATAACATTTTGTTAAGATTCTATTTTCAAAACATTTTGATCTTAACTGTAACAGTCGCATACTCGCGTTTCTGAAATGCGGCTTTAGAATTATATTTATGAAACGCGATGCTAAAGATGCGGTCAAAAATTGCGACTCTGAAAGTATTTAATGAGATCTTGAAGTCAATTTAAACACAAATACATGTTATTCAGAGAAAGTTGTATTACAATTAATACAATTCCATGAAGTCGATTTGGGCATAAACACATTGTGTACAAGGGCTTAAAGGTAACTCCACATGTGTTACACTTGCATTACACATCATCCACAATTTTGTGTAGAGTTGACGAGTTGTTCAGAAATAACATAGACACATAGTAATACAGCCATTGCTCTTACCTGTAACAGTCGTGTTTCTGAAATGCGTCTTTAGAATTACATTTATAAAACGTGATGCTAAAGATGCGGTAAAAAATTGCGACTCTGAAAGTATTTAATGAGATCTTGAAGTCAATTTAAACACAAATACATGTTATTTAGAGAAAGTTGTTTACAATTAATGCAATTCCATGAAGTCAATTTGGGCATAAACACATTTTGTACAAGGGCTTAAAGGTAACTCCACATGTGTTACACTTGCATTACACATCATCCACAATTTTGTGTAGAGTTGTTCAGAAATAACATAGTAATACAGCCATACGGGGTTATTAAATTTGTCAGATTTAAGAAAATTACGAAAACAGTGTGCCAAGCTGAAAGGTCTGTGCAATTTCCCAGTTCTTCTGCTACAGCTTTGAAAATGTACTTAAATTCAAGGAATAAAGGCTCCTCCCAGAGGGGAAATCAGGTTTCTCCATAAGAACACAAGTGTACATTCTAAAATTGGTAGCAAAGATCCGGCAAATGAAATTCATCCTGATAAAGCCTCAAATTTTACAATCCCCACAGAAAACCTTCTTAGCATAATCAAGAAAAGGTCAAAGCTTTCCCACTTTTCCCTACTATCCGGCAAACAAGAACCCTAATTCAGCTTTCCGGCAAACAAGAACCCTAATTCAGCTTAAATGCCCGAACTTACCATTAACCCTAAAGAACACAATTAAGCACCCGAAGCCTCAAACTGGACCCAAATAAAGCAACAATCAAGCATGAAAATAGCAGAAGCAAGTGAATTTTACTAGGACAGTAACAAATGTAGAGAGAAAATTACAATGAACTTGAACCAAAAGAGTAAAAAAGGTGCAACCTTTAAGAGCTTAACGAGAGAGTCTTTAGTGTTGGGAAGAGAGTCGAGCTTGGATCCGAGGTCTTCGAGCTTTTGAAGATTCTGAGCCATGGTGTTTCGTTTCGGAGCTCCGATGTTTGCCGACTTTCACATTTAGCTCTGGGACAATTTTTCGAGAGGGAGATTGAGACAAGCAAGCCAAACCGAATGAGACTTCAAATTTATGTTTTATTATATTTTTTAATTAATGGAAAAAAGAAAGTGATGTAAAGTCTTGACTTCACCACCGCTCAGTGCTCTCACCCCCACGCCAAACGCCCCCCGATTCATCTATCGGATGGGATTTTTTCACTAGACCCCCTTGTACTTTATAGTCTTTCCACATTTCCCACAAATTGTATCATGCATAGATGTAATTATACAGCAATTATATAGAATCAATTAACATTTAACATAGAATGAATAGTGTGACAACTCCGTGCTCAAATAAAATACTAGTGCATTTGATGTGCAAGTTTAGGCAATATTGGGAGTAAAAGGTACCGTCAAATAATAATTGAGACAAATTCTGTAATACTAAGTAAAGGAATATGTTCTAATGTGCTATATATAATTTGATCCTTATTTAC
This sequence comes from Ipomoea triloba, assembly GCF_003576645.1. Lineage (NCBI taxonomy): Eukaryota > Viridiplantae > Streptophyta > Magnoliopsida > Solanales > Convolvulaceae > Ipomoea > Ipomoea triloba. The sequence goes on along the minus strand of NC_044930.1, from coordinate 18,799,078 downwards.
AGACAACTCCTTAATTTGGCAATGAAGGATGGTATCGGTATTGCGTTTCTTAGGGGTAACTTGCAATGGATGCCGACATCCGGCTACGTCTAAGCTAATAAGACCAAAAGGCGAAGTCCGTGCTACATGCTTACGTCTGTCGTCATATGAGGCTTGAGGCTCTAACTACTATGAGCTGAATGCAGATAGCAATGGTGGTAAGTTGATGAGCAAACTAAGGAGTAACTAGGTGTGGATCGACTAATTAATTGATTTTGATTAGGTTAGATTTTTTTAATACCCTGGGTGAGGGTAACATGTAGATTACCCAGTTACTATATGAGCATAGAATTTATAGGTCCATCCCTCTCCAAAATCATGTTAAGGTGCGGGTTGGACTCATTTTGACTGCTTTAGAGACATAATGGCAATAAACTGAGTTAATCAAAGTGTTGCCCTTAAATTCATAAGAGTTAATTATCGAAATGATCCTTTGACTATAGCAAAATTATCAATTTAGTTTTTGACTATTTTTTTACCTAATTAAGTACTCAACTTTAAGCATCTTAACCAATTTGGTCATCCATTTGTTTACTCGGGACCAAATTAGTAATTTTTTATAGTCAATGGACCATTTCGGTAATTAACTCTTCAGTTTAATATGAGAGGAAATGTTGCATGTGATGACCAAAATGGTCTATTGACTACAACAACAACAACAACAACAATAATTATTATTATTTTTATTATTAACATAGAATGAGTAGTACGTGTTGGGCGTCGACCGGTTTGGCCGAGTTCAGCCCTTGTTAGATTCGATACATGGCATTGTGACTTACCAGGGAGGGATGTGGTCGAATGGTTAATGTACGCCTACTTATTACCAATTGGTTTTAAGTAGGATATGACAACTGATAACAAAAGAACTTGGTGATTAAGCGTGCTTACTTCCCAGCTTCCTAGTGTGTTAGATGGGAAACTCACTAGCAGCTGGGAAGTAAGCATAATGCAGTTGCGACAGATGCTAGGTTAGCCGAGTATAACCAACAGTGTGACCATTTTATGAGGAGAAATGTCAAATAAAAAAATCATTTTCCCGTTATTTAGACCAATTATCAAATTTTAAAAGATTTTAAACTATCAATTGAAATAATCTTATCTTATCTTATATATAATAAAGCCAGATGTTTTGGCCACAAAAATTTGGTTACAATTCCCGCCAAAACAATATTGTGTCATTTTGGAACATGATTGCTGAGGTGTATGCGTTAATTGTTATATTTATTGTGGACAGCTAAATTTAAAAGGAGTATGTTCGAATTACGTTTGGTAATCTTCGGAAGACGAAATGTTTTTATTGTAACCACAACACGCCGAAAATAGTGAAAGTTTGCGTAGATCAGTGAAAATTTTTGAGAGGGGGATGAGCGCAACACAGTAGAATGAAGCACAATACCTATTTGTGGAGTATTATTAGTAACTTTCACAATATTTAATTTATTGTAAAGTATAAAACCATCTATCTCGAACTTAAAAGTCCAAATTTGGAACAAATTTATAAATGCAAGGCATGGATTTTGGAGATAGTGAATCTCTACTTAAATCTGAAAAAAAGTAATACATTAACAGCTCCCAAATGATGTGTGATCTATAAAAATAATAAAAAAAACACAAAAAATACAAGTACCTTCTGTATTAGTAGAAAAAATACATTAACAGCTCCCGAAATGATGCCCAATGGTCATACATGCTCTATATCTATGATTACAACTACGATCTGGAGTTGTTTTAGAAATTGTTAGTAACATAAATCAAAAGTAAGAAACATTCTGTAACAGTCAGAAAAGCGGACTAGATCTGCAAGATAACTACATAAAAAAACCAACTGATGCGGCGCAACATAATGAAGATCCATTAAGAGTACCAATTAGGCCAATCACAAGGCCCAAGTCCAAGCAATTAAAGCAACTCTTCATTGGTTATGTTCAAAGATGGTGGAAATCCAAGTCAAGCCCAATTTCAAAAGATGAAGAAGAACTCAAGGCGTTTTATAATTCTTTAAGTGCTGATTTTGGGAATAAAATTAGGCCCAAATCAGCCATATTATTTTTCGTCATCAATATTTTAAATTGTTTGGCATGAAAGAGAAACCACTAGTTTGTATTTAGAAAGGATTCCTTAAATCTCTTTCTAAATAGGACCATGTTTACTTGCTTTCTAGATTAGGTTTAGGACTCTTTTTCCAATTGTATTTAGGATTATAATGATGTCCCAATACCTATAAATAGGGCACAATCATATCACTCTAAACGCTTTCATTCAATAAAATTCTTAAGTTTTTCTTTACACTTGTGTAAGAAACCTTATAGCTAATTGTGGACTCAATTAGTGGCTAGTCGTGGACTCAACTAGCAAATTGATTCGTGGACTCGAATCAATCTTCCTTTCTTCAACCTTAGATTTAGGTTCGTGGACTCGTTCTTGAATCGAAGGAAACTAGATCCGACTCTAGTTGATTGAAGATTGCATCATCGAGGTACTTGAAGCTACAATGGGATTCTTCTAAGTCTTTGAGGATTCGAGACTAAGGGTTTCTTATGAGGTCTAAGGTATTTCGATCCATCTCTATCCTTACTTTGGGAGCTATCTTAGGACAATACTCCATCTTTATTTGAACCTTAGACTAGGTTCATATCAATTTGGTATTCAGAGCCTAGGTTTATCTCATAATCATTACAAATTTGGTTCCCTAGGTTTCCTAGGTTTTATCAAAAAAAAAAAAAGAGAAAAAAACACATCACTCCTATCTTACTTTTCTTGTCTTATATACATCACAAAATCCCAAAAAAAAAATTCTTGCATTCTTGATTGTGTTCTTGAATCTTGACATTCGTTCTTGAGTTTCTTGAAAAACTATCCCAAAATAGTTTTCCAATTTTTCCTACCCAATATCAACGAAATCCCACACCTCTCAACCACCATATTACCAAAAATTCTGTCAAGAAAACAAATCCATCTCACTCTTACTTATATCCAAAGCACATTTACGCACAATTACATTGAAGCACACCCTATCCAGATTTCCGCATTCTGTGACCAGTTTCAGAAATTGACCTATATCTAGAGATCTGCCGGTTAGTTTTATGTGAAAGTTTGATAAGTTGTAGATCTCTTCTTGGGCGTTCTTTTGATATATTATACACTTGCTAATTCATTCTGGTCTATGAGATATTGATCTTCAAAGTCAGGGTAGCGTTTCTGTTTTTCTAGGCGATTCTTGAAATTCTTGATTTCTGTTTTGAAGGGTTTGTGTGATCCTCTTGGTCCGAAATTTTTTTGTGATATTTTCATTACTTATTTGGAGGATAATTATAAAAAAAATTTAAAAAAAAGCAAAAAAAAAAATCAAGAAAGTTAAAAAAAAAAAAAACAAAACAAAAGAGAAAGAATAAGGTTGGGGAAAGAATCTGGTTGGTAGGAGAATCTTGGAGGGAAAAGGAAGGGGAAAAGTATAAGGTTGGAAGGAGTTCTTTATTCCTATTTGGTTGTGGTACACTTGAACCCTGTTACATTCTAATTGTGTCTACCTTCTGATGTTGGTCTTGCATACCTTTCTGCCATACTTCTTTCTTTACTCTCTCTTTTCTTTCAAATATTGCTTAGTTTCTTTGCTTGTATTGTCCTTTTTCTTTGCTTCTTGCTCTCAATTTTATTACCTACCTCGCGATACACCCTTGATCTCAAAGGCTTGTGAAGTCTTCCAAGGTACGTTTTCTTGAACCTTGAGGTTGAATCCATATCAACCTGAGTTTCGGACTAGAAATTTTCCTTTTTGGAAAAAGGCTTGTGAGAGTATTTGCTACCCCGAGCGATACACGAGTGGAGTGTGTGTTTGTAAGAGTGTGTAGTGTACCTCCAGAGCCATATAATCCACCTCTTACCCGTGAGCTGAGAATAGTGAGGGAGCGAGCCAACTTTTTGGTTTAACTAACATGACTACTCACATTTTTTTTTTGTTTTTAGATTTTGTTTTTCCTCTACTGATGGCTGAACAGGTTCGAAACACACCTCAGATATTAGAGCCCAAAATAGATGCTCTAACCTTCGCCATGGAAAGGTTACTCACACGAATAATTAATTTGGAGCAACACCCTCAGCAAGTGCAATCACTACACAATGATGAGCGACACCTGCCACTATCAGGAAGAGTGGATCCTAGATGTCAAATGATCCAACAGCGTTAGGAAACATTAACCTTGAAATTCCTAACTTTACTGGTGAGAAAGGACCAATCGAATACATAGAATGGGAGAATGCTGTTGAAACTCTTTTTGATTTAATGCACTATTCTGATCTTGCCAAAATTAGACTAGTTGCTACATCTTTTAAGGGGTATGCAGTATCTTGGTGGCGAAAAAGAAACAGAGAGAGAGTTGCTAATTTTATTCCCTACGAATCTTGGGTTCAAGTAAGGGAAGATATGCACCTAACCTTTCGTCCTAAGTCTTTTTTCTATGATCTTGAAAGAAAATTGCAGGGAACGGTGCAAGGAACGATGTCAGTTGATGAGTACCACCAAACTATAAATATTTTGCTCAAACAGGGACACATACACGAAGAAGAGACAAGAACTGTTGCTCGTTTCTTACATGGATTGAACTTAGAAATTCGAGGTGGAATGAGTATTCAAAGATATGACACCCTTTATGAAGCCTTGTATGCTGCACGTGAATCTGAGGCAAAAATCAAAGAGATGAAAATATACAAGTCCAACAATGGTGAATTAAGATGGAACAATAGTCGTTCTACCCCTCAAAGGTGTGATGAACATCCTCCTCCAAGAGATGATTCACGAGACAAAGGTAAAGAAAAGGTAAGTGAGGTAGTGAGGCCTCAGCGTGATAGAGAATTGATTTGTTATAGATGTAATGAGAGAGGCCACATGGCTCGTGATTGCCTTAACAAGAGGGTAGATAAGATAACAAAACAATTTGAAAAATTTGCTCATTATCTTGAAAATAAGTCTGAGGATGAGGTATGTGACCATTTTGAAACTCCCAATGAACATGCTGAGGCGGAACCATTCATACCTTTAGATGTTGAGCCTGAATATACTGATAGTGAGCCTAGTCATACTCTTGTTCCTAAGGAGGTTTTGAATGTTCACCCTTTAAAAGAAGATGAGTCTCAAAGAGAAAATATATTTTGTGCTAAAGGGTCATTAAGAGGGAATACTTGTACTGTGGTAATAGGTTCTGGAAGTTGCACAAGTGTGGCTAGTGCAGCTATGCTTAGAATTTTTCAGTTACCTTTGCTTGATTACCCAAATCCTTATCCATTGCAATGGTTATCTGATGCAAGAGGAGTTGGAGTAACCAAGCAGGTTCTTATTCCTTTATCTATTAACAGTTACTTTGACGAAATTTTGTGTGATATTACCCGAATGCAGGTTTCTCATATCTTGTTAGGTAGACCATGGAAATTTGACATAAAAATAAGTTATGATGGAATGAGGAACACTTATGTGTTTCACATGAATGGAGTTAGATATGTCTTGCCCACTTTGTCTCCTAAACAAGTAGAAGAAATTCAATTGAGGTTGACGCAAGCTCTCAAACCAACGTCGAAGAAAGAAGAAATCAAAGAGAGCAAAGTGGAACCTCTATGTTTGCAATTACAGTCGCCAATCCAATCCTCTAACTCAGTTTGTAGCCAAACAAAGGGACCACAATTAGCGATACAATTGAAAGGACTAGACCAAGGTGTCAAAGTGGAGCCTCTCTTGGTAACTAAAAAGGATAGTAAGCAAGAGAAAAGAAGGGGAGTCACTTTCTACTCACTTTTATTTCAAAAGCATGCATTAAAATTCTCTAGATTTGTTTGCCATGTTTCTATTGATGACCTACTTGCTAGATGTGTTAGAAATTTGTTTGCTTCCATACATTCGAGATTCCTTAATTTTTATTTTACTAAAACTTTATTTGATAGAGATAAGGAATCACTGGGAAGTTACAAGGCACATTGGAAAATATTTTATGGCAAATACTACTTCCACAAGGGGATTTGGTTCAAAGTCAATGGGATTGACACTTTTTGCTTTGTTTTGGGCATTGGTTTAATTGTTGATTCACATAAGGGACAATTTTGTATTCAAAAGACTACTGATGTTTTGCATGGATATTTTCATTGGCCAAAGAAGAAAAAAGATGTAGAATTTTATGTTCATAATTGTGCTACTTACCACCACACTACATCTAAATCATTACTTGGCCTTCCCATGGATTTTGTGTTTGGTTTAACCTTAAGCTCTAGGAGGAATGATTTTATGCTTGTCAATTTTAGAAAAATAGCTAAATTTAATATTTCTCATGTTGTTACATTTTGTGGTGTGCTGTTAGACTTAGTTGTTTCACTTGTTGGTTGTAGGATAAAGTTAATTGGAGCAACTCGTGTCAAGCATCCCAAGAAGAAGTTACATGAGCGTGATAAAGTACAAAGTGAGCTTGCTTGTTTGTCTTTCATTGAAGATTTGGATTCGAGGACGAATCCTTTTCAAGAAGGGGAGAATAATAGGAACCAGGACACATGGAATCCAATAAGGGTCTATAGTGTGCTCATCACAATGCCTATCACTACTTCCTTAAAGCATCATTGGTGGAAGAAACAAGAAAGCCCAAAAATAATTCCATTTGATAGAGGAAAGTATTATAGTGGCCCATTTCAAGTGATATCATGGATCAAAGACAATGCTTATAAGATTCGAGGTCGAATCATTTTTCAAGAAGGGGAGGATGATGCGGCGCAACATAATGAAGATCCATTAAGAGTACCAATTAGGCCAATCACAAGGCCCAAGTCCAAGCAATTAAAGCAACTCTTCATTGGTTATGTTCAAAGATGGTGGAAATCCAAGTCAAGCCCAATTTCAAAAGATGAAGAAGAACTCAAGGCGTTTTATAATTCTTTAAGTGCTGATTTTGGGAATAAAATTAGGCCCAAATCAGCCCTATTATTTTTCGTCATCAATATTTTAAATTGTTTGGCATGAAAGAGAAACCACTAGTTTGTATTTAGAAAGGATTCCTTAAATCTCTTTCTAAATAGGACCATATTTACTTGCTTTCTAGATTAGGTTTAGGACTCTTTTTCCAATTGTATTTAGGATTATAATGATGTCCCAATACCTATAAATAGGGCACAATCATATCACTCTAAACGCTTTCATTCAATAAAATTCTTAAGTTTTTCTTTACACTTGTGTAAGAAACCTTATAGCTAATTGTGGACTCAATTAGTGGCTAGTCGTGGACTCAACTAGCAAATTGATTCGTGGACTCAAATCAATCTTCCTTTCTTCAACCTTAGATTTAGGTTCGTGGACTCGTTCTTGAATGGAAGGAAACTAGATCAGACTCTAGTTGATTGAAGATTGCATCATCGAGGTACTTGAAGCTACAATGGGATTCTTCTAAGTTTTTGAGGATTCGAGACTAAGGGTTTCTTATGAGGTCTAATGTATTTCGATCCATCTCTATCCTTACTTTGGGAGCTATCTTAGGACAATACTCCATCTTTATTTGAACCTTGGACTAGGTTCATATCCACTAGCCTCATGCATTATCCAGATCTAGGATTTAATCTTCATCTATCACCATTTTATAACTCTTCAGACTAAAAAAGCACACACTACTGTACAGATCTAGGATTTCAAGTTCATCTATCACCATGTTTTTCAACTTGATTTAGAAATTCACTACATTAAAAATGTAAATACAGATATAGAAATATAAATTAAAGATATATAAACTGAATGGAAAGTTGGTACTTATCTAGATCGAGATGTTTCACAGTAACCTTCAGAATCAAGATTTGAAAATGAGTCTCACCAACAGCTTATACTTGACTTTGTATGCATTATAACGAAGAAATACAGACAAAGATCAACCAAAGCGTTCTAGGAATATATGAGATGAGATTGCCTTCATCGTGAATAGAAATACAAAGCTTGGATAGTGAAGAAAACCTAGAGCTAAGATCAGAGAATAAAAAGGAAGGTGTGAGTGGAGTGACCGAGTGGGGTAACACAATGTGGTATGTGTGTATATATTCTAAATTATGTCTGATCTTATATATATAATAAAGCCAGATGTTTTGGCCACAAAAATTTGGCTCCAATTCCAGCCAAAACAATATTGTGTCGTATTGGAACATGATTGTTGAGTTGTATGCGTTAATTGTTAGATTTATTAGGGACGGTTGAATTTAAAAGGACTATGTTCAAATTCCGTTTGGTAATCTTTGGAAGACGATGTTTTTATTAAACATTTAAACATCATGTCCATCCAGGTGGAATTAAAGAACACATACACTGCATTAATAATCATTAATAACATATATTAGAAATTAATTGCCTCTGATTAATTATAAGATTAAGAATACGAAAAAAAATCTTAAAAGAAGATAAAGAACCGAAAAAGCACACTCGTACCATTAAATTATAGCAATTGGACAGACGGACAACTCACTCTCCAATAACAATTAATAACTAACAGTTATTAGTTTAGCTATAAATAGTTCAAACATCTAAGAACCAATTCCACAAACGAAAGGTTCTTGCCAAAAACCTCCAAATTGTTATTGAAATGTCATCTCAATACATCTTTGCAAGTCAGATTAGCCCTTTCCATACAAGGAACAACAAGCAAAAGCAAATAATGCCTCTTTCATGAGGAAGAGGTAATGTTAATATAAGATTTTCTATAATATTTTCTGAATCCTTATTAACAGTAAGATTGTTTTCATTCTTCAGAATGCATAATTTAATGCTTAAGACCAAATATATATATAACCATGCAGTATGAACAATAAAAAAACAAAAAGAAAAAAGAAAAAACATAACACATGGGGCTACTACTACAGCTAACAGAACATCAACGTGAGGAAAATTATTGCATTAATAGTTATAGAGGGCAAGAGGAAAGTACACTCAGCAATCACAAGTATTGTAACAGAAAGTGTGATAATTTTTGGGTTTTTACCTTCTCTATACCGAGTTACGATGTATAGATATTGTTATGGTTAGCAACTTCTTTATATGCTGTAGCACTTCAATATTGCACTTCATATTTCCTACAAAAAAAACTATAATTTAATACCAATTATTCAATATATATACACACACATAGGATCGCGTTCAGGTGCGAACCAACCACATAGAGAGAACTGAGAATGCATGTCCGCATGTCCAGATCTAGTTGCACCTAACGTTATAACTAGGTGCACCTATGTGCATGAATTTTAACAAGGTAAATTTTTTTTTGGTAAATGTTAACAAGGTAAATTACTTGTACTCGTAAGTGAAAATAGGTGCAGCCCCATTCTGGAAAGTGCAGTTTACACAATATGTCCGTACAAGCCATAGATTTGCTCTCGGTCAACCGATTTTTAGATCGACATCTGGAGAGGAAATCAATTCCACAACAGCCTTAAACTATGGTGAGATGATTAATTGGACGTGCGATGATTTAAAATCGATTGTGTCAATTTTATTGTAACCACAACGTGCCAGAAACAGTGAAAGTTTGCTTAGGTCAGTGAACATTTTGAAGAGAAGGATGAGCGCAACACAATAGAATGAAGTGCAATGCCTATTTGTGGAGTATTATTAGTAACTTTCACAATATTTAATTTATTGTAAAGTATAAAACCATCTATCTCGAACTTAAAAGTCCAGATTTGGAACAAATTTATACATGCAAGCCATGGATTTAGGAGATAGTGAATCACTACTTAAATCTGAAAAAAAAATACATTAACAACTCCCAAATGATGTGTGATCTATAAAAAAAAACACAAAAAAATACAAGTACCTTCTGTATTAGTAGAAAAAATACATTAACAACTCCTAAAATGATGTCCAATGGTCATGTATGCTCCAAATCTATGATTACAGCTACGATTTGGAGTAGTTTTAGAAATTGTTAGTAACATAAATCAAAAGTAAGAAACATGTTGTAGCAGTGAGAAAAGCAGACTAGACCTGCAAGATAACTACATTAAAAAAAAAACAACTACCCTCATGCATGATCCAAATCTAGGATTTAACCTTCATCTATCGCCATTTTATAACTCTTCAGACTAAAAACAGACACACTACTGTACAGATCTAGGATTTCAAGTTCATCCATCGCCATGTTTTTCAACTTGATCTGGAAATACACTACATTAAAAATTTAAATACAGATACAGAAATATAAATTACAAATATATAAATTGAATGGAAAGTTGGTACTTATCTATATCGAGATGTTTTGCAGTAACTTTCTGAATCATGATTTGAAAATAAGTCTCACCAACAACTTATACTTAACTTTGTATGCATTATAACGAAGAAATGCAAACAAAGATCAACCAAAGCCTTCTAGGAATAGATGAGCTAAGACCGCCTTCATCGTGAATAGAAATACAAAGCTTGGATAGTGAAGAAAACCTAGAGCTAAGATCAGAGAATGGAAAAGGAAGGTGCGAGTGGAGTGGCGAAATGGGGTAACACAATGTGGTAGGTGTGTATATACTCTGAATTTTTTCTAAATTAGGGTTTTTTTTTTGTTTTTATACATGGGCCTATGATAGTTAGGTTGTGCTAAGCAACAAATAATTTTTGGGCTCTTTTTTTTTTTGTTTTGTTTTTACATATTAAGAGTTTACTAGCTCTTTGTTTATGGATGTAAATATTAATAAATATGTTTACCTTTACTTATTACACATTCCAAATTTCTATTTTTAATGTATTATGCATTAAACTAAATTTTAATAAAATTATAATAGGAATCTCATTTGTTATAACTAACAAATAATATTATATTCATTTAATATAACTCTTATAATATATTATTAAGATAATATAACATACATTTTACAAGTAATTTCTCATGCATCACACCGGTATCATACTAGTAAATATTAATAACTGAATTACTCAAATCAGCAAGGACCAAATCTAAGATTTAGATTTCAGCAGTTTAATTATATATATATATATATATATATATATATATATATATATATATATATATATATATATATATATATATATATATATATATATATATATATATATATATATATATATTATAAGTTAATTCCAGCAATGGTCCCCCGACTATGTTGATTTTCTAAAATTGGTCCTCGTCTTTTAATTTGGACGAAAAAGACACTTGACTATTGAATTTGTTCCGATAATGGTTCTTCCGTTTATGTTCAGTTAGTTAGGCGTTATCTGTAGGGGTAAATAAGTCTTTTCATTATATGTCCTCCTTCTTCCTCTTGTTCTCCCTAATTTACTCTGCGTGTCTGATACATATATTGATTCCGCTCTCCTGTCTCTGCAAATTCTCCTCATTTTTGCTTCTTTGGAGCATCACGGTTGAGGGAGAGAGTGTGAGTGGGGGTTTAGGGCGTTCGTGAAAGAATGGAGAGAAAACAAGGATTTTTTTCGACTCTGAAAGAGGAGGTGGTTAGAGGGTTATCTCCGGGGAGGTCTCGGGGCCGGAGCCCGTCTCCGTCGGGTTCGGGTCTTCTCCGGTGGCGGCGTGCAAGCAACAACGACCCTTTGTTTTTACCAGCAAAGCAGCTCTCAGGAAAGTTGAGCTTAATTCCTTGAAATACCCAGCAAACAAAACCAACACGCCCTGCAAATCCAAGAACAGTAAAGATATCAGTAACTAGAGCTTGGTTTTTCTCAGTTATAGTTACTATTTTACTGTTTTTGTAGTTGAAATTTGGGGAAGAACACAGTTGGGTGATGCTAAAATGGAAGGTGCACTACAAGAAAAATGCTCATAGACAACACCACAAAGACAACAGTTTTTGACAAAAGTGTTGTCTTTTGTTTAAAAGACAACAGTTGTCTTTGACGCAACACTTTTGTCAAAGATAATGGTTTTTACCGAACCGTTGTCTTTAGTGTGTTGTCTATGTGCATTTTGTGAAAAGACAACACTACAAAGACAACAGTTTTTTTTAAAACCGTTGTGTATGTGCATTTTTTTTTTAAGACAACGATTTTTTTAACCGTTGTTGTTAATGTGTTGTCTTTAAGTGTTCTTGAATACACAACACTACAATGACAACGGTTTTTGTCTTTCCTCATTCTTTATTTATAAAAAGACAATGGTTTTATGTAACTATTGTCGTTTGTGTGTTGTCTTTAAGTGCACGTGAATACACAACACTACAAAGACAACAATTTTATAAAATTGTTGTCGTTGCACACGTTTTATTTTTTTAAGACAACAATTTTTTTAACCGTTGTCGTTGGTGTGTTTTCTTTAAGTGCTCTTGAATACACAACACTGTAAAGACAACGGTTGTTTAAAACCGTTGTCTTTCTCGAGTCTTTATTTATAAACAGACAACGGTTTTTTTAATCGTTGTCGTTAATGTGTTGTCTTTAAGTGTTCTTGAATACACAACACTACAAAGACAACGGGTTTGTGCATCTTAGGAGGGTTGGCATGTAAGCTGGTGTTTTGGCATTAACTTCTCCTTCTTGTTTTGGCATTGATTTCACTGGGAGTTTGCATGCAAAAAAAATTAAATAAAAAAAATGCTTATGCGATGGGGAAAAGGTTAAGATGTTGGCGCCTGATATTGAGACAACCACCAAGGTCATAAAGAGCAAAAACTCTTCGAAAACTACAGAGTCGGGAAGATTCGTGCTCTGACAAATGAACCCAGATATGTGGTATGCTGAGATTGCGTTGGGGAGCAACAAAGTTCATGCTGGTTGTAATGGGAGACTTTTTTGGAGGCATACACCTTGGCTTAGCGCTCATGCGGCTAAAGGTCCTGTCAAGCCCTTACGACGTGCTCTTCAAGTGAAATTAATTAGCGTACTATATTCTAGATTTTCATAGATGTTGCTCCTGTAAAGAAAACAACATTGATTTTTACTTATATAGGGACTCGATCACGAACCACGAACCACTGCAAAATGCACAGGGGAAAGAAAATCAATGGTGAGGATTGCTTTGTTCTCAAACTATGTGCTGATCCGCACACCTTGAAGGCCGAAAGTGAAGGACCGGTAGAGATCATTAGGAAGAAGAAGGACCTATAATGAAAAGACTCATTTACCCCCACACATAACACCTCACTAACTGGACATAAACGGAAGGACCATTGTCGGAACAAATTCAATAGTCAAGTGTCTTTTTCGTCCAAATTAAAAGACGATGACCAATTTTGGAAAATCAACATAGTCGGGGGACCATTGCTGGAATTAACTCTCTCTATGTATATATGGTCTGGATCAGGTGAGGACTAATCCAGACTCCAAATTTTTGATTTAGTAGATCTAATTATTGAAAATAAACAAAACTTTGTAATATTTATAAAAATGACCCCGGTCATTTTAAAATTTGTAATAATAATAATAATAATAATAATAATAATAATAATAATTATTATTAGAGTGAATTCCTTTTTTTGTCCTACTTTTATTGGACCATGTTGCCGCTGCCTGTGATCGATGCGCCGGCGATGACGACGGCGGAGGGAAGATCGTCGAAGGCAGAGGTTCGATCGTCCCTGCCGTTACCTTCTCCCCAAACCTGCTGCACTCTGATGGGTCACGACACCGAGTAGCGACGACAGTGCTGGTTGTGCGACGTCCTTTGCACTTCTTACCGACGAACGGTGATTCCGATCTGCCGGTGGCTCGGCAAGGGGTAGGCGGTGGTGCTGGATTTCCAATGAGAGCAACACCGGCGATCGTACGACGGTTGATGAAATTTTTCCAGAAACCCTATAATTGTTGCCCCAAAGCCCTATAATTGATGAGCTGCTTCCAAAGATGGAATTTGTTATGTCGAGTGGAGAGCTCACACCGCCGATTCTCCCCTGCTTCTATGGTTAACAATCACTCCGGCCTCGCTTCTCTCCCTCAGGTTCGCCACCCCACCGCCAGTCTTGTCCTCCGTACTGAACCGCCGTCTCTAGCCGTTCCTCCTCGGCGCTGATTATTGTCACAGGCACTGGAGACTAGAGTATCCGACCTCTCTGATGAATCCATGTCTCCTTCCCCCCAGGTTAATTATTGATAGTTCAAGAGGAGGACTGTGAATGTGAAAGGAAACCAACGAAAAGAGGATAATAGAACATGAAAAGACGAAAATGCCCTTAAATTACACAGCCAATAAACGGAAATATTAACGGTGGACTAAAATTGGAACACTTTAAATAAATGTGGTCTCAATATGACAAAAATAACAAAAGTGGACTAAAATTGGAAACACGCCAATAACAGTAGGACCAAATAAAGAATTCATTATTATTATTATTATTATTATTATTATTATTTTGTTATATAACAAATAACACCAACACTATCACCACCATCACCAACACTAACACTTGGGTTAGAAATCTTTGTTCGTAATTGTGGATTGTAAAACTTTAGTTATTTTGGTTTGTTATTTTGAATTGCAAGACTTTGGTTAGTTATTTTAATATTTTATTAGTTATTATTTTTTATTATATTTAAAATTAAAATTATTATTATTATTCTTATTATTATTATTATTATTATAAATGTTATATTGTAAATTAAAAAGTTAAAATGTTTAATTATACAATTCTGCTCAATTTTTGGAAAATAAACCAAATACACCAAGATAGTTTTCTGGAATGCAACCAAACACGGGAAATGCAAATATTTCCTAAAAAATAACTCATGTTCTTGAAGTCATTTTCCAGGTTTCTAAACACACTCTTACTTGAAAAAAAATCCGGCTCGAACTCTTTAGCGTGAGACACAAAAAGACAAATTTCTAACTTTATATATACTCACATTAAATATAATTATTTTAATCATTACTTTACCTTTTTTATTTTTAAATTAATCTTTTCTCAGTATTGTAGTAGCCTAAGTAGTTTGTCCAACGTCCTTATGCATCAATATAGTTGCATTGTTTTTTAGAAGAAAGGTAGGATACAAACGATCAAAATCTTAATATATAGAACAATATAAATTTCTTTAAATAATTAGCTTAGTTTTGAATTTTTATTACTAACTATGATTGTACATTTATATATACTAGGTGATGTATTGGCGATTAATTATGCTTTACCATATGAATTGCTAAATGAATCAGTGTGATTCAGTGGGAGAAACTCATTCATCCTTATCCAAACGTTGAGCTCAAGTTTAATACTTTTTGACTCATTGTGTTGCTCACAAGTCTTCCTTCCCACACGTGCACACACACAAAAAGTTTAAAGATCAAGCTCTATTTGAGTTAATTGAACCGAGTTCATCAAGCTTTATTTTTTTTTTTGAAACACTCATAATTCTTTACACAACTCTCACCATCCGAGGTTTGATCTTGTGGTCATCCATTTAGAATGGTAACAGATGTGTCATCACACTATATAGTAGTTGGCCGAGTTCAAACTTTATAATTAAACAAAAAATAAATAAATACACCGCACATACGCATAGTGACGGTAAGTATGTTACCGGAGTATAGTTTGGGTATAAGTGAAGTATGATAGTACAATGTGTAATTTCAGTACAATAGAGTTTTGTGTGTTAGAATGTCCCCCCTTCAGTCTACAACATGCCTCCTCTTATACTCCAGGTGCAACGACTCTTCTTCTATGAGTTGTAACGGACATCATAATAGTGAGCCTTCAATTGTATGATAATGTAGCCGTTGATGATAGCTCTCTTCTTCAATGTGTAGTCCTTGTACAACTGGTAGCCGTTTGTCTTCCTCCGGGTCAATGCTTGTGGTTCGGGTCGGGTGCTGTTGCCCAATTACTCTATCACCAGTCCCCCCACTCCCTAGCCAGCGAGAGTGGTTGAGGTAGCTTAGGAGTAATAATTTGGTATTAGGCATAAATTTGAATAGGGTCAAATCTAATATTTGGTTGTCTTTGTTTTTGTATAGAGCTCTTCCCTTCACCTTTCTGTTTTTTATCGCCTCCTTCAATCTTGCATCCACTTTGTCCGGTACGCTCCCTCTTCAAGTTTTTTTTCCAAACGGTAAGAATTGTGGTCGAAGCCAACCGTGGCCGAGGCACGACCTCGGCCATATGATTTATTTTTTTTATTATTTTTGTTTGTTTGTTTGTTTTTGTTTTTGTATTTTTTTTTGTAACAAATCTAACCAGGACGGACCATTAGTGAATAACATGTTTTCTATGTTGCGCAGGCTCCTCCTCTAATTCACTGTCTTTTGCTCTCATGCCCTGGTCGTACCTTTTCTTCTTGGTGTTAGACGCGGAAGGCTCATGGTCCTCTTCCTTTCGCCACAGATTTCCGGGTTGCCCTTGCTGGTGATACTGCTGTTGCACTAGATACTTAACAAATTGAGGAAAATATCCGTTCTACACTAATTCCTCTACTTGCCCTTTTAAAGTGTGACACTCGCCAGTGTCGTGACCAGCCTGTCGGTGGAACCGATAGTATTTGGTTTGGTACTCGCTCGGAGAACCTGTCATGCATTCTGAGGGAAAATGCATCATTCCCATTTCCTCAACATGACTTAAAATCACACAAACTAGATGAGTAAGAGGTGTTAAATGTCGCGGTGGGGCGAGACGAGGCCACTTGTAATCTCTCTCCTTCGCCGTGTATGACTTGTTGGGCGCGGTGCCTGGTTGGTCGGACCAACTTTATCAGATCGCCCACTATTCCTGCCTTCCTCCTCATCCCTCTTCTTTCTATCAGCCTCCTTTGCCTTGGCATATCGGTTTGCTGTCTTCATTAGCTCCTCATAGGAGCGTGGATGATGAGTGTTCAGCTGTTTATGAAAATCTCCTGACCTCAATGCCTGGATAAATATGATGATCACCGCTTTAGAGTCAAAATTGTACACATTGTTGACCTCTTTCTTCCATTTGCTCAAGAAATTTCTTAAGCTTTCGCTTCTGTCCTGCTTTACTCCGTAGAGATATGAAAACGGTTTCTTGTGTTGTATATGTCCAGAGAAATAAGTCAGGAAATTCTTGAAAATTTCTGCAAAGTTTTGGATCAAACCATCTGGAATCGTGTTGAACAAATCTTGGGCAGTTCCATCCAACATAGACAAGAACGCTGTGTACATTATGACGTCACCTGCCCCGGTCATTACCATGGCTGCTTTATACTTTGTCATGTGGACACGCGGGTTAGATGTCCCGGTGTATGCTTTGATAGCGGGCAACCTAAAATCTCTTAGGAGGGGCACATCTATTATACTGGGAGAAAATGGAGCGGCCATCCTCACCTCAAGTTCTGGTGACTGTTCTCTTGCCTCTACCTTCTTCTCTAGCTTTTCGATATGCTTTTGGAGTTTCTCAATCGCTTCTTCCTGCACATCTAGGGCTTGCTTGAGCACCTTGGACTGACGCGGAGCTGACCCCCTAGACTTGCTCATCCCTTCTAACCGCTGTGACTGTTCATCTTGGTGTGAACCCTTGGTGGGTGACCCCTTGGCCTCTGGTTGTGCCCACAACCTTGGATGGATAGCAATCCTCTCACCCCACTGTCCCATGACGGGCATAGAAACAGCCAGTCGATGAGTTGCATTACGACACAGACGCTAGGTCATCTTTTCCTCTACTTCATCCTTCTGCGCGGATGCTTGGGGTATTTGACCTTGAATCTCCTCCCGCAATTGGGCTAGAGTTGTTGCTGCCTGTTGAATGGCCTGGGCCGTCGCCTGGGGGTTCATAGACAGTACCCGTACTTTAGGGGTCTGCTGCCCTCCACTGTGATTGTTGTTGTGCCACTGGCGGAGACCACCACTGTGACCACCAGCGGTGTTGCCACGATTTACGTGATGAGAATTGTGGGAACCGCTAGATCCTGATCCAACCATCTCCACTTATAAGCTGATATTTTGTTATATGTAGAGCTTGCTTGAGATGTGGCCTCAACTCTCAACAAAAGCACCAATGACGGTAAGTATGTTACCAGAGTATAGTTTGTGTATAAGTGAAGTATGATAATACAGTGTGTAATTTCAGTACAGTAGAGTTTTGTGTGTTAGAATGTCCCCCATTCAGTCTACAACATGCCTCCCCTTATACTCTAGGTGCAACGACTCTTCTTCTATGCTTTGTAACGGACAACATAATAGTGAGCCTTCAATTGTATGGTAATGGAGCCGTTGATGATAACTCTCCTCTTCAATGTGTAGTCCTTGCATAACTGGTGGCCGTTTATCTTCCTTCGGGTCAATGCTTGTGGTTCGGGTCGGGTGCTGTTGCCCAATTACTCTGTCACATAGTTATATTTCAAACTTGAGCTCAATTCAAATTAATCAAACCAAGTTTGAGCCTTATAAAAAAATTAGCGAGTCAAACTCAAGTCTAAATTTTAAACTTGATCGAGCTCAAGTATACTTAAAGTTCGAGCTTAGCTTATACTGTTTATACTCCTAATATAATCGATCTTCACAATCAATACTTTGTGATTTCGCTGCAAGCTGGATTTGGGGACTTTTGTAATTACATTTGGGCATATCCGGTGGAGATGACAACACTTTTTGGTTGGATCGCTTTCCATTTTAACAATGAATGCCATTTCCATTCCCCAAGTTGCATGTTGTTCAAAATGGCAATGCATAAACCACACTTCTATTTAAAAATAAAAACAAGAAAATATAAATACCGATTTGACCTCAATATATATCTATATTGACTTACTAGGATTATCTGCTTTGAATCTAATGGTTGTCCAATCGTTCCTCGGAATAGAAATTGTGTTTACGAGAGGTAGAAATTGAAGAATAATTTATCATCTTTCAAGTTTGCTTATTACTAGTAACTAGTATTTTCACTCGTGTGTTGCATATGCGTTTCACCATTGATTATATCGCCATATCTCCCAGCCAAACCATTGAATTCTTATTGGAAGCCAATCAGGCCCAGAGCCAATACTACATGGCGACTAGGGCCTATAGTAGCAATCATGGCGCCTTATTCAACAGCAATACCACCACCACTGTCTTTGAATACAGTGGCAATTACACATTATCTTTATCCCCAATCATGCGCAATCTCCTAGTTTTCAACGATACAAACTCTTCCGTTACTTTTACAGCAAAACTCCGAAGCTTACCCAATAAGAAACACCCCATAAATGTCCCGTTGAATGTCACAACTAATCTTTCATACACTGTTTTGATTAATACATTGTTGTGCCCCAATTACTCATGCGCCGACTCTAGGGGAACTCACTTCAAGTTCAAGTAGTAGGCTAGAGGTAGTGTGGAATGCCGTTTGAGAATTTCTTGCCGAGGATGCGCAGTTTTAACGTCAAAATCTCATGTAGAATTCAGGTATATCGAGCTCCCATCTATTTATTCGACTTTATTATTTGCTTATCATTATTTATGAATAAACTAATTTGTGGTTTTTTTGGCTTTTTTAAGAGTTGGTGTTATCAGATTTGGATAAGAAAAAATTCGTTCTTGTGGAGTTGGAAAAGTTGTTATCTTTGTGGGGGAAGAGTTTGAGGGATTTTCGAGAAATGCCAATTCCTGACGAAAGTAGCATGGGTTTGATTGAAAACATGTTGTTAGGCGAAGAGTTGGTGTATGATAAGGAATCATTGAAGACATAGCATGAATCGTTGGTAACACAATTGACCGACGAGCAGAAGAATGTCTACGACTCTGTAATGAATGATATAGATTCTAATGGAGGTGGATTATTCTTTGTGTATGGTTACAGAGGAACAGACAAGATCGTCCGTGTGGAGAACATTATTGACAAAGATAAGGAGCCGCTGCGATATTGTTGTGAACATTGCTTCGAGTAGAACAACATCTTTGCTCTTGCTGGGAGGTATGGATGCGCATTCCGAATTTGCTATACCGCTCTCTTTGAACGAAGATTCCACGTGGACCACGTGCAATATATCGCAAGGCAGTGACCTTGCTGAGCTTATAATCAGGAGAAAATTGATAATATGGGACGAAGCACCAATGATGCACAAACACTATTTTGAGGCTTTAGACAAAACCATGAGAGATTTATTGAGGTTCACCATATCGAGTAGTGCTGAAAAGACATTTGGTAGAAAGACAATAGTTTTTTGCGGCGATTTTAGATAGATTATTCCCGTTATTCCGAAAACATCGAGACTAGTAGTTGTGAAAGCCACTATTAATTTTTCCTACATGTGGAAGAATTATAAGGTATTGAGGCTTGATAAGCACCAAGAATAGCTTATTTTAGGGGTCATTTACGGGCTAGAATTGTATAGTTTATTACCCATTTCATAAGAATTTCATGCATTAAAGACTCTAATGTGACCAAAACTTCTAACGTGAGTATGGAAGATGTTTTTAAGCTATTCTACAGCCAAAAGGAGGACTTAAGGCCAAAACTGAGCAGAAAATAGAGAAGTCATGAAGCAGGAGCCTCCCACGCAACCTCACACGCGTGTGGAGGGGCGTGGAATATTTCCAGTAGCTCCCCACGCCCTCCACCACGCGTGTGGACGATCGCGGAAAAGTTTCTTCAGGGCTCGACGCGTCGAGAGCCCTGTATCAGCCCTAAAAATATGCTGTGGGAAAAATGTCTATCTTGCCCCTATTTTGTTCCCCCTATATAAGGCTCATTATTTTAGACCTTAGGAGAGGGGAGGAGGCACCCAATAATTTTAGATCTTAGTTTTCTTTTCCAAATTCTTCCCCTTAGGGGAGGAAGACAAATACTCCTCCTTAGATTAGCTTAGCTTAGTGTAGATGAAGAAGATGATGTAGAATCGAAGCTTTCCTTAGGTAACATACTTCTTTATTATAAAGTTTGATCTTTTATATTCTTGCTTTGTTTCTTTTGTTGTTTTTAATGTTTATCATGTTAGAGTAGAGTAGTTTGGGTGTGTGTGCCCTTGTTGACCACTTGATTGATGCTTAGATTTTATCTTATGATCTTGAGTATTGTTGGAGTATGATTGATATTTGTATGGATGATGTTGTTCAAACTTTGCTTATATTTCCGGTCGGGATAGTTAGTGAATCGAGTGGAAGTGAGAGAGTGCGCGATAGCGGCCTCTCACGAGCCCAACTCATCTATATCTCCGCTCTTAGTACGAAAGGACGTGATCCGAGAGGAGTGGTAGGCTAGGTGTTCGATAAAATGCCTCAACCGAATGAGGATTGAGAGTCTGAGTGTGACGCCACTCGGTACCAATACCATGACTCCCTAGATCAATCCCGAAACCCAATTCCAAGCTACCTACGATAATCAATCCTTTGGCTTAGCATAGGCATGCACCAAACCCTTTCTTTTACCTTTTGTATTTTCTATCTTATTTTACCTTCAAACCTTTCAAACCAACCATGAACAAAACCTCTCCCTACGATTCTTGCAACTCTTACCTTTCAACTTCCTAAATGCCAACACGTATTCGGTTCCCATTCGCCATCCTTGAGAGACACGACACTCGGGGAGTCTTGACTCTTCGTTTTATCACCTTCCGTACCACATTCACCCTCACCCTATACACACAGCTTGTCAAAATGGCGCCGTTGCCGGGGATGGCAAACGGTCCTTGAATTGTGTTGATATTTTTGAAGTAGAATTTTAAGAGTTCTTGAATTTCTTTCTTTTTGTTTATATTGTTTTATTATATTTGTTTCTTATTTGAGAAGTGAGCTTATATTGCCTTGTATATCTTGTGCTCACTTGCAACTACTTTTAGTTGCAAAATATTTGTTGTTGGCTAAGCTTTGTGCAGGAAATTTTCTCTATCAAATCAATTGAAGCTTGCCAATGTGTGCTTATATGCATCCCCATGGTTACCCACACCATGGAGGACAATCTTATACAAATACTCCACCCCAACCATATCTCTATTACCCCCATTCCACCTATACTTACCCTCCACCAACATACCACTACTCACCTCCATACCCTTACCCATTTCCACACAACCACTTACCACCTCGATATCACTATCCATTTCATACACCCAATCATCACCCACATCCATTTGAAACACCACCTCCACCTTTCCAAGAAAATTACCCTTCACAATCACCCAATTTTCAAGAAATTGACTCGTTAAGCTCCCAAGAAATATCCCAAATCATAGAGAGTAAGCTTGTGCAAATGATGAAACAAATCGACCCAAACTATACTCACGAGTCAAATTCATTCCCTATGTAACACCCCCAAATTAACATCCCGAGGCTTACTAAAAATAGCCTTACTATAAAAGGAAATATTAATACTTATTAAATTCATAATAATCAAAATCCACAACAACTTTATTCAAGGGTGCTACCGCCACATCTAATCCTACATGATTAGATGCAAGGCTATGTTAGGAACATCATGTAATAGGTTTTGATGATACCAACTGTTAAGTAGAAATCCCCAAGTCTCGATACATAGGCAAAACGCTGTAAGTTCGACAAGTAAACCAAGAGCGAAAATACAACCGGGTAACTTGAGCTCAACTCGGAAAATATTTAAGCTTAAGGTAAACCTGTTTGAACATCTTAGAAGTCTCGTGTTGTAACCATATAAACAGATCAGAAGAAAGCATTGGACAACTCTGGAGGAATAAGGGTCTGCGAGACATCAACTAAGTCTCGAGACATAAGCAGAGTTCGAGAGGTAGGACCTCTCGATACAGCTATCTAGTTCGAGACATAAACAGAGTTCGAGAGATAGACCTCTCGATATTTGAGTACGAGACATCAAGCAATCAAGATATCAACCTTGGTCTCGATACACTAACAATTCTCCAACAAAGCTGAAGGACGGTCATACTTAAAGTCTGGAGAAGAAGAATATCATGGAGATGGAATAATGAAGAGGTGTCGAACGTGAAGATTTCAAAATGGGCGGAAATGGATGACACGTCAGATTTCCACCACAAACGGTCAAAAAGTGCACCAATGCTGAAGTGGTCTGATTCCCTATAAACAAGGAATAATGGGAATATAAAAAGAGTAACTTTTACCAAAAGACGAAAGTGGAGCATGGACTCAAGAAAGTGAACTATGGAATATTCACTACAAGACAAAGAGGTTCAAGTTACAAGATCACCACTCCATAAAATATGCTGAAAATATGCAAGACCCATGATCAGCATGGGAAACAAATTTCAAACGGAATAATTTTCCCTCCAACGGAATTATTCCTCTACTCTCATATATAAGGACGTGAAGACACAAAAAGTGAAAAAAACAAGTTCGAAATTCTTAAGAGGTGTCTGTCTAAAACGTTCAAGTGCAAGTACTTAAATTTGGAATATCATCCTGATATTCAAAACAGCGAGAAAACACATCTTAGTGTTTAAGAGAGTTACAAAGCTTAAACTGTTATACATCTAGAAGGTGACCGAAGCTGCTCTACATCGAAGTTGATTCAACGATAGCTTGTGGTCAGATTGGAGCCTGTTACATTCAACTGTGACAACCAAAAACACCTTGCTTTGGATTAAGCAAGAGAGGTGGAGTAACCTGGCAGCTGTCCGAGTGAAAGAAACCTGAGGCTTGACGCGGGCTTGGTGATCAAAGGTCAAGTGCTCGAGAGGTGGAGTAGCTGGAAGCGGGGAGAAAGACCTTGGAGAGGCGGAGTAACCTGGGAGCTGTCTTGTGAAGATCCTGAGGCTTGACGCGGGCTTGGTGATCAAAGGTCAAGTGCTCGAGAGGTGGAGTAACAAGAAGCGGGGCGAAAAACCTGAGGCTTGAGGCGGGCTTCGTGATCAAAGCTCAAGCGCTCGATATTGTACTAAAAAGGGAAGTTTTTAGTGCAATCCTTCCAGGGAGTTTCTGGAAGAAGAGTGGACGTAGGCGGGTTGGCCGAACCACTTAAAAATCTCTCTTGCATTTACTTACTGCTTTTATCTCTCGCTAACCTCTCGATTGCACTGCATATTAACACACTTCTCGAACTAACTCAAACTCGTGCTAACTAAAAGGGGATAACATTTCCGCTGCGCATAAAACTTTGTCTTCACCTCGTGAGGTATCAAACCTAAACATCCTAAGTTCAATACACACGAGAGGTCGAAAAGATTTGCAAAATCTTATACAAGTCTATTCACCCCCCCCCCTAGACTTGTACCCCATCCCCTTGGGACCAACAATTGGTATCAGAGCAAGTTCTCTGATCGATATAAACCTTTGTTTATATTGCCTAGAGATCCTTCCTTGAAAAATCTTCTGAAAATATTTTCAAAGCACGAGATAAAATTTTAAAAATGGACAGCATGTTGTCGAGACATCTTCTCTTTGATCTTAGCAGGTTCGATGACTGGAAAACACGCATGCTTGCGTATCTATCAGCCCTCCATGATGAGATGGCCGAAGTTATAACACCTGGACCAGTCAAGATCATGATGGTAAACACGACTGCTGAGCAAACCAGAGATACACCAAAGTATGTCCCCAAACCTAGGGAAGAATGGACAAGTGATGATAGGAAAAGAAACAACTTGGACAACATTGCCAAGGATATTCTCTTCAGAGCTATAGACGAAACCATCTTTCCAAAAGTAAGAAAGTGCAAAACGGCGAAAGAGGTATGGGATACTTTGATGTTAATTGGTGAAGGTGACGAACAGGAGAAGGAGAACAAGCTCACCGTGACCATGAAGAAGTTCGAGGACTTCAAGATGAAGCCAGGGGAAAGCATCGACAGCATGGAATCTCGTTTCATGAAGCTATCAATAGAGATCAGTGATCTCGAGAAGGAGATTCCACAAAAGGAGCTAAACCTGAAGGTCTTACGAGGCCTTACCAAGGAGTGGGAAATGAAGGTGATCACAATGCGTGATCACAGGGATTTGAAGAACATCACAACCGATCAACTATTCAGAGATCTCAAAGCCTTCGAATTTGAGATGTTTCCGAGAGATGAGGACGTGGTGGACAGACGGAATGTGGCACTGGTTGCGGACCAACCAACCACCTCCTCAAGGTCAGATCCTAATCCCACTGATTTTTTATCTGACGAACAGTTTGCTTTCTTCATAAGAAAATTCAGGAAGTTCATGAAGAAGACACCGGAAAGCAATACAAGTTCACCTTCCTCCTCAAGAAGGAAAAATGAGAAATACACATCCAGAAGAATGGAGGAAGAAGATCAAGGTCTATGCTACAACTGCAGGAGACCGGGGCACTTCAAGGCTGACTGTCCTTACCCTAAGGTAAGCAAGTATCAAGGCCTAGAAGGCAGGGACTCCAGGAGAAAGGAAGAACCTAAAGAGAAGCCAGCACAAAGTGGCTTCAAGGGAGATACAAAGAACCATCTGCGCAGAAAGGCGCTTGTTGCTGAGGAACTCGAGAGAACAATCGAGGAGTCCGAGACGTCGAGCTCCAGTGAAAGCAGCAGCAGCTCAGAGGATGAGAGGGGGCTCATCTGCTTATACACCGAGGAAGAAGAGAATCAATGCCTAATGGCCATTGACAATGAGGTAACCTCTACTTCCACATCTCGCTGCTCTATTTCTACCTCTCGTTGTTCTTCTTTCAGAAGCGATGAAGATCCCTTTGAGATGCTTGAAACATTTAAAAGGGATCTTGTAGTCGCTAATAGCACTCATGCCAAAATCAGGGAAGAAAATAGCAAGCTAACTGCTGAAAGAGATATGCTTAAGAACATCTCGAAAGAGAATTCAGAGCTAACTCTCAAAGTAAGTGAGTTAGAAGCTAAAATAATCCAACTGACTGAAGAGTGCAAAACTCGAGAGATCACAGAAAATGATCTTAGAAAGGTTATAGCATCATATTCTAATTCCTCCAAAGCTATGGAGAAAATGGTGAATGATCACAGACCTACAAGTGATAGAACCGGTATAGGGTTCCATCGAGACCATCTCTCGAGAAATAAACAGACCAACGGTTTGGGAACTTCAAGAAATGGAGGATCTCAACCCAAACCAAATAAAGGTCATAAAGGACCAACAGAAAAGACCAGGGTAGCTATTCATAAACCGTCCCTATACACCAGAAATGGAAAGTATAGGAAAGCTACGAAGAATGGCCGGGTAAACAATATCGAGAGATCACCTTACTATCTCTCGCAAGGCCATTCCAAGTACAAAAAGAGCTACATTCCATATAATGCGCCTCAAGGCAAATATGGAAGGTCTGAGATCCACATAGTTAGGAACTCACGGATGGAGAAAGGCAGACTCTATCCATCTAGTGAGAATTGGTCATCAAATCACAATTTCTGGAAGAAACCTCACTTTCAGCAATTTCACATGACCAAACAGCGTATGAAAGGCATGGTGCATAAGCCAATCGAAAAGTTTATACCTAAGTTGATTTATGCACCAAAGAGGCCCAAAACATTTGCTAGCATTCCTTATGATTATCAAACGTACAATGGCTACATTGCGCCTAGGCCTGGAATAATGGGCATAAGGTATAAATGGATGCCTAAACTCACTAACCCACCAGGACCCAAAGTTTGGGTACCTAAACTTGCTTAATTGCCTTGCAGGACACCAGGGACGTGTGGTTCATTGACAGTGGATGTTCGAGACATATGACGGGAAATCTAACACTGCTAGAGAACATCCAACCTATCGAAGGTCCCTTGGTGACATTTGGCGACAACGAGAAGAAGGGACGCACAAAAGCTGTTGGTGAAATTCAAAAGAATGAGCTGGTTATTAAGGGAGTATCCTACGTTGAAGGGCTCAAGTTCAATCTCCTTAGTACAAGCCAGTTCTGTGACAAAGGCTACAAGGTTGTCTTCACCAAAAGCAAATGTCAGATTATGAGCGAGGAATCTCTCGAAGTCGTCTTGGAAGCAGCAAGGAAAGGAAACATGTACATAGTGGATTGGAGGTCTGCAAAACCATCCCTATGTATGCTAGCAAGGAGCAAGGAAGATTTATGCTGGGATTGGCATAGTAAGCTTAGTCATCTGAACTTCAAGACTATCAACAAGCTTACTAAGAGGAACCTAGTGGAAGGACTGCCCAAAGTGGCGTTTCGAAAGGATAAAATTTGTGAGGCATGTCAACGTTGCAAACAGATCAAATCCTCCTTCAAGAGCAAAGCCGAGACATCATCCACTAGACCATTAAGTCTTCTTCACATGGACTTATTTGGCCCAGTGGATCCACCCAGCATAAAGGGAAAGAAGTACACTCTTGTGGTAGTAGATGACTACACAAGATTCACATGGACCGTGTTCTTAACCAAGAAAAGTGAGACAAAAATTGCCCTGCCAAATCTTTTGAAGCAAGTTCAAGTTGAAAAGGATGTCTCGATACTAAAGATTCGGTCAGATCAAGGTGGAGAGTTCGTTAATCAAGTAATCGAGAGCTACTGCAACGAGAACGGGATTCATCATCAACTGTCAGCTGCTCGAACACCTCAACAGAACGGAATTGCGGAAAGAAGAAACAGAACTCTCAAGGAAGCTGCAAGGACCATGCTATCGCAAGCCAACATATCACAAGGATTTTGGGCAGAAGCAATCAATACAGCGTGCTATACCCAAAATCGGTCCTTGATCGTGAAAGGAGTTGGAAAGACTTCATATGAGTTGTGGAATGGAAGAAAACCGAATGTAAGCCACTTCCACACATTCGGGTGCAAATGCTATATCCACAACAATGGGAAGGCTCAACTAAGGACGTTTGAAGAAAAGGCAGATGATGGAGTATTTCTGGGATACTCATCGACAAGCAAAGCATTCAGAGTCTTCAACAAACGGAGTTTGGTGGTTGAAGAGTCCATACATGTTACCTTTGATGAAAGGGCATCGACAGATCAACCATCAAAGACAACGGAAGCAGCTGAGGAAGATCAGCCACAGTCTATCGAGAGATCAAACTTACCTCTCGAAGACAAGCAGTCGATAGTTCGAGACGTAGCAGAACTCCAGTCAGATTCAGATGATGAAGAATCTACCAAGAAGAAAGCACCTGACTCAGTTGATCCAATCCAGATCATGGATGTCCAAACCACATCTCAACCTTCAATGGAAGTATCAACTGAGGAGCCTCAACCCGACCTAAGATGGCTGAGAAGTCACCCTGCTGATCAAGTGATTGGAGATGTACGTGACAGAGTTCGAACCAGATCAGCATACAGAGAAAGCATGTTTGCTTGTTTTCTATCTCAAATAGAGCCTAAGATGATCGATGAGGCTCTATGTGATCCAGATTGGGTGCAAGCCATGCAAGAGGAACTTCATCAGTTTGAGCGGAACGATGTTTGGGAACTAGTTCCGAGACCTCATCATCAAAATGTCATTGGTACAAAGTGGGTTTTCAGAAACAAGATGAATGAGGATGGAGTTATTGTTAGGAACAAGGCCAGACTTGTTGCCAAAGGCTATTGTCAGGAGGAAGGAATAGATTTTGATGAAACCTTCGCTCCAGTGGCACGTCTCGAAGCCATACCCATCTTTCTTGCATATGCCGCCTTCAAAGACTTTAAGGTATATCAAATGGATGTCAAGAGCGCTTTTCTGAACGGACTTCTCGAAGAAGAGGTGTACGTTGAACAACCTCCGGGTTTCTTGAAGGACGTGGGAGCTGACAAAGTATACAAATTAAAGAAGGCACTTTACGGCTTAAAACAAGCTCCGAGAGCTTGGTATGATACCTTATTCTCTTTTATACTTCAGTGTGGGTTCACCAAAGGCCTAGTGGACAAAACATTGTTTAGAATTAAGGACGGGGATCACATCTTATTGGTGCAAATCTATGTGGACGATATCATTTTTGGAAGCACCAATCCAGACTTGTGCGAGAAGTTCTCCAGATTGATGAAAGGGAAGTTCGAGATGAGCATGATGGGAGAACTAAACTACTTCCTTGGATTACAAGTGCGACAGCTTAAGGAAGGCATCTTCATCAATCAGGAGAAATACACCAAGGATCTGCTCAGAAAATACAATATAGAAGGGAAATCCTCGGTCAAAGTACCCATGGGAACCTCTCTACGTATCGATGTCGACAGTGAAGGTCGAGAGGTCGATCAAACTACATATCGAGGTATCATCGGATCTCTTCTCTATTTAACTGCTAGTAGACCAGATATATCCTTTGCAGTAGGTGTATGTGCTAGATTTCAGGCAAGTCCTAAAGAAAGTCACTTAAATGCATCTAAAAAGATCCTTAGATATCTCAAAGGTACGCAAAGTGTTGGACTTTGGTATTCGAGAGGTGGATCTTTCGAACTTATGGGCTACTCAGATGCGGACTTCGCCGGCTGTAAAATAGATCGAAAGAGCACATCAGGGACATGTCAGTTTCTAGGTGGAAGACTTGTCTCATGGTTTAGCAAGAAACAACATTCGATAGCTACGAGCACCGCTGAGGCAGAGTATGTAGCAGCTGGAAGTTGCTGTGCTCAGATTTTGTGGATGAAGCAACAATTACTGGATTATGGTGTTGAATGTAAAGAGGTTAAAATTATGTGTGACAATACAAGTGCTATTGCCATCACCCACAACCCAGTGTTACACTCCAGAACAAAGCATATTGATATTAAGTATCACTTCATCCGAGACCACGTTGAGAAAAAGGACATCACTTTGGANAGCTATCACTCAGAATCCAGTATTACATTCCAGGACGAAACATATTGATATCAAATATCACTTCATCCGAGACCATGTTGAGAAAAAGGACATAACTTTGGAATATGTTGCGACGGAGGAGCAACTTGCAGATATTTTCACAAAAGCGTTAAGTGAGAATAGATTCTCTCAACTAAGGTTAGAATTGGGAATGATAGAATTGGGATAAATGGTCAAATCTTATCTTCTTGTATTTAGTGCCATGAACTGTTTCGCATGTGAGGGGCGGTTTCATCAACTTTGTGGCAGCTTTGGAGTTACACAAGCATTGAATGGTCAGTCATATTGCATCCCGTGACTCAAAAGTGATAACCTTATTGGGCTATAAATAAGAGGGTTTCTTTCAGAAGTTCATATCATCAACTTCCCATGGAGAAAAAGAAAGGAAAAGATGATGTTCCATTCTTTTATAGAGGAAAGAAACCGGCAGTCAAGTCCAAAGATTTTCAAGGAGAAAACTATCCAGAATCAACGAAGGGTGAACAGATTACGGAGCTTCCTGATAATCCAAGCAAGAATCCTATTCCCATCCAAGGTGAATGGATCCCCAAATACGAGGAGATCCACAACGATGGGATACTGGAATCGGGAGGAGAGTCTTGCACAAGAGGGACTCCTACTACTGCACATTCTGGAAAAGGGCCTTCCTCAACCAAATGGAGAACCAAGGGAAATGGAGAGGAAGACCAGATGGGACTTTCTGAGGTCAGCAGCAGTCAAAGGGGTGATCATACCTAATCCAAAGACATTAAGAGGATTAGCGATGAAGATGGTCACTCCCAACTACAGTAAGCAGCTCCGGAGAGAAGAACAAGAAAAGGGAATAGCCACCCCTAGTTCTGTTATTAGACAAATAGGACTTTAGATGGCTAGTTCCTGCTTTAACGATAGATTCCTATTAGGCTGACCAAGGCCAAACAAAAGTTTCTAGGGAATCTAATAGGATATTGATTCATATGTAATGTATCTGGAAATCACTAAATGAACTTAAGGATATGTTCCAAGTGATATCTTTTAGATGAATCAAACTTGTTTCTCTCGCAATCTGTGTTCGAAAGGTAGTTCGAGAGGTCACCCGATCAGTTTGTCTATATACGTTATGTCTCGAAGAAGGGTAGTTCGAGAGGTCACTTCGAAAGATAACAAACTGATATCTCTGAACGGAGGAATAAGGAGGGTTAGGGATCAATCACTCAGGGGGAAGATCCTTAACCAGATCAAGACGGAGGAATAAGGAGGTTTAGGGATCAATCACTCAGGGGGAAGATCCTTAAACTCATGTGGAAGACAACTCACCTTCGAGAGGTGAATCTGATAAGTTCAACGAATATATGAGGGGGAACGGCTAACTATGGATATTAATGCTAGCCACGTGGGCACCGGTTACTGACGGTTTTCCATATTTAAAAATCTTTTCGTGATAAGTGGGAGCATGCTCATATAGTTACTATTCTTTAATACCTCACTATCCTGAACCTAAAGCCGCTCTGTTAAATTACCAAAAATACCCTTATTTTTCATATACGCTGACCGTTATTAGGGGTATTTCTGACCTTTTACTTCTTTAAAGAAAACCGGTATCCTTCCTTGGGTCAAGCTCTCAACCCTACCCATATATCCAACCCGAATCCACACGATATAAAAGCCAAATCCTTCTTCTTTACCCAGATTCAAGCTAAAACCATTTACCCAAAATCCCCAAATCCTAAACGCAGTACACATTCCCTCCAAAACATCTAACCTTCATCAATGGCGTCTCAATCCTCTACATCAACCTCATCTTCCGACGCATATCAGAGGGAGTTGCTACACATTCGCTCTCAGATCAAACAAGTCAAGGCGGGGAGTATCCTTGACAGAAACGGCTTCATCACCAACTCCCCTAATCCAAAAATGGCGAAAAAGGTCCTGAAGAAGTTTGAGAAAGCAGGACTGATGAAATACATGACGCACGACTACCGAACCATTCACGCCCTCGACTTCACAGAATGGTTCGCAAATGCCAAGGTCACGAAGGGTAAAATCGAAAGCCGCTTTAATGATTTTCCCATCACAACATCTGTAGGTGACCTCAGAGCAGCATTTGATTTCGCGTCATCGGAGGAAGCAGTCAAGCATCTATCGGATTACGACTTGGACAAGCAAGCCTTCTGGGAGAAAATCCGACTAGCGACTGCACCACCCAGAGCATCCTCTGCCCTCCGCAAGTACCACCTAAAGGAGAGGTTTGCTCTCGCTGCCGACCTAATCATGAAGTTTGTGCTCGGCAAGGTGTCCGGAACTGACGAGGTTAGTCTAGACCTCCTCAAAATCCTCCATGCCATTTGGAACAACAACAAGCTGGACTGGGCACATATTATCTTCAACTTCCTCCAACAGCAAGTGATACGCTCAGTCTCCAACGCCAACCTGTCGATCAGTAAAAAGGTTGGTTTCGGCTTTGTTGTGCAATTTCTCTTAAGCCTGAAGGGCTTTGAATTGAGGGAAGGAAAAGAGATTCATCGAAATACCTATATGGGTAGGACGAAATCTCTAGTCCCCAAAGCTAAAGGTGGTAAGGCTGCACCTTCTCCCTCACAGCCAAAAGGAAGGGGCAAAAGGAAAGCCCCAGCCAAGGAGAAGGACTCTGATGATGAGCCTTTGGATGCTCTGATTCAGAGAGTTGCTTTGAGGGCCAAAAAGGCCAAAAATATTGCTGTCACCCAGGTTCGAGAGGTGACACCGTCAGTAATACAAGTACCCTTCGAGGACAGGGCACAAGCCCAGGGGGAACCTCAGGCTACACTGGCCACTGAAGTTGAGAGAGTGCCCCCTACCAGGTCCTTGTCAGCAGCTTTCTCTGTCGGTCTGCACGCTGGTGATGATGCTGAGGGAGATGTTGACTATGTTGGTTTATCTCGAGAGATGGCTCGAGAGGTTGAAGGTACTGGGATCAGTGATCCAGTACAAGGGGGTGCAGAAGAACCACGTGAGATGGTTCGAGAGATAGACTACACAGTCAGGGTGGGAGATGATCTCTTGGAGCATAGTCGAGAGATCACAGCTCAGATAGACGAAGCAATTTCTGCCACTGAAATCATCTCTGATGGGCGGGATGACTTATATGAAGAAGTTTCCACTCAGTTGGCAGTGGAAGCACCCACTCTTGATGACTTCTCCAGGGTGATCAGGTGGATCAACTGGAGAACCAGTTCTTTCACTCAATTGATGAGTCAAGCAGCTGAAATGGAGGCAGAAGAGCAGTTTGCACTCCAGTGGTTGGGCATCTCCGAGATCCCAGCTCAACAACTGATGGATCTTGCCCACGAAACACGAGTAATGAAGCTGAACAGTGGAAGAACTGATAAAGGGAAGGGCATAGCAGTTGATGCACCAGAAGTTGAAACTGAGCCTGAAGAAGATCCTGAAACAGAAGCTCGATTTCAAAAAGAAATAAGGCTGGCCACTGCCATCTCCTTGGGACAAAACATTGAATTCACGAGAGGTCCAGGAGAGACCTCTGGGGTTGCTCACGATGATATTGCAACAGCCGCAATCCCACTGTCCCAAGTCAGCAACTCTGCTCTGGACGAACAGGTCGAAGCTTCGAGAGGTGAATCCGAGACCTCTGAAGCACTTCAAGTGGCACCCAACACCGTTCTACTTTTGCCACCACCTGCGTCCACACCCTCGATTGACAACGATGAAGCTCAGATAATTCGAGAGGGTGAAGTTCTATTGCTCACGCTGCCAGGTTTTCCTCCTGCTCCTGAAGTAATTATCATTCCAGTCTCATCGGAGCAGACCGAAGAGCAGTCAGCACCCAGAGCAGAATATCACAATTCCCAGCACTGATTCGAGAGGTAATGCTGAGGAGGAACTTCCATTGGATGAAAACCGGGAAGCGTCCAACACAGAAGATCCCTCCTTGGCTGATCCAATCCCTTCAGTCGCTGAAGCTGAGGGTCCAGGTTCGAGAGATGCTGAGCAAGAAGTGATCCATCCCTCAGGTGGAAACCGGGAAGCACCTGACATGGAGCTACCTTCGAGCTCTGAACTCAGTGTTCCTGCAACCCCTCAGAGACTCCTTCGAGAGGTGGACTCGCAGTTGCAAGTTAAGGGTGGAAATCTGGAAGCACCCAAGTCCCCTCCGACGAAAGGTACCTATCGATCCTCTTTTCCTTCTACTTCTGATCATGATCAACAGGCCGCGCAAGAGTTCTTTGGCGAAGTACGTCATTTTATGGCTGATCAAACTCAGAAGATGGCTCGCTTTGAGCGCGTACTGGCCACTGTTCGAAATGCTGCACTACCTGTGGCTGGCACAACCGAGTCTCAGGCCAATCATGAAGAACTACTCGAACAGGCAGTATGGGCTGAGACTGCAGCACAGAAAGCTGCCGATGAGGCTGCTCTCGCTCGAGCAGAGGCTGCAAGTGCGAAAGCTGAACTAGCTGAGTTACGAGCAGAGCTGCGAGCCTTCCAATATTCCAGTGAACTTCGACAGGATGTGATGAAGGCCATACTCGATGACCTGTCGAACCAAGTGCCTGCCCAACTTCAAGCAATCTTCGAAGGTATGTCCATCTTCCCCTCCCGTGCTGATGATGCCAACAAGGGGGAAAATAAAGAGAAAAAGAAGGGGGAAAATACAACGGGCAAGAAAAGGGCAGCAAGTGAACCAGCTGGACCTCCTCCGAAAATACCAAGAATTATGAGCAAAGCAATGGAGGATGCTAAAAAGGCAGAAAATCTAAGGGTCCAGCGCACACTGGAAATGGAGAGAAGGAGAGAAGAGGACAGAGAAAGAAGAAGAAAAAGACAAGAACAACAGTTAGAAGAAGAAAGGAAGATAGATCTTCTCATGACAAGCTTTAAGTTTGGGAACAGAGAATACACTGAACAAATTCTGACCCTGGAGATATTTAAGCTTTTGAAAACCACTGGGGTATCAACACACAGCAATATGTCTCCAGAAGAATGCATTGCCTGGTGGAAAGATGGAGTAATTGATGGTGAGTTCGTGGGGGAAGCCTACAGGAATTACAGGCATCTAGATGTCACAGATGAATACCTAAGCCTGGTAAATCCGAAAGACCCCATCAAGACACGAGAAGCCATTAACAAGAAGAGGAAAGCCAACAAGAAGTAAGCTCTCGTGGTCCAAACTCCATCTTATTTCAATGTATTGATGTTTATGTTGTTCTTGGTCTTATTTCTTTCAATCTTTTCTACTAAACTCTGCTTTGTAAACATTCCCTTTTTATAATCATATATATATCTTTTGCTGGGGGTGTTGCGTGAGTACTATTTTAGTAGAGTATTTGTCAAACTTACCATATGCGCTGAAAAATAAAATCTATGTTAATTCTTTCTATCAAATCAGCCATATAGAGTAAGTATAAGTGTTGGCATCATCAAAAAGGGGGAAATTGTTAGGAACATCATGTAATAGGTTTTAATGATACCAACTGTTAAGTAGAAATCCCCAAGTCTCGATACATAGGCAAAACGCTGTAAGTTCGACAAGTAAACCAAGAGCGAAAATACAACCGGGTAACTTGAGCTCAACTCGGAAAATATTTAAGCTTAAGGTAAACCTGTTTGAACATCTTAGAAGTCTCGTGTTGTAACCATATAAACAGATCAGAAGAAAGCATGGGACAACTCTGGAGGAATAAGGGTCTGCGAGACATCAACTAAGTCTCGAGACATAAGCAGAGTTCGAGAGGTAGGACCTCTCGATACAGCTATCTAGTTCGAGACATAAACAGAGNCAAAGCTCAAGCGCTCGATATTGTACTAAAAAGGGAAGTTTTTAGTGCAATCCTTCCAGGGAGTTTCTGGAAGAAGAGTGGACGTAGGCGGGTTGGCCGAACCACTTAAAAATCTCTCTTGCATTTACTTACTGCTTTTATCTCTCGCTAACCTCTCGATTGCACTGCATATTAACACACTTCTCGAACTAACTCAAACTCGTGCTAACTAAAAGGGGATAACATTTCCGCTGCGCATAAAACTTTGTCTTCACCTCGTGAGGTATCAAACCTAAACATCCTAAGTTCAATACACACGAGAGGTCGAACAACAGGCTAGTCTCAAACAAATCCCAAATTAAAAATAACTTCAGGTTCTCATAATCCTCAAAGTATTAATATAAAATCCTTAAATAATCTTCATTACATAATCCTTTATTTTGCTAAATCCCCGAGCTAACAGCAACTCAATCTACTGCTCTCGCCACTGCAACTCTTATCATTTATTCCCTGCTACTTACACAAGCAACAGCAAAACACAACAAGTAAAAAGGGGTTAGCAAAACATGCTAAGTAAGGGACTTGCCTACCCCTAAAAATAATTTTTAATAATATATAATTTGAAAAAGGGGTAGTAGTCTTTTTACCAAACCTTTCAGAAAATTCAACTGCATTTCCTTTGCTCAGAAAAATTGTTAATATAATAACAAAAATAATAATGATAATATGGAAGCATAAATCATACATAAACGTAATGGGAAAGGGTCCTTTTATTTTCAGGCCCTAGTAACAGAACTTATGCTGTACTACACAAAAATTCCCATTTTCACTATCGGAAACCGGACTCTAACCTTAAGTGTGCACACCCCCGAATGAGGATTCCAAGCCTCAACAGGAAGTTACCAGCCCTAGTAGCCAGGATAAAGTTTCTACTGACTACCCTGTAATTTAGGGTACACAGACCCATTCCTACAGAACACACCATAGTGTTCTAGTACCCGAGGATTGTTCCTGAAGGGCACTCCTCTACAACAATTAAATTACAATCACATAATCAAATGTCAAACTTCACATAGCTTCCAATTTTTATGAAAATATAATTTTCCAACTAATTTTCCATACCAAAATCTCTTGAAAATTTGTAAATGTAAAGGAATATTTTATTCGAAAACTCTAATTTGTCCAAAATTCTCAATCTCTCATAAAATAGAATTTTGAATAAAAGAAAAATCCTTATTCCCAAAAAAAATGTCAAAAAGATTAATTATCACTAAAGATAATTTTTCAAAATATTTACCTATCCATATTTAACATAAATCCATCCAAATTAACAAAACAGAATATAACTTAAAATAATAAATTTTGTTTTCAAAACAAATACGTACATACGTACAGGATACAAATATATATACATACACTAAAATTTCTACTAACCACACAAATTCCTAATTTCATGCAAATACTAACAATCAATTAATATCTCAATTCTAGATAATACTTATTAATAAATTTTATTTTACAACTAATACATACATGATAATTACACACAAAAACATAAGGAATATATATATACACAAATAACACATACGGTATAATAAAATAAAAGAAAACATTTTATTTTATTTTTTATAAAACATACGTACAACACAAATAAGAGAAAATATTATTATTATATATTTTATTTTCTTTCTTCTCTTTTTATACGTACTACATAATTATATATATTTATATAATTAGTCTGATATGCATACTGTACAAACATGGATTATATATACATACATTTATTTTAGTATTCATACGATATACATATACATAGTATTACGAAAAACATATATATATATTTATACATATACGTACAGTATATATATAATATTAATACGAAAAATATTATATATATATTTATAAATATACGTACGGTATATATATCATCTTAATACAAAAAAAATTATTTTATTATTTATAGATATATATATACGGTACTCACAGTATATAGCAATATTCATACATACTACACTTATACACATATATATACGTATAATACAAACCATATATATCTTTATATATATACGTATGAAATATATTTATGTATAATCTACACACATGATCAAACACCACATACATTCATATGTATTTCTACGCATATACATATATTAAAAATATATTTTTATATCCAAAAATCACATATTTTATGATCATCAACTTGCATCAATTTTTCACCACAACACAATATATATATATTCATATATACATCAAATCATACAAATGGGATAAGCAAGTAGAAAACAAACCCACTTACCTCAATAGTAAAATCCCAATTTTAATTCCCCAAGATGGCTAGGGCTCTCCTTTTGAGAAGACAAGGTTCAAAGTTCTTGAGTAGGATAATGGAAGAAGATGAATAAGTATTTTTTTTTAATGTGCACGAAAAAGAGAGAAGAAGAAGGAGGAATGAAGAAAGAATTTCTTCTTCTGATCTTCTTGATGAAGGAATGAATTTATCAAGGCTAAAGGTGGGTACAAGGATATAATCATTTTAAATGAAATAGTATAATGACATATAATGGTGAAATAAATCACCATTAAGCAAAATGGTTATAACTCCCTAATCACTTTTGTAACCACCAATCATCATCTATCGTATATATATATAGTTATATATATAATATACATACACACGACTTATATATATATATTATAGTATACATATATATAATTTATATTAGCATAGTATAGAAATACATGGACCAAAGTACAATAAATAATATATCTATGTATACTTACTACATACATATATATCACATACGTACTATATACATACATAGAATAATTAAATAATTAATATACATATATATATACTATATACGTATATACTTACATATCTAACATATATATACTTGCATATATATCATATGCTATAAAATATGAAATAATATAATATAATAAAATATTATATGGTACAAGGAATTATTAGTCCAAGAGAATACGACTCAAGACTCCAATGAACATGGACATAGAAATAAGGGTCAATGAGCATGATTCAAGAAATGAATGAACTTTAGGTAAGAAATAAGATAGCTTTAAGAATTCAATTGGATAATATTTGGAACAAAAAATCTCAAGTGAACATAAGAGTAGGGTTCAATGAATACTGTTGAAGGACTAAATGAATATTGAGGAATAACATGAGTTACTTGGAAATTCAAATAAGTATAATTGGGAGCAGAAATTTCCGGGTGTCACACCCTACTTCCCACCTAAACACCTACTACCCACCTCCATCACAAATTCATCTAGAAAACAATACTACACATTCCTTTGAAACACTACCCTCTTTCCCATGTAATACCCATACCAATCCTTGCGATTATATCCCACCAGCCACCGACGAAATTGAAATTTTAAAAGCGAAAATTGATGCATTCACAAGGATGGCCAAGGAGGATACGGCTAAACTAAAAGCCGAAATCAAGGGCGAACTAAAAGACTATCTCGCTACCCTCCGAGAGGAAGGACTTCCGTTAGAAGAGGTTGAAACGAAGATGCTGTACATGATGGAAGAGCTCATGAAAATCAATGAGTCCCGAGCCAACTCCACCATCATAGATGACATCCCCACTTTGGAAGCCCATCCAAGGATTGTACAAGAGGTTGAAAAAGAAAATGCTAAGGAAGAGGAAAGTTTTGAAGAAGTAGAGGATTGTTATGCCCCGGTGCTTGAAGAAGTTCTAATCTTCAAATTGGAAAATCAAAAGGAGGTAGAGATGGAGAGTGAGGATGATGACATTGAGACGGTGTGGGAAGATGAAGAGCCAACATGTGGTAAAATTCCTAATCTTTCTTGTGCTAATATTCTTGAAAATCCTTGTGCTCTTGTTGAAAACACCCTTGACACTTGCGTGGATGATTCCCCTTGCATTAATATTTCCGTTATGTGTGATTATGATTGCTTTAAATTTCGGGAGGATGATTCCATGGAAAATTTTGATATATTGATTAATGATTGTAAGGATTCTATCTTGTTTTCTAATGATTATGATTGCTTTAACTTTTCGGAAGATGAATCCTTTGTCTTGGGTAAGAATGAATTGATGAGTGAGGGGGATGATGCTTCATTCTATTCGTGTGAGAGTGTGAGTGATTTTTCTAATCAAATAGAGTGGGGTGATGAAGAGAAGGAGTGTGAGGAAGAGATGGTAGGAAATGATAGGATTTTCACGTTTGAACTTATGGAGGAAGTTGAGTGGAGAGATTTGACCACACTCGAAATTGAGGAAGGGAGTGAGGAGATATGGTTTGAAGCAAATGAGAAGATCTTTAGGGGGAGAAGAGAGGAAAAAGAAAAGGAAGTGAACACCATCCTAGAAGAGTTAAGGAGGGTGTTTGATGCTAAAATTTTTCCAATCATGCATGCTGTTCTTCCTTTATTTTTGTGGGAATTCAAGGATGTCCTACATCTTGGGACATTCCTTGAAGAAAAAGTTCACGGGACGCTTGGTAAGGTCCCAAAATCTGTGTGCTTCGAAGGATAGAGCACACCACGTCTGGCCAGGAGACGTTAAACCATGGCGCACTTGGGAGGCAATCCCAACGTTATCCTTAGATGTTAGAATTTTATTTCTTGTTTACTTTTTCTTTTCCTTCGTCATTAGCAATTTTTCTTTTTAGAATAGTCTTTCTTGAGCTAACATCGCAGGTGATTTTGGTGCTAAGCCATGACGAATGGGCTAAACTGGATCAAACGTGGAAGGCAAAAGCCAGGAGACGAAGAAGGTGATCAGCACTGCTGACCACGCCTGCCCACACGCGTGGTGACAGGCGTGGAATCTTTCCAGTGCTGATCCACGTGGACCACCACGCGTGTGAGTCCGCGTGGACAGGTCCTAACAGATTCTCGTGCATTATTTTCTTTTCATCTAATTTTCCTAAGTCTCCCAGGTCTGGCCGTGCCAATAATCCCAACATTTTTAAGAAAATTTTATTTACGTTTCTTATTCTGTTTCTTTTAGTGCTTTAAGTTTATTTCTATGCAACCGTTTAAGCTAACAGATGCAGGATAAACATTTCGGAGGCATAGATTTACTTTTAATTTACCAAAAGGCAAGAGGATGATGAGCCGACAATCTTCAAATAGATGGGCAGTAAGTTGAAGATAAAGTTGTAGATGTATCGTATGGTATATCATTCTAACTTTTCTTCCAATTTTTATGAGCAATTTTGCCTTGGTTCACAAAGGATGAGTTCCATGATTTTTTTATAATGGGTATAATATTTTTAGAAAACTTATTTGAAGCCCAGAGCACACTTTTTAAGTGTGGAAAGATGCTTTAATGTACAATCTTTTAAGACCCTAATCCTTTTTCCTCCGTTCCTCATGGAAACATCGAGGAGGATGTTCACTTTTAAGTGTGGAAAGGATTTATGTTTCTTGAAATAGTTGATTAATTGAGTGATAAGGTATAGGAACTAGAGGGCGTGTTATTGCCAATACTATCTAGGAAGGCTCCTAACCTTGTGCCAAATACGAATGTCTTAAATATGCTTTGGAAGTTACACTTTGCACCAATTTGCACAATTTGACCCAAATTGAAAATTTTTATGTGTGCTTGCATGTTATTCACCTTGTATTTTGTTTAGACCTCAATCAAAGATCTCTCGAAGTGGGAGTGTGAATCCCTTAAGTTTTAGAAAGATAAAAATTGCGAAGCCCGGAAATTGAATTAATCTTAGCAGGACATGGGGCAAAAGGTGAGCCTAAGTGAGCTTAGAGTGAAAAATCCCTAATCCCTAGAAAAAGGCATGAGGGGTTGATATGGTGAAAAGAAAAAAGGCAAAGACCACTCCTAGAGATAAAAACATAGGTGAGCCATCTTGTCTGGATACAGGGTAACCATTGCACCGTCTTCGAAAAAGCATGGAGATCCATGTGAAGTCGGTTACCCCGAAGAGATCCTGAAAGATGAGAAAAATAGAGAGGAGGTGAGCCGCTTCGCTACGATTCAGGCACCCATTGCACTGTCTTCGAAAAAGCATAGAGCTCCATGTGAAGTCGGGTCGCCTGATGACGTTATCCTAGGAAGTGAGAAAATAGAGTGATCGCCCAAGCCATGGCGATGAGCGGTCCATGTCCCTGCCCTCACTTATATAACGTAAAGGGGCTTTGGCGTTAGGTTGGAAATTGGCTAGGGGGTGAACATCGTTCCCACTAGTCGGATTGGCTGGAGGCCCCTAGAAAATACAAGGTGAAACCCTATTGTCATTTGCATGCTTGAAAGGTGTAAAACTTTTTATGTCATATCCATCTCTTGAGACCTTAACTTCCTTAGCATATTTCTTACATTTGGTCGGTGATAAGACTCCGAGATACCCTTATTTCAGGCACATTTTAGGGTGTTTTATCGCGTCTATAGCATCCTTACTTGGTAAATTATGTGCGTAAATGCTTGAAAATCACTAACTGATGCACAAAAGCAACTTTTAGCTTAAAAGAAGTAAAACAGGAGCCCCGGGAGCAAATAGGACCAAAAGTTGAGCTTAAAGAGCAAACCAGGCAAGAGCGGAGCCCCGGAAGACCAAACTGGAAGGCCACACGCGTGCGAGCAGGCGTGAAAACTTTCCAGAAGCTTCCCACGCACGCTCACACGCGTGTGAGAGGCGTGGAGACGGTGATGCGCGAATTTCAACTAGGGTTGTCATTTCGGAAACTATTTAAACC
This sequence comes from Ipomoea triloba, assembly GCF_003576645.1. Taxonomy (NCBI): domain Eukaryota; kingdom Viridiplantae; phylum Streptophyta; class Magnoliopsida; order Solanales; family Convolvulaceae; genus Ipomoea; species Ipomoea triloba. Next base: position 18,757,084 of record NC_044930.1, on the reverse strand, counting down.
CCTTTGATGAATTTTCAGAGAAGGAGCCCAGAAATTTAGTTTTCCTTTTCTTAGTTTTTCCTTTGGAGAACTTTCTCCATTTTTCTTAGCTTTTTCGATTAGATCAATCTCCATTGTAGCAAGAAAACAAGCTTGGATTGAAGATCTTCTTCTTTCTAGGTGATCTTTATTTCATTTCTATAATTTTAGCTATCTTATTCTTGGATTAAATTAGCTTTTGTTTGCATTTCATACTATGAGTAGCTAGTTTAGTCTAGGGATTTGGATTGTGTGATTGAATATTGTTTGTGTGATGATCTTATCTCTATATCTTGGATCTATGAGTTTGTGTTGATGGATTATCTATTCTTGTCTATTGATTGTTGTTTTGATGAGATCTTGTTTGGATGTGGCCAATCTACATGAGAGATTAAGCTCTTGACTCTTTCATGTATTTGATTAGAGTTAGGATTTGAAGCTTGATACAATCATAGTTCCTATGGACTTCTTAAGAATAGTAGGATAGTGTGTAGCTTAAGTGTTTGATAAAATTCCTCTTAGAACTTTGGATGCTTGAAGGCACTCCTAAGTCAAAGAAGCCTTAGTACGCAAAGGTGGAAAAGGACTAAGACAACACACTCTTGAATAGACAATATCCTAGCAATCCTAATCCTTGACCTTAGACACTCCACTATGCAATATTCATGAACACTATCCAATCCCTACCCCTTTTACATATTCACAAAATCACATTTACTTTACTACTCTCTTGCACTCAAACCAACCAAATGAACTACTCTCACTCACGAATCCACCCTTCACCACACTCGAATCCTATGCATGATCCAATCAAGTAAACTCTCGAACGCTTGACACACCTCCACGTTCCTCCTTCGAGACCGACACTCGGGGAGTCACAGACTTTCTGTTTTATCATACAAATATCTTTTGACACTTAAACCCTACGCAAAACCGCAATGTCAAAATGGAGCCGTTGCCGGGGAGGGCAATAGGTTGTCATATGTTTTTGTTTACTTTGATTGCATGAATGCTAGATTTGAGAAATGTTAATCCATTCCACTTAATTTTGTTTTGTTTTTACTTGTTTTTGCTACTAACCCAATTGACTACTTCTAGTCAATTGTGAAAATTTTCGTTTCATTGATAATTTTACTAGGTGAATGCACACGCGAGCAAAAGGAAATCAAGGTTTACTACCCTACATTCCTGAAATTAATAGAGCAACTAGAAGGAAAAATACCCAAGGATCACTAATGGCTTTATCAAGCGCAACAAGAAATCAACAAGGAAGAGGCACAACCGTACCAAATCCACCCCTAGTTCCAATTAATCCACAAGTACCAATTAACCATGAAGAACCAGTTATTGAAGAACCACAAGCTAACAGAGCAAACAACCAAGAGAACATTCGTGAAGAAGAATATTATGGAAATCCTCAAGAACCACAAAGATCAATTGCAGATTACATGACTCCGGATTTTAACATGCACAACTCAATCTTTGTACCCCCAATGGAGAACGTCAACTTTCACGTGCATCCAACTATTCTCACACTGGTTCAGAACAATCAATATTCGGGATTACCATCTGAAGATCCCAACGCACACATCACAAGGTTTATACGAGCATGTGGGATGTACAGACAAGAAGGCGTTAGCGAGGAAATAGTTCGACTCAAATTATTCCCATTTTCAGTTGTAGGAGAGGCAACATGATGGTTGGAAAGCCAAGACGACAATCATTTCAGAACGTGGCAACAGTTGCATCGTGAATTCATGAACGAGTTCTTTCCCATTACAAAAACTATGAGGATTAGAAGATTGATACAAGAATTCAAACAAGGAAGACTTGAAAGTTTGGGAGAGGCTTGGCGAAGATTTAAAGTTCTTAAAAGGCAATGCCCACAAGATTTGATGCACCCATGGGACATGATTAGCTCATTCTATGGAGGGTTGACAGATGAAGGAAAGATGTTGCTTGACTCATCCTCCAGCGGTGCCTTTGTCTCCCTATCTTTGCAAGAAGCTGTAGAACTAATCGAGAGAATATCTAAGAACACATCCTGTTGGTATGATCGAAGAGGAGATCATGGAGGAATTTATGAAGTTGATAATCGAGTGGCGAGCGAGGCCAAAATCGAAGCAATGAATCACGAAATCAAAAAGCTACAGGCTATGGTAGAAAAAATGGAAGGAAAGCCCAAGCCTTGCATGGCATTGGCACTTTATTGTAATATCTGTGGAGGACTTCATGACACCAATATTTGCACTTCTCCGTCTGCATCTGAACAAGTTGAGGCGGTAGATTACCAAAGGAACTCCAACTTCAATGCTTATGGACAAAACCAAAGATCAAACAACAATTGGAAACAGGGAGAGGGTTGGAACAATAGCAACAATGATGGATATCAAGCGCAAAGACAATACAACTATGGAAACAAACTTGCATATGGACAGAATGACAAGAACAGACTGATGTACAATCAAAACCAAGGAAATGGAAATCAAATGACCCAGTTCAGGCCACAATACAACTCTCAACTTGATTTTACGCAACAAAGGAGGGATGACATCCGTGAAGTAGATGAAAGACTCACAAGGACGATCATGGAACTGAAAAATGATCGGGCAAATCTAAAACAAGAGATTACTCAAGAGATTAGACAAGAAATTTCTAGTCTTCGACAAGAGTCTAAAGCCACACTTAAGACAATTGAGAATCAAATTTCTCAAATGTTTAAGATGATGTCAGATCGACACTACGGACAACTCCCGAGTAACACTGAGAACAATCCAAAAGAGAGAGTCAACGTCATTGATGCCAAAGAAGAAACACATGTGAAATGTGATCCAATGGATGCTATCTGTGGAACATGTCAATGTAAGGTAGATGACCAAAGAATCAAGACTACCTCTTGTAGTCCGAATCTCGAATTGAAGAATGCGAGCAGTTCATGCACCATATCAATGAAAGAACACAAGGAGAAAACCACTTCGGAAGAATGCCCAAAAGAAAAGGAGCTACCACGAGACAACATCAAAAGTTCAAAAGAGAAAGAAACGGCTCGAGAAGGTACAATTAATGCTTTTATTCGAAAATTTTTCAATAGCAAAGAATGCCGTGAATTGTTTGAGAATGACATTTGAGATAATTTTACCTGTTTAAGCCAAGAATCTTCGGCTTGTTTAACTGAGGGAAACCCTAGAAAGAAGGGTGACCCTAGAGCTTTGTTGATTCCTTGTTCTATACAGAACATGGAACCTAGAAACGCTCTTGCTGATCTTGGTGCTTCTATTAATGTCATGTCTTCAAATCTTTTTGAAAAATTGAACTTACCACGTTTGAAACCGACGAGGCTGACTCTACGTTTAGCTGACGGAACCACACGGTATCCTGAAAGCTTAGCGGAAGATGTTTTAGTAAGAATAGGAAAATTTCTTGTGCCTGTCGATTTTATTGTTTGTAAGATGGGTGATGATGATCCCCATGAATCCTTAATTCTTGGAAGACCATTTCTGGCTACTTGTCGTGCACGAATAGATGTTAGTTCAGGTGAAATTACCCTGAGATTCGAGGGACAAGCCACGAATGATGACAAGGAAAAAGCAAAAGAAGGAACTGATGATGATGAAAGGGCAAAGGTCAAATCAAAGGTGAAACCAAAACCGAAGCGGAGGAATGATAAGCTTACATGGAAGAACACGTGGGTACCAAAATGCTTTCTACCCACTACCAAGGAATATGGTTGAATTTTAACCAAGGTATAATGCGTCTAGCCAATGACGTAAACTGTGGCGCTACTTGGGAGGCAACCCAAGGTTTTAATAATATGTTTTTACATTATTTTTATGCTTTCGTTTTTAATGTTTTTGTTCTAATAAATTGCTACAATCAAATGAAACCATGTTTTGAGAACTAACTTGTAGGAGTCGGGATTGAAAATTGCTTTGGAAAGGCTTAAATTGGACATAGGTATGAAGGGAAAAGCAAAAAATCGGAAGAAAACAATGCAGTGGACCTACACGAGGCTCACACGTGTGTAGCCGTGCGTGGGAACGAGGTAGTAGCCTCCCACGCACGCTCACACGCGTGTAGCCATGCGTGGGAGCGAGACAGAGAGCTCCCACGCACGGTCACACGAGTGTGACCGGCGTGGAAGCCCCCCTACGGATTTAAAACCCTTGTTCGGCCACTCCACGCTATTTTGCCCCAAAACACCATTTTTCTCTTCTCTTCTCCACGCAAGGAAGAACCAAACTCAAGGTTTGAACATATCTCTTACTTTTTACCTTCAAAGAAGATCAAAAACATCAACATCAAGATAATTTTTCATCTTTTTAACTCTTTATCCTTGAATATTCATGAGTTTGGAAGAGCTTGAATGTGAAATTTGTTCTACATTCCCTTGCATGATTTTGAATGTTTTGAATGATTAAATTGGTTTATAATGCTTCATAGAACTATCCTTTGATGTTTACTTTCATTATTGATGCTTACACTGATAGATTGTTATATATTTTTGAGCTTCAAGTGTGAACACCATTGATAAACAAATAGGTTTGTTAAAATTCTTGTTTAAATTATGAAATTGATGCTTGAATTGATGAATAAACTTGTTGTAAAACTATTATATGCCATCAATTTGAATTTTCACATGCTACATTGCCCAAATTGAATTTTCAATTTCAAACCCTAATTTTGAATTTGGGGAAGAAGATGAAGTTGACTTTTTGAAATTCTTGACTTTTATAGTTGACTTCTTATTTGACTATCAAATTGATATATCTTATGATGAATTTATGCATGTGTGTGATAATGGAATGATATTGTTGATATTTTTATGCTAGAATTGTCCAAAATATAGGGGAAACTATGGCAAAATTTTCGAAAATTCTTAGCCCTATATGTTTGAAATCCATTATCTTGACAAGGAATTTTATACAAATATAATGGTGACTTATTCAAAGCCAATTATCATGAATGTTAATTTCTATAATTTGTAGGATGGGACGCTCGAAGGAAATTGCGAAGAAATCAAAGCATGATATAGGAGAATCGAGTCGATCAAGGACACGGCAACAAGCTACAGCTCAACAGGCTACACAAGAGCCGGGGTCAAGGTCATTACGACACTTGACACCCATCCAACTCACAACAGTGGATAACTATAAAGGAAAGCAGCTTTCTGTTGGCCGTCACTTCGAAGATAATGTTTTAAGAGAATTTGGTTGTTTGAACGAAGTAAATAGGCTTCTTAGGCACCCACAGCTCCGCTATCTATTTGAGTGGAGAGGACCCACCTATGCGCCTGTCACTTATGAATTCTTGGCGACCTTAGAAATTAGAAGGGAAGTCAACAATGCAAGAGAGTCTATTTCATTCTCTCTTTTCGGCAACCACTACTATATGTCTGTCAACACTTTGGGTGTTACACTCGGTTTCCATGATGCAGTGAGCGTGTCCATGCCATATTTCAGAGATTTCAAGGAAGATTTTGATACAGACGAAGTTGCTAGACGATATTGGAGAAACATCATAAACAATGCCCCATACAACTCTTCAAACTTGAAGGCAAAACTCATCACCCAAAATGCTCTAAAGCCTATCAGATTAGCCTTTGCTATAAATCTCTCAGGCAGAACCACAAATCGCAACAAGGTATACAAGCAGGATCTATTCTACATGTGGTGCATGGAGAATGATGTTCGCATCAACATGGGCGTTCAAGCTAGAAAGTGGCTCCAGACCCAGCAAAAGCCTAAGGTTCAGACTGTGTTTATTGGATCTTTTGTTACTAAACTGTGCATCGGGTTGGGCCTATTGAACCGGTTGATGGGAGAGAGATTCGATGGTTGCACAATTTCTTTCTCCGTGGGTGAGTTCTTTGCCGCAGAATTAAAGCTTGGAGGTGATGATGCACCTAATCTAGAGGCTTCTAATAATGATGATGAGGAAGAGGAAGAGAATGAGGAGGAGGATGCTGCACAGGAGCAAGGCCCTATTCCAATGGATTGGGCCACGACGCAGAATTTTCATAGATAGTTGCATGAGGAACAAATGAACTTTTGGGGTGAGCAGCATACATGGCAAGAAGGCCACTTCACATCCATCTCCACGAGACAGGATGTCCACACCGAAGACCTCAACCGCATGAGACAGGCGGTGGAGGATAATGATAGGAGAATTGCCGCTCTTGAAACTAGATTCCACAAGCAATTCCATCCCTTCGGTGATGACTGATGCCTCCCTACGATTTTTCTCGATCCTGACCTATTGACATTTGATACTGAGTTCCTTGACAGTGGTTACTATGGTTGCTAGCCCCATTTGAACATTAGGATCCCTATACGCGGGGTTCCGACTTTTATTTCCTTTATTTCTTTACTATGCTTTACTTATCTTTATCGCTTTATGTTATTTAATTTCCAACTACTTTACTTTCTGCATTTCTATTCGAATAGTTCTACTTATTTATATGCTTTCTTACCTAAGTTTTTGTTATCTTTATTGCTTTTATATTTCTATCAGCTTATAATAATTGAATAGTACTCCAAAAACCCTTTTTGTATGTTATGTCTCCATTTCTTATAGAGCATCTATAACGAGAGCAGGCCTATGCTGGAAGCTAAAGTGGGAAATTTATGTTATGTATATATATATATATAGCATGTGTAATTTATGTAAGTATGCCTAAATGTGTGTGGTGTTATGTTGTATGCATATATACATATATGTAGTGTTATGTACATATGTAATGTGATGATGGAAATTGTGGGATAGTTACACTTTATTATCACAGTGTATGGTAATTAGTGTACTATCGAAATGTTTTGAGAAATAAAACTTTTGGACTAGGCTAAGTGTGTTGATTGATTTCAAATTGGGACTTGATTTTGTTGAATATGTCCAAAAAGTGATTTTTGACTCAAGGAAGATGAGGAAGAAGGGAAAATGTTTTCAAATCCTTAGTTTCTAGTAAAGTTGAGTAGGACCTTGATTAGCCTTCGGGTGGCTTAAAGTGCCCTTGCCCAAGGTTGTTATATATAGTATGATCATTCATATGGAAGGGCGAAGTCTATTCACCGAGTACTATATAACTCGTTAGGATGAGGAATTCCTGCGGGGGTGTGCACACTTAAAGTATAGTTACTCTAGGAAGTCCGGGTAGGTGTCGTTTTTATGGACCTAGTAGGGCCAGCTAGGGATCATTCTAACGAACCTTACGTCCAGGGGATCAGTGTTAGACCGGGGGATGACCACTGAACCCGAGTTCGATGGTCCAAGTGGTCAGAGAGGGAGTTAAGAGAATACTCCAAAGGTCTCACGCTTTCTACAAAGAAACTAAGTGGAGAATTTAGTATGAAAATGTAGTTACTCTATAGCTACGCTAAAGAGGGATGCGATGATTGTTTAAACGAAAAGGAGTATCGGTGAACCCTCTTGAGATAAAAGTTAGTGGAATTTCCTCTGAGGAAGATTTTTCAAGTACATGATTGTGATTAACGTGAAGTTCATAATTTTCCACTACTTGCTTATATGCGTAGATGATTATTGATGTGTTGATTAATACCTTTCTTGGTAAATAATCACTTATCAAAAGAACTTAGATTGTTTTTTCAATTCTTACTTATTACTTGTGCAAACTATACGTGATGACTTGTTTGCAGGTGAAGTATCAATGTAGAGTAAGGGTAATAAAGGTTTTCTTTTAAATACCTGCTTTGTAAAACCTTTATTTAATTTTGGGTGACCCACGGATCCCCTTACTTAGCCGTCGCGCTAACTACACTTCATTGTGTTACCTACAGATGCAATCTAGCGTAAGTTCTTGTAGTGCGGCGAACTCTCCAAGTTCGCCGGAGTATGAGTGTCACGGCATGGATTATGATGACTGTGTACAGCAGATGATAGGTACCGACCCTTATGCGCCGGGTTATGCTCCGCTCGCTCCAGCCAGCTCTCCAGTTGTAGATAGTTTCCCTTTTGTCCAAGATGGTCCAGATGTTCAGGCCTCCTATGGTCTTTATCCCCTTGAGGTGTTGACCGGAAGTGACCCTTTAGAGTTTATCGTGTCTTACCCCTACCCCTGGGATCCCGCTCCACCAGCTTATTGGGACGAATGGTCCATGGTTAACACCACCTCTCGCTTCCTAGACCATTTCACATGGTTTGAAGGGGAGTGGCATGTAGTCTGGGGCGAGTTCACATGTCCGGTGTATCGCGGGATAGTCTAGGTATTACTTCTTGGGAGATGCTGTGGGAAAAATTCTTTTGTGTAAATGCCTTTTGTAGCCTTAGTGGTGGCTAATTGAACTAGTCGGGTTGTGAATAACCCTTAACTTATATTTTGGCCCGATGGGCAAACTTATGTATATAAATGCAGATATATATATATATATTATGATGAGTGGTTGTTGTTGTTAAGTAAAAGTTTCCGTTTAGCCTGTGCACCTAGAGTGGGATCTATCAAAAGAAGATAGAACTCGTTCTAGGTGTGGCGGTAACTCCTCCGGATGTATGGCAAGCCGAGCCGGTCCAGGGTGTTACAAGTTGGTATCAGAGCGGTGTTTGAGTCTTTGGGATTAGATTGGAGTCTAGGTTGTGAAACTTTGTTAGGAGCTCTAGGTTAAAATCCTAAGAGGTAAGAAATGGACTTCAGGAGCCCAAGTTCCGAGTCAACCTAAGTTTGCTAAGATTAACCTAAGTTGCTACCTCAGCTTAACTGGGATATGCACTTCTGGAACAGAGCTGGAGACCAGGCAGCATCAAAATGGGGGTACCTCATCTGTACTTTACAGAATCTCTTGATTCTGGTTGCTAAATACTCTGACTGATATTTATGCATTCTTATATTTGTTAATCATTTCTTATGATTGCTGTGAGGAACTTGAGGAGATGCTATACTAACTGTTTAGTTAGCTAACTTCCTAGTAACTTTTATACTTCGAAAGCTAACTCGAAACGATCGTCTAGTGAAAATGCCGCCTAGACGAAATGTACCTGCTGGACATGGCGACGACATCACAACAATGGATTGTAACACCCCGAAAATTTCAGCTCGGCGCAGTCCGAAAGATTTATTCGGTAAACATACTTCCCGAACTCCGTTTTACTTGAAATTTTTATTTTAGAACCCCAACCTATAGTACTTGATATCCTTAAAAAAGTTTGGTCATTTGGATATTCGAGTAAACACAGAAAATTACGTTTTTGCCCTTGGCAGTGTGCTGTCCAGAATTTTTCTCTCTGGACTAGTTTTGGAAAGAAATTCAGAAACCATACTTCTACTCCTTATATTTCTATGAAATTTTATATGTAGTTTCTAGACTTGCTTAACTACATATTTGAAGAAAATGGTATCAAAATACCTTACCAAATACTCCCAATAATTTTCGTAATCTTGATCCAGTGTTCTGCCAATTTCTTTCTGCCAGCACATGTATTCTTCAATTATTGTCCCTAAATTATTTTCCACCGAAACTTTATCTGTTTGGACCTCAACTGATAAGTTGGAAGATTTTTATTTTTGGAACCACAAGATTGTGACAAGTGTCACTATTTCTAGCCACATGTGATTATTTAAATAATTCTTGAAAATGATCCAATTGTGGCTTAGTCTTCAAGACTTCCTCATCCTAATCTTATAAGGGAAAATATATATGCCTTGTTTCCTATTTTCCCTTGTTGTGGCCGAAATATTGAGAGGAAAAAGGGAGAAAAATATTTCATCTTCTTCGTCCATTAAAGCTTGCTTCCATAGCCAAAGTTTCTTCACAACTCGCCAAATATTCGGTAAAATTCTACTTTTATTCGGTTAAAAGCTTTGTTTTCCTTCCTAGATCTTGAATCCAAGTATAGTTTTCTTAAATATGGGGTTATGATGTTATATACTTCCTAGAATTTTTTTTAAGGGAAAATTTTGGGTAGGAAAATCCTATTTTACTATTTATTCTAGTATAGTTAGTGTTCTCAAGGATCTAATATTATGTATGTTGTGGATAAATTATGGATTGTGTAGAAGAACCAAAAGAAGTAGAAGAGTGAGCATCTAAAGGAAATCAGTGAGATTTCAAGAAGATAAGGTAACCATCATGTCCACTAAAACCTATTTTCACTCCTGTTCTATATAATATTATTTGGTGTTGTGGAATCCTATGATATTTCTTGGTGTATAGCCTTTGTTTTGATGGTCTGCGTACCTACTTGTGGATTATTGAACTTGTGTTCTTTATTCCTTATATCTTGATGAGTATGAGCTTTGTTGTTATGGATTCCATGTTTATTTGGCTTCTGAGATGCATATTCTGATTATATGTTGTGTTCATGTTCTGAGATGAACACTGTTTGGTGGATGATTCTTGGGCTGGGATGGTGGAATGGTGAAATTCTGAGCTTTCTGACTTGATGAGTTTGAACTAACTGTGGGCCTTGTGCCTCTGTGATTGGGCACTATGTGCCTCTGTGATTGGGCATTGATTGCCTCTATGATTGGGCATTGATTGCCTCTGTGATTGGGCCTCGTGCCTCTGTGGAAACTGACTGTGGGCTTATTGCCTCTGTGGAACTAATTATGGGCTTATCGCCTCTGTGTACTAACTTGGTTTGGTAAATAGGATAGTATGGTGGTTTGGAGGATTTGGTTGGTATTATCTTTGGATATGAGGGTTTGGATTGATTTCCTTATCTTTGGTTATTTGGTTGAGTTGTATTTCCTTTGATATCTTGTTATCCTTTGGTTTGGTTATTCCTTGTGATATTCTGTTGATTTATGATTCCTTGTTATCTCGACTATAGACTTGATGTCTTATGCCTTTGTGGTTGGTATTGGACTAGTGAATGTGTCCTTGGTTTATGATTCCTTCAGCTTATCCTTATTGCGTATCCGTTTTACTAAAGAAAAGTTCGTTGGTGTGTATATTCTATATGGGTGTGTAAACTTATTTCCAAACTTACTATATATCTATACTTCCTTGCGGGTGTGAGTGGTGGTTGCTTAGCAGTCTTTTGCTAATGGTTTCCTAATGTTTTCCAGGTGATGGTGTAGTCTAAGCCGTGAGCGCGATTAGAGATAGCTCGGTGTCAAGACCAGCTTAGACTAGTTTGTGTTTAGATTTCCCTTTTGGGCCTATGTGCCTAGTATGATGTTGAACTTGGATTAGTTTCGTTATGATGCTTGGATTGGGTTTAGTTTTGGTTGGCCTGAACATCTAGGCTGTGTTTTCTTACCTAGATGTGACATGACACCCCTTAGGTTATAAATCGCTTCCGCTATATTTGTGAAAGGTTGGGGTGTCACATGGATCGTATGGCGTTGGCAATGGAACAGATGGCTGGGTTTATGATGGCTCAGTAGATCTAGAATAAAAATCAGGGACCCCCTCGGGTCGACTTTGCTAAAGCCATAGCAAGTAGACAGCCACCATATTACGCAGGGGAAAATGATCTAGTGGTTTTGGAAGAATGGATACGGACATTTGATAAACTGCTTAGTGCAGTAAATTGCCCGGCGAACCAGCGAGTATCCTCTGTAACTTATTATCTGACGAAAGCCGTAGACAACTGGTGGGCAACGGCTGGACCCGAACTCCTGCAAAACCCAGGCTTTGGCTGAGAGGAATTCAAGGAGGAATTGAGAGGACAATTTTACACGGAGAGAATTAAGGGAATCAAGTGCAAGGAATTCTTGCGATTGAAGCAGAAAGGAGAAACTGTCCAGGTCTACTACGACAAGTATGTGGAGCTAATGAGGTTTGCTCAAGACATCGTACCGGATGAGGCGAGCAAAGCAAGAAGATTTGTGCGGGGACTGGACTAGGACGTGAGAAGGGCAATCGCACCATTCATGTGCTCTACTCTCAAGGAGGCATATGATCGGACATCGGATCAGTATCAAGTGTATCTGGACCAACAGGAAGTTTACGGCAAGAACAAAAGAAAAGCTGATGATAAACAGAGGAAATTCAAGGTGGATGATAGGAAGTCTAACCAAGGAGGATTTCAACCAAGGCAAGGAGAGAAGAGGGGAGGAACAGACCAAGGGAAACAGCCTGCTTGCCGCAGATGTGGAAAGTACCATCCTAGAGAAAATTGCCAAGGGATAAGGATAAGGTGCTACAAGTGTGGTCTCTTAGGACACAAATTCTACGAGTGCCAAACCAGGGTGGAAAACCTCCGAAACCCCTCACAGAATACCAGCCAAGGAGGAGGATTTAATGGGAACAACGGCCGGAAACTCGCTGAAGCAGGAAACAGGGGAGTTAATTCTCAACAAGTAAACCGGGGAAGGCCGACGAATGCTGCCACAGGTCCGAACGACAAAGGGAAGTTGCCGATGGGAGAAAGTAGCACAGGGAACCAAGGCCGAATCTACGTCATCAATAGCGCTCAGGCTCAGGCTAGCGACGTCGTAACCGGTACATTACTCATAAACTCAGTGCTTGGTTCAGTATTATTTGATACGGGAGCTACCAATTCCTTTATATCGTCTACATTTGCGGATAGATTGAAGCTAAGGCCTACTATTAAGTTAGATTTAAATGTGAAAACTGCCTCGGGGATAGTGGTAGCCTGTAAGGATGGATATGACAATATTTCGATAGAAATAGCGGGATTCAATTGTCCCGGAAACCTTATTCGTTTTGAGCTAGAGGGCATCAATGTGGTACTCGGAATGGACTGGTTGGATAGGTATAAGGCTCAGATAGTATGTAATGAGCGAAAGGTTATCCTACGAGGACCGAAGGGGAAGAGAATATCCTACCGAGGGATTGAGAAGCAACCCGAGCCCAAGTTGATAATGATGCAGAAGTTGAGGAAGTACGCTCACAAAGGGTGTGAAGTATACCTCTGCTTGGTGCAAAACGCTGAGATGGAAGAACCTGAGATCAACCAAATCCCAGTAGTGCGTGAATTTCCCCACGTGTTTCCAGAGGATCTCACGGAAATGCCGCCGGAGAGGGAAGTGGAATTCGCTAAGATATTTTTCAAGACCTAACCATAAGTAAGTGACACTTGTCACAAATTTTTACCACATGTCTAGGTGAGACTAGTCAACTAAGTAAGGAGTAGGATTATAAGGCATGGTCTTCCCATTTTCCCCTCATTTGGCCGAAATACAAAGGAGAGAAGAAAGAGAGAGATCATCATCTTCTTCCTTAGAGCTCCACCTTCCATAGCCAAAATTTTCTTCACAAGTCTCAAGCTATTCGGTAAAACTTTAATTTTATTCGGTAGAAAGCTTTATTTTCCTTCCTAGATCTTGAATCTAAGTATAGTTTCTTAATATTTGTTGCTATAATGTTAAATTTTCTCTTAGGGTTTTGAGTGAAAATTTGGGGAATAGGTTCAAGAATCATCCTACGGTGTTAGTACACTCCCAAAAAGGTAAGGAATCCCTTAAGTAGGTTAAGGTCACTTGAAATTAGATAATTGATAGTGTATATGAAATATGATGAATTTTAGGTGAAATTATTGTGTACATGTTTGTATGTATAATATATATGTAATTGCATTTTACATAATATATATGTACAAAATGTCGTGTTGGTGAGATGTGGTTGTTAAAGTGCCTAAATATCTAAATTAGAAATACTATGTATATTATATAGTGTATGTACGTATGTGTAAGTATGATAATATATATATTATATGCGTATATGGTATGTATGTATAAGTAATATAAGATGTTGTAATATGTATATATATATATATATATATATATATATATAGTATGTATGTTAACCGTATATACATATATGTAGGAGTATTATGGGAAATTTATGTTATGTATATATATATATATATAGCATGTGTACTTTATGTAAGTATGCCTAAATGTGTGTGGTGTTATGTTGTATGCATATATACATAAATGTAGTGTTATGTACATATGTAATGTGATGATGGAAATTGTGGGATAGTTACACTTTATTATCACAGTGTATGGTAATTAGTGTACTATCGAAATGTTTTGAGAAACAAAACTTTTGGACTAGGCTAAGTGTGTTGATTGATTTCAAATTGGGACTTGATTTTGTTGAATATGTCTAAAAAGTGATTTTTGACTCAAGGAAGATGAGGAAGCACTACACCAAAAAGGTTATTTAGTGGCGGTTAATTTGTTATTTAGAGGCGGTTCAAAACCGCCACTAAACTATTTAGAGGCGGTTCTCCAACCGTGTCTAAATAGTGTGTCGCGAAGGATTTAGAGGCGGTTTTAGACAAGTGTGGGAATTGTTGATCAGCATTGCATTTAGCGGCGGTTTTAAAACCGCCGCTAAATATAAGGTAGTTTACTTTGCTTTTAGTGGCGATTCTCTAACCGCCACTAAATATAACTATTAGTTTATTCCTTTAAATTTTAGTGGCGGTTATTAAGTGTCGCTAAATTTTTATTTTTTATTTTTGAAAATTTTAGTGGTGGTTATTAAGTGTCGCTAAATATTTTTCTTTATTTATTTTTTAAAATTTTAGTGGCGGTTATTAAGTGTCGCTAAATATTTTTCTTTATTTATTTTTAAAATATTAGAGGTAATTATTTAGGTGTTGCTAAATAATTTATAATTACATTATTATATTTTTATAATTATCATTTAATTATATTTATTCAAAAATCTTTATATTAAAATGCATATTGCAATCATAAATAAACTCTATGTTTATATTAAAATGCATATTGCAATCATAAATAAACTCTATGTACACATTTAATTGGAAAGAAAATAAGTTGATAAACTCTATGTACACATTTAATTGGAAAGAAAATAAGTTGTAACATTCAATAGTATTCAATAATATATTAACATTTGAGCATAGTATTCAAAAGCAATAGCAAGTGATCAAAAAAAATACTAAACACCAATATTTGACAAACTTCAGCAACAAGTGGTAAATCCATCAATTCCTCTCATCTTAACCTTCAACAGAAATGATAAAAAAAAATACTAAACACCAATATTTGACAAACTCCATCAACAGAGTGTTGGGTTGAATCCATCAACAGCAGCAAGTGATCCTTCACAACCTCCTAGAGAATAACATCAATGTAAAAATAAAAAATAAAAATAAAATAAGAAACTCAATATTATCAGTAACATATTTGAAATAGAACCAAGTAGAATTAGATAACACCATTTCAGTCATTTGGAGTCTGTGAAGGTGAAAATAGAACTAAGTGGAAGAAATAATGACAATACAGATCTCCAGTAGGATATTATACAGGTCAATCTAACAGAGCTAATCCAGGATCCAAAATGTCAAGATGAATTACACATTACACATGCATTTTATTTAAAATATCAGACTTACCAAAATGGAAACTTTGGTTAGTTTAAAACTTTTGCTACAACCAAAATGATCCTCAAGAGCACTCCTGATCTGCAAATGGTATATACAAAGGCAACCAGATCAAAAATCAATAAAGAAAATGGATCACAAGTTTGCACAGACAAAAACAAAAATACTGCAACTACCTTATCTTCAATATCATTCTTGTCAAACCCCTTAACAAACACAGTTGTACTTTCACCTCCACCCCTGCCTCCTCTGGAAGGAGTTATCAAATATCCTACAGTAAACAAATTACCAAAAAATTTAAAAAATAATAATAATTATAATTATGTTTAACTCACAATCCATAAATCTAATTTTAGGGGAAGATGACTTACCCACTATTCAGAGTATAAGCTCCTCTCTCTTTAGCAAGGTAAAGCTTCACTTCTTGGCCCAACAACTGTTGACCATTAAGTTCAAGAGCCTGCAACAGATTTGTACACACAACTAATTACCTACTTTGGAGTCTTTGAAGGCGCATCCTCTTCTTCATCATTAGACTCCTCTGATGAGGAATCATCAGAACTACTCTCCTTCCCAGTAGAAGACTGCCACAACAAAAGAGGATAGGCAAGCTCAGAAGGTGTACACATGAAATGCATGCAAATGTAATAACAATTGTATAAAGATTCAATAATTACAAAAGATCTCAATCATTCAATACCTTCTTAACACTCAGCTTTAGATGGCTCATCATCAGAACTTTCATCTTCAGAACTGGTCTCATCTTTAGAGTCATTAGCACTTTGTTTGACAGTAGTTCCAGTAGTTGAGGCCTACTCACACATACATCAAACAATATGTTAGCATACATAGTGTAGAGCACAATCAATGAGGATAAAAACAATACCTATACACACTTTGGTTAGTTTAAAACTTATCTATGCTCTTCACGCAAGGACACAATATTCTTCCTTTAACACATCTATGCTCAATTGCAAAATCAATTAATTTATCTACCCATTCTATATATCTCAAAGTATTTCGCGGTAAATTAATCCAAGATTTATCCATGCATAATCACTTCAACAATAATGATACTATGATAGAACATTACCTCTCAATTCATGCAAGAACTCACAATGCTCCCCTTTTAGACAGCCCCTTGTGCAAAAAACTTGCAAAGAACCCTGGAAACATTATAAACACAAATATGATCTTAACTGTCAAACTGAAATTTGCTAGGAAGCAACCCATAGATCAAAATAATGAAGAATATGGTTTAGGAATCAAAGTACTAGCATTAAGCAAGCAATATTAGACTTGTCTATCCAAGACTCTGCTAGACAAACATGTTCAGTATGCTACATAATATGAACCTGAGACATCCACGTGTAACCTGATTGCCAACATGGATAATTAAGTATGTTAGTTGACTTGCAAATTCAACTTGAACCAATTATATATAACTACCCAAAATTTATCATGCATTTTAAAATAGAAATTATATAATTTGTTTTTTTATAAATGCTGACACATTCAAGCAGTTCTGTAAGATTCTTATTGTCCGATCTCTTCATTTTCAAATCATGTGGCAGTGCTGCAGCATTATTATGAGTGATAGTATCAGTAGGCTCCATATAACTGCAGAGCAATTTTCAGGTCTCAAGTAAAAAATTTAACATTCCAACATATCGAATATATTGTAGTCATTTATATCTAAAATGCAACAAAGAAAGCACATTTTTCTCCCTTCAAAAGCATCCTTGATTAGTTATAATTGAATGGTCCAAAAAAGTTAATCTTGTTGTCAAATAATCTACACAATATGAACAAAAATGCCAAATTGGCAATTGATGTGTATCAATTACTTGAGTCACTAGAATCTAGATATTTCAAAAAAAAGGAACTTGAAAAGAATAGAAGAGGAGGGTATGGGGATTAACAAGAGTAAGGTAAAGAACGCATACTCATAAGTCAATTTCCCATCACGAACTAGGCCCAAAAGATAATCTATCATGCCATGAAACTGTTCTACTTTATCTGAACGTAACCACTTTTAGAGCCAAAAGCCTCTCAAAGAAAGATCCTGCAAGCATAATATCAAAAATATTACAGAAATGAATTTTTTTTCTTTTCCAATTTTGACCAAAGCTTTTATAATTAGGAACAAAAACTCTCTGGTCAGACAGTCAGTATCTAGTCTCATAGCCCCACATATAGCATTGTAATTCTTTTCCTTGCAAAGCATACCGCTAATAGATTAATGTATGCAGATTAAAAAACATGATTTAGATATTTCAAAATTGATCAGCTTATGAAAAATGTTGTGCTTCTTCGCAGAAGACTTCAGCCAAAAGAACAATTGTCAATTGTATGTCTATATCGCTCTTAGCTTTGTCACAAACTCTCATCAAAATTAAGGTGCATAAAGTATGGGCAAAATGTGAGTAGGGTTGAGTGATTCAATAAAAATAAGAATCCACCGATTCGTATGAATGGAAGATACATAGATCAAATCAAATTCAATAAAATAAGAATTCCAGAAGACTTACCGCGTCTACGTGAGGCCGTGAGTCATTGAGGGGAGTGAGGGTTGAGGTCGTGAGCGGTGAGTCCCAGGGCACCGGCGATGTGAGATTTGAGAAGATCTGAGAGATGAGTGGTGAGAGAAGAGGCGAAATCGCAAAGAAGAGGCGAAATTGCAGGGAAGAGGCGGCCACCGGAAATGGAGCATGGTCGAAGAAGACAGAGAAAATTGAGTTATGCTCTATGGAGGGCGTGGTCGAAAAAGACGGAGAAAATGGATTCGTGGTTTGTGGAGGGTGTAGTCGGTGAAGAAAGCAGAGAACAATTACTGATTTACTATTATTATTATTATTATTATTATTATTATTATTATTATTATTATTATTATTTACTGATTTATTAGTGTTTTAATTATTTAGTGGCGGTTATGATGAACCGCCACATGTAAATGTCGCTAACAATTAATTTATTTAATTTTCCATATTAAATTAGCGGCGGTTTCTATAACCGCCTCAAAATAGTTATTTAGAGGCGGTTATATATAACCGCCGCTAAGTATATGTCGCTAAAAACACAGTTTGTTGTAGTGAAGAAGGGAAAATGTTTTCAAACCATTAGTTTCTAGTAAAGTTGAGGAGGACCTTGATTAGCCTTCGGGTGGCTTAAAGTGTCCTTGCCCAAGGTTGTTATATATAGTATGATCATTCATACGGAGGGGCGAAGTCTATTCGCCGAATACTATATAACTCGTTAGGATGAGGAATTCCCGCGGGGGTGTGCACACTTAAAGTATAGTTACTCTAGGAAGTCCGGGTAGGTGTCGTTTTTATGGACCTAGTAGGGCCAGCTAGGGATTATTCTAACGAACCTTACGTCCAGGGGATCAGTGTTAGACCGGGGGATGACCACTGAACTCGAGTTCGATGGTCCAAGTGGTCAGAAAGGGAGTTAAGAGAATACTCCAAAGGCCTCACGCTTTCTACAAAGAACCTAAGTGGAGAATTTAGTATGAAAATGTAGTTACTCTATAGCTACGCTAAAGAGGGATGCGATGATTGTTTAAAAGAAAAGGACTATCGGTGAACCCTCTTGAGATAAAAGTTAGTGGAATTTCCTGTGAGGAAGATTTTTCAAGTACATGATTGTGATTAACGTGAAGTTCATAATTTTCCACTACTTGCTTATATGCGTAGATGATTATTGATGTGTCAAATAATACCTTTCTTGGTAAATAATCACTTATCAAAAGAACTTAGATTGTTTTTTCAATTCTTACTTATTACTTGTGCAAACTATACGTGATGACTTGTTTGCAGGTGAAGTATCAATGTAGAGTAAGGGTAATAAAGGTTTTTTTTTTAAAATACCTGCTTTGTAAAACCTTTATTTAATTTTGGGTGACCCACGGATCCCCTTACTTAGCCGTCGCGCTAACTACACTTCATTGTGTTACCTACAAATGCAATCTAGCGTAAGTTCTTGTAGTGCGGCGAACTCTCCAAGTTCGCCGGAGTATGAGTGTCATGGCATGGATCATGATGACTATGTACAGCAGATGATAGGTACCAACCCTTATGCGCCGGGTTATGCTCCGCTCGCTCCAGCCAGCTCTCTAATTGAAGATAGTTTCCCTTTTGTCTAGGATGGTCCAGATGTTCAGGCCTCCTATGGTCTTTATCCCCTTGAGGTGTTGATTGGAAGTGACCCTTTAGAGCTTATCGTGTCTTACCCCTACCCATGGGATCCCGCTCCACCAGAGTATTGGGACGAATGGTCCATGGTTAACACCACCTCTCGCTTCCTAGACCATTTCACATGGTTTGAAGGGGAGTGGCATGTAGTATGGGGCGAGTTCACAGGTCCGGTGTATCGTGGGATAGTCTAGGTATTACTTCTTGGGAGATGCTGTGGGGAAAATTCTTTTGTGTAAATGCCTTTTGTAGCCTTAGTGGTGGCTAATTGAACTAGTCGGGTTGTCAATGACCCTTAACTTATATTTTGGCCCGATGGGCAAACTTATGTATATAAATGCAGATATATATATATATATTATATTATGATGAGTGGTTGTTGTTGTTAAGTAAAAGTGTCCGTTTAGCCTGTGCACCTAGAGTGGGGTCTATCAAAAGAAGATAGAACTCGTTCTAGGTGTGGCGGTAACTCCTTCGGATGTACGGCATGCCAAGTCGGTCCGGGGTGTTACACAATTAACCAGCCAAAAAAAGGGAATAATATTAAAAACAACTGTTTAATACACACCACTGATCATAGGCATTGAAAGGTCCAAAATTGTCCACACGGACTCATATAAAAAGATGGACTCATTTGATCACTAGTCTATATATATATATATATGTATGTATGTATATATGTATATTTGTGTGTGTGTATTATAACCGAAATATATGAATAAGTCGATGGATTCCACAAAAGGTGGAACATTGAATGTTGCTCGGGTTGCACATTCAAATGGTCAGAGAGGTAATAATGTTGAACATTTTGAAACTCCGATAAACAGTAGCAATGGTGAAAATGATATTTCCACGAAAGTTGTAAAATCACACGATGGTGTTTCGGTGAACTTTGGTTCACGAACTGGTAGACCAATGATTGGCGGCACGCAATTGGTGCTGGTTGAGATATCTAGTGGATCGACTGAAAGCCATGAGAGATGTAGTGGCAATTCGTTTACTACATTGTCAGATGATTGTTGTAGCGTTAACATCTACTTCAATTGTAATCAAGGGAAAGGCAAGTGAAAGCTTAGTCTTGAAGATGATTATGAGAAAAAAGTGAGCGGCCACAACGATGCAAAACATCATCATAGTGAAAAGGTTGAGGATAATTTTGAAATTGTTAAAGAACATGGGTGGTTGGACGAATGAGGTCCCAACTTGATTTCTTTAACAGGTACACTCGGTGTGCCGATATGTACCACTATTATAGGAGTGGACGGCTGAACAATGGAACATGGCACACAAGTCGAAGGACTACTATAAGACTGGAATAAGGATATTAGTTTCCAATGCATTTCCTATTTATTTATTTTGTAAAATAAAAGTTGTAGAATTCCTGTAATATGGTTTTATTATTGAATAAAACGAAATTGTTCTGTTACGTGTTTATTGAACTTGTTATACTTTAAAATATGCTTATGGGACAATTTTAAATATATAAAAGCTTCAATATGAATGCTTTATGTATTACATAGCATTATGTGGAAAATGCTAAAATGGCTTAACGACCAAAATGAAATGTACCAAACGTGTTGTATGTTAAAATCTCGTAAAGAACTTCGGTTCTAGTTCATGTTAAATGATAAAGATTTCAAGAATAATCAAATTATCGAAATTGGAAAAGCATAATCGTTGGTATCATTGCTCAAGTATATTGAATATTTTCAATAATATTCTCAATACAATTATATAAGCTTGTTCAACTAGTTTGAAATTTTGGTTGGCATGACCTTGTTAATTATGTAAAAATTAACTTGATCGAAAATATCAAATTGTACTACTATGAAATTTAAAATTGAGACAAATGATTGAAACGTTGGGACAAATAAATTATAAACCACTTAACTTTTTGAGTAGTGGTTGTCATTTTTATGGATTAAGACAAGGTTTTGTCTAAATATTGGAATGTAAAAAGGCAATGGTTAATTACTAAATGGGCTTTAAGCTTGATGTAATAATCGTAATTAATAAAATATTATTAATTTGACTTGCCTTATTGTGTCTTTGTGTTTGTGACATAGTAGACTATGTTATATTAACATTAATCTATATGTATGTTAATTAGCATGGAATATATATATATATATTCCAATTAACGATAGTCACAAATGTGATATTTATGTTGTGGCAATACCACCAAGAAGTGAAACACACTTCTCGGACATAACCAATAAGTGCCAGGAGCACCTATCGACCATGTGATAGAGAAGTAAACGTATCTTCCAGGCAAGATTTTACTTCTCGACCCAGACTAGAAGTAAGTTTACTTCTCGGTGTCGATGGAAAGCCATTTGAAAGTTGTATTTTTAGTGGTTTAATTAGTGAGTGTCATCCTCGGGGAATGGCTAGATAGGATTTGGGTAGCAAGGCGCTAAACAAAACATCATAAAGTGTTTGAAAGCTAACCGAATTGATAGGTTTGTTTGCATTAGATAATTGTAAAACAAACAATTGATTATAGTACTAAACAATGATAAAGAATAGGATTTAAATCAAATAACCATGTACAAATGCTTCTTTAATACTCTAAGGTTCTAGGCTAAACAATACTCAACAATGAAGTGAGGGATTCACATTAATACCAATGTCACTCTCGTGGACATTGGCTACCACCAAAGTTCTAATCCCTTCCAACTTCCATTTCTCAAGGGCAAGTTAGAAATGTGGAAATGATTAGCCATGGTGAATCCCATTCTCATAGGTGAAACACCAATTTCATACATCTCTTGAAAGTTTGGATCCTAACCAAACAAGTGTCAAACAATTCCCTATTTCGACAATCACATTCATACTAATGTTTGAATATGAAATTGTAATGTAATTTGCAATTACAAGAGATAATTCTCCTCTAAATCTTCCTAAAAAGTAATGGATTTGCAATTAAAAGATGTTGTAAAGTGTTGGTGGAGAGAAAACCTAAAAGGGGACTTAGAGAATTTGAGAGATAAACTAAAAATAAAGCCTATGGCTATTTATACTTGATGATATCGCACCAAAAAACCGCCACCAAATTACTTGGTCACGATGTTGGTCATCGTGACCAAGCAACAACTTTGCAGATTTCAGGAGTCATTCTGCTGGTCACGGCGTGACCAGCAGAGTGACAACTGAAATCAACAAAGTGGTCACGGTGGTCACTATGGAGGTCATGTCGTGACCTCCACCTTGACTTCTGTGACCACTAATCAGCAGTCATCAAGTTGCTGGTCATGGTGTGACTAGAAGCTTGACAAATGCTAATCAGAAAGTTGTCAAGCAATGTCACTCTGCTGGTCACACCGTAACCAGCAGCTTGACATCCTCCTGGTGGCACGAAACGGCTTAACTCCTTGTTTCGTTACTTCGTCGAACTTTGCTATGATTTTGACCCCTTCATTCTTGAACTATTTTACTTTGAAATCATCCCGATTCGCCCTCATTTAGCTCTTCAACATGCTTGGGTCCCAGTTTCTAATCCTTGAGACATAAACACCTGAAATACGCTTTGTTCCTACACAAACACCTAACATCCACTTAGAAATTAATAGAATTAAAGCATATTTATAGGTTAATTCACAGCTTATCAAAAGCCGCTTTACTTTTCGGGTGATACTAAGAAGTGGCTTTAACTTTTCGGACGTAACCAACTTAATCGTGGAATTAAGGCAATTAGAAGCGATCGGTGTAGTGAATATGAAACACCTATTGGTGAACGCAAACGTTGGTATTGTACTCGAGCGTAGACACTATATTCACCTAAATCAAATGATGATTTTGAACGTAGAAATAACACATTGGTTCTTAGTACATTAGTCCTACGTTCCGAACCTACATACGAACATGATATTTTAACCAAGAAACACAATGTTCTTTGAAAATATATTTCTGTGTAGGTTTAATGAGAGACCTAGCACGTTGAAGCATAATGTTCAACGTAGTTGTGGATAAATGAGAATGGAAGGTCTGAAAATGAACCCAACCTGTAGCCTAGACGTAGCATACGATCTAGGATAAAAAATCATTTGGTCCAAATTTTCTAAGTTACTTGTTAGAATGTGTTTATGATATTCTAACATGTCTATTAGAAAATGAATTGGATTTTCTGACATGTTTGTTAGAAAATGAGCTTCGAACGTATGTAGTAGTCTTCACTTCTACAGAAGGACCAATGTAGAAAGCGACAATATTAAAAGTAAAGTAGATTCTAACCTAAAGAATCATACTTGGAACTGATTGACCTTCGTCTGGGTTATAAAACCTTATGATCCAAATGGTCTCTAGTCGGAAGATGAAACCAAGGGGTTCCACTAAAAAGTACAAGGATGGCTCGTAATTAAAGATTACAGGCAGCACAAGTGTCACGGTTACTTCAATAGGTATCTCATGTTATGAGAATAAAATCCATTAAAATGATACTTGCCATAGCCGCACTGCGAGACTTAGATGTGTAATACCTCTTTAACATGGAACAGCCTGATGGTTTTGTGGTTCCGCACTATGAAAAGAAAATATATAAATTGGTGAAATTGTTGTATGGTTTGAAACAAGCACCTAAGTTTTGGCACGTGAAGTTTGATGATTCAATGATGACCAATGAGTTTAGTATAAACGAGAATGACACGTGTGTCTACGTTAAGGAAATGATAGACGATAATGACATTCTTTGTTTATATGTGGATGATTTACTCATCATGAGTAGTAATGATCAAATGATCAAATCTACCAAAAACATGTTAAATTTGAGTTTGGACATGAAGGGCATGGGTTTGACAATTTAATGTTCAAGATTAAAATTGTGAGAAAGACCGGATGGTCTTGTGTTAAGTCAAACTCATTATAGGACGCCATTAGATATTGACGTACATCGATCCAAAAATCACGGAGATTGTATTTCTCAAATAGAATACACTTAGGTGGGTGTATTGAATCAAGACTTTTAAATACTTTCAAAAAACTTTTAAAGTGATAGATTTTAATTGACTTTTGTAGAGTTTTTGTAGACTCTCCTAGAATCTTTTAAATTTTCATCAACGTTGTAAGAGTCTATAAATATTCGTAAGACAAACATTTATCGACTTTTAAAAACTTTTTCATATTAAAAAGTATACAAAAGTTATTAAAACTCTAATTGAATGCACCCTTACAAACATTCCATAACTTCCATTAATACATTATTTATAATTTTCTTACAAAATATATTTTTATAAATCATAAATAAATTAATGCATTGCAAAAAAATAAATATTGATCGTAAAAAAATAGAGTATATTATACATAAAGAAAATATAATCAATGAACATACAATCGAATTCGAAAATTTCTCCAAATTGATTACCAATAATAATAATAATAAAAATAATAATAATAATAATAATAATAATAATAATAATTATTATTATTATTCCTTTCAAAAATAATAATAATAATTATTATTATTATTGTTATTATTATTATTATTATTATTATTATTAACTCTAATCTATACCTTTGGATTTTAAAAGCCGTATGCAGAAGCTATTGGCCTATTGTGCATCACCTATTTGCTGCAAAGGCAGCAGGCAAATTTGCTACGAACTTGCAGAAAAAAATTAGCGTAAATAATAAAGAGATAAAAATAGAAAAAGTATATGATTATTTATGAAAGGCTTGTGTTAGGAATAAAATTGTAATAGTTTTGATGAGCCAAATTGTAATTTTAGAAATTCTCTATTTTATTTTTAGAGTGTAGAATTTAGACCTGAAAGGCAAGTCATGAAAATAGTTTGGTTCGAATTATTGTCTTATAGAGTTCATTTTGTAATGACTCTTGTAAGTCATTTGCTTCCACTATACACATGAGTGTATATGATCCAATGGACAAGGCCAAATTATCGTTGTTAGAAGACTCAAGTTCGAATGCTATTGAGAACATTTTGAGCTTTGGAGAGCAAGGAAGGGAGCTAGTAGTATCACGTAGGGGTGGAAATAGGCCAGGCTAGGCTTTAGAGATTTAGGCCTAGGCCTGCTATAGAAATTTAAGGCTGAACCTGTATGTAGGCTTTGTATTAGGCTCAAGCCTGAGCCTACAATTAGCCTGGCCTGTATATAGACCTTTAAAAAGGCTTCAAAATAGATACTAAATAGGCCTTGAGCCTATTTAAATAGGCCTTTGAGCCTATTTAAATAGGCCTTTGAGCCTATTTAAGGCCTACATTTATATCTGTAAAAATATATCTAATACATACATAATACCACAAATTTAGATATCATATTATAAAATTACAATCAATCAATAAACAAAAAAAATTACAAGTCATGGCTTCAACATAATTAGATTAAGTACATAAGTAACCTGACATACTTAAATTCAAATTCTAACAAAGAATCCGGAGGCATCAAGCTCGTAACCTAGAAATGTCTTCACTGACTCCTTAGCCTGTTCTTCTTCTTCTTGAGAAGCAAATAGATTATTTGCCTCCATACGCTCCTGCGTAAACAGAAGACAACCACATAGCTCTAGCAAAAATTATCATATAGAAGTAATTAATAGTGGACCAGAAGCAATCAATCAAACAAACATACTGTAATTAACTAAATGTAGCAACAAGTAAAATTAAGGAATAAATTAAAACTTGCTATTTTCTTATAATTTAAGAACAAAAACTGCCACTAGATTTAGCTAACAAAAGCAACAAAAAATCAAATGGAAACATTTTCAATAGAAGTCAACAACTCTTACCACTTTAAGCAATCTATTACACAAAATCACATTGACAAGTAAGGAATTTATTGAATATCACAAGCAAATGAATTAATAATAACAAAGACAATAAGAAATTGGGTTAAAGTATGTATAAATACCTGAGGAATATGGAATGCTATGAACATGGTTGGCAGTGTCATAGATAACATCTTAGAAAAATTGAAATTTGAACTTTGCAGAGGTTTCAATTCAGAATAGAAGCTCAGCATGAATCTAGGAACAACATCTTCTGCCCCGCTGTAATATAATTACATACAGTCAGAAGCTGATCTAGCAAGCATTCAATATACAGTGCAAAAACAAGTTTAGAATCAGTAACATTACAAATCCTAAATTTTAAGACAACCTTTGATTCCAAAGGGTAACAATATCTCAAATTAAGACTGAACAAATGAACCACATCTATAACCAAATGAGAGAGAGATATGCATCAGAAAACTTCATTTATCACCTATATCAAATCAACACAACACTACAAGTTGCAGAAGAACAAGGCAACTTCCTTCATTCTTTCACTAACCGATAATAATCAGTACGACAATTGACAATACACAAAACAAGAGATTATTTATGTCTCATCCAACTTTAGACTGATTAAGAACTCGCTTGTGGAAAGTTTATGAATACCTTCATTTTGACGATAATAATCGGTCGCCGCCTCGTCGCAAGTCGCCTCTAGTCCGTCGCAGTCGGTAGCGTCCATTTTGTCGCAGTAGGTTGCCTCCAGTCCGCCGCCTCCACAGACCGCAGACCTCACCTCGCCGGCTCACCGCCTCGCTTCCTTGTTGAAGGAGAGGGACGTTTGGGAAGCTGCCGAACAGGATGGAAAATGGAGAGCGGCTGGGTTAGTGTGGATTAGGGATTAGGGTTAAATGGTTAAGATAGTTATATATATACAGATACTGGGGTAGTGGGGTTATTTGTTGAGGAAAAGGGGTAGTGGGGTTATTAGGTTATATTATATTATATATATATATATATATAAAGTAAATAAACAGGCCGGGCCTGCAGGCTCGTAGGCCCAGGCCTGGCCTATTTAAGTAAACAGGCTTAGAAATAGGCCTAGGCCTGGCCTTTTTACTAAACAAGCCAGGCCTTAACTAGGCCAGGCCATAAGCCCCTTTGTAGGGGCCTGGCCTATTCCCATCCCTAGTATCACGGCTCAAAGTCAATTTTGGGTCAATAGAGAAACTCATTGAGTAACTTATGGAGCTAGTCAAAGGTCAATGGAGGAAGTTAAGTCAAAGCCGAGAAGAACTTCAAGATTCACTATCTCTACACCATACGCTATACAATGCTGAGAAGGATCAAATATATTTATTTGATAGATATAATCGAATGAGTTGAAATGGAGAAATGGTTAAAGACTTGAGCATATATCAAATGGTCTAATGTTCGAATCCTACAAGTAACATTTTAAGTCCTTATAGACTAAGCTTGGGAGCTACTTAACACGGTTGAATTTTTGGAGAGCTAGTCAAAAGCAAATGGTCAAGGGAGCTACTTATGGAGTAACTTTTGGTCAATGGAGCTACTTGGAGAGTAACTTTTGTTGACTCTTACCAAGACTTATGCGCGTGACACACACCAATTTAATACACGCGTGAAGAGCTCTTTGGAGCAACTTATGGAGCAACTCAAAGTGGAATTTATACTTAACCATTTTTGCATGATTCATAATTTATTCCAGTACGTGATGCTATGAATCAGAAGAAATCTGAAGGTGGTGATTTTCTGAAGATCATTGTTCATACTCAAGCAAGAACCACCCGAAAAATATTTTGAAAGATCAACTTGCTAAGATCAAATCAAGGATGCAACAAAGTCAAGAATATCAAGCTCTGAAGGATACAAAGTCTGCAATATCAAGCTGAGAAGGCAACAAAGTCAAAAATTGGAGGCTACAAGTTTTAAGGATCAATCAAGCCGTAAAAGAAGACTTTGTGAGCAATTTACAGAGGTAATTTGTCAAAAGTTATCAGCGACATTTAATGTGCAGATCAAAATGGAGATTTTATCAGATCAAATTGGCAAGTTATCAGATCAACGGTATGGTCATTAAATGAGAAGGTATGGCCATCAAGATCAGATTGGAATGACCAATCAGATCAAGTGAACGTTCAAAATTTGAATGTTCATAACGGGCAAATAATTCCTTGAATTATAAAAAGCCCAAGAAGACTTGAAGACAAGAACGGAACACAGAGGTGACGAGATACAGAATAGATCGGACTTACAACGGAAAATACAAAGTGCTGAGATATTGAGCTATACACGAGGGGAATTCAAGTCTTGGAAAAAGAAATCTTTATTTCTTTGAACAAAAGTTGTATCTCTACCGATGGTAGAAAGGAGTGTAGCTGGGTGCGTAACACTCGGGTGAACTAATTGCAGCTTTGTGCGTAACACTTAGTTGGAACGTAGCTTTGTGCGTAGCGTTCGGGAACGTAGCTTTGTGCGTAGCGCTCGGGAGCTTAGCTTTGTGCGAAGAGCTCGTGGTTGAGTGTAGCTTTGTGCGTAGCACTAGGGAGTTTTACTATTGTATCTAGGTGATTGAAGATAGTAGAAACCTTCCTTGGAGCAAGGAAGAAGTGGAGTAGGAGAATTACACCATCTCCGAACCACTATAAATCTCTGCCTCTTATTTACTTTACTGCACTTTACATATTTGCATGTTTTAACTCACTAACCCTTTACGTACTGTGTTGATCATATCATTTGGGTTTGTGTGTTCCCATGTTTGCATGTGGCTCAAACTTTGCATACATATTCCTTGAGCTATTTTAAGGTTTTCCAACGTGTTGCATGTCAAGTATCTCTTCAATTTTACACAGTTTTGTTTTATAGCACTTTACCGTATGATATTACGCTGCACATTTCAAGTTGAATTTATTCACTTGAAATCTCTCTGGTTGAAGTGTTATAAAGTTTTTATTTGTTTGAGAAGTCTATTCACCCCACCTCTAGACTTCTCCCACCCTATCGAGACCAACAAGTGGTATCAGAGCAGTTGTCTATTGAGTCAATATTTGACTGCTAGATAGATCTCATAAACTTCAAGATGAAGAGAGATTTAGCTCCGAACCTATTATTTTCATTAGACAAATTTGATGATTGGAAAATACGTATGCAGGTCCATTTATCCGCGTTACACGATGAGATGTGGGAAGTAATTACAAGCGGTCCGATCAAAATTCTTAAAGTCAATACCGCAACCGCACAGACGAGCACAACACCCCAAAACATTCCTAAACCTAAAGAGTAATGGACTCCTAAAGATAGACAACGAAACAACTTGGACAACATTGCCAAGGATATACTATTCAAAGCTATTGACGATGCAACTTTCCCAAAGGTTCGAAAATGCAAAACCGCAAAAGATGTTTGGCAAACACTAGTCAAAATGGGCGAAGGAGACGAGCAAGAAAAAGAAACACTAGTCAAAATGGGCGAAGGAGACGAGCAAGAAAAAGAGAACAAACTCACAATAGCACTAAGAGACGAGCAAGAAAAAGAGAACAAACTCACAATAGCACTAAAGAAATTTGAAGAAAAAGAGAACAAACTCACAATAGCACTAAAGAAATTTGACGATTTCAAAATGCTAAATGGTGAGAACATAGCCGAAATGGAAGCAAGATTTATTAAAGTCTTGGGAGAAATTGCTAATCTTGGAAAGGAGATTGATCAGAAGGAAATATCACTCAAAATCCTACGTGGGCTACCGTCAAATTGGGACATGAAAGTCACAGCCATGCGAGACCATAGGGATCTCAAAACTCTTACAACCGACAAGCTCTTTAGTGATCTAAAAGCTTATGAGTTTGAGATGAAGACAAGAAAAGAAGAAGAACGCGAAGAAAGAAATACCGCGTTAGTCACCGAACAACCGTCTACATCGAGGTCAGTAGATAATAGTGAATTTTTATCTGACGAAAATTTTGCTTTGTTTGTTAGGAAATTTAAGAAGTTCATGAGGAAGAAGAACAACAAAAATTTTCCTCAAGCCAATACATCAAGATGGACGAAAAAGGAAGGTCTAGATGCAAACTTGTGTTACAATTGTAGAAAGCCAAGACACTTTATGGTAGAATGTCCTTATCCAAAAGTGAGCAAAAACCAAGGTGATAATGCTCAGGAGGACACCAAGGCAAAAGAAAGAAGATTCAAGAAAGACAAAAGAAAAGCATTAATTAGTGACCCACTTGAGTCAAGTGATAGTGATGAGTCATCTAGTGGAGAAAGTGACACCTCAAAGGATGACAATGCTTTATTCTGCATGGATGCTTCAAGTAGTTCATCAACTCAAGATTTATGCTTAATGGCGCATGAAGTTGAAGAAGATGAGGTAACATCTAAATCTTTTGATTCTGCAAGTACTCTTTTTTCTAAAGAGTCCTTCTCTCAGTTTATGAGAGATTGTCAAACCGTTATGGACACTCACTCTCAACTCGAAGAGCGCAATAAAATTTTGATTCTTGAAAAAGATGAAATAAATGAAAAATTGCAAAATGCTTTGTCCGAGGTGAAAGAATTGAAGGCTAAAATTATTTACCTTCAAGAAGAGTGTAAATCAAGGGAAGTGAGAGAACACAACCTCAGGGGAGTAATAGCCACATTTACTCATTCATCCAAAATAATGGATAAAATGGTAAATATGCAGAAACCCTCAGGAGATAAAACCGGTTTAGGTTATGATCTATCGTGTTCTCAAGCCTCTCAGAAGTTGACCAATTCTACTACGACTTTAGATAATAAAGTACAAGTGGTGAAATTTGTCAAAGGTCAAGATTGCACAGTGAGACAAGGAATTGGTTATCAAAAAATTGCCAAAAATAACACTGTTGGGCCGAAGCCTTATTATAAATACATTTCGCCCAGTCAGTCAAAGAAAAGGCAAAGTTTTGTTCCCTTAAGGAAATATTCCAATGAGTTTAGTGCAAAACAACATTTGAAAAGGGGAAGATTTTCGAATGGTGGGCCAGAGAGATTTTATCCCTCTGAGTAATATTGGTACAAAGAAATTAAACCATGGGTAAAATCAAGGTTTCCTTTAAGGTCTCTTCCCAAGTGCCTAAAAATCGAGTCAGTTTTCAAAACCGGGCACCAAAAGTCTTTTCCAAAATTAGTTATGATTATAAAGTCAACAATGGTTACAAATCACCTTTACTTGGTTCAGTAAGGATAAGGTGGATTTGGGTACCAAAAATTACTAACCCCCAAGGACCCAAGCAAAACTGGGTACCTAAAAATGTTTAATTTGATTACAGGAAGTTTGGTACTTCGATAGTGGATGTTCGCATCACATGACTGGAAATAAATCTACTCTAGTGAATTTTAAAAATATCGAAGGACCAAAAGTAGTTTTTGGAGGAAAAGATCGATATGACCAAATCAAAGGAATCGGAACAGTTGAGCGTAACGGATTAAAAATCGAAGGCGTATCTTACGTAGAAGGTCTAAAATTCAATCTCTTCAGTACAAGTCAATTTTGTGACAAANAGGAGACGAGCAAGAAAAAGAGAACAAACTCACAATAGCACTAAAGAAATTTGACGATTTCAAAATGCTAAATGGTGAGAACATAGCCGAAATGGAAGCAAGATTTATTAAAGTCTTGGGAGAAATTGCTAATCTTGGAAAGGAGATTGATCAGAAGGAAATATCACTCAAAATCCTACGTGGGCTACCGTCAAATTGGGACATGAAAGTCACAGCCATGCGAGACCATAGGGATCTCAAAACTCTTACAACCGACAAGCTCTTTAGTGATCTAAAAGCTTATGAGTTTGAGATGAAGACAAGAAAAGAAGAAGAACGCGAAGAAAGAAATACCGCGTTAGTCACCGAACAACCGTCTACATCGAGGTCAGTAGATAATAGTGAATTTTTATCTGACGAAAATTTTGCTTTGTTTGTTAGGAAATTTAAGAAGTTCATGAGGAAGAAGAACAACAAAAATTTTCCTCAAGCCAATACATCAAGATGGACGAAAAAGGAAGGTCTAGATGCAAACTTGTGTTACAATTGTAGAAAGCCAAGACACTTTATGGTAGAATGTCCTTATCCAAAAGTGAGCAAAAACCAAGGTGATAATGCTCAGGAGGACACCAAGGCAAAAGAAAGAAGATTCAAGAAAGACAAAAGAAAAGCATTAATTAGTGACCCACTTGAGTCAAGTGATAGTGATGAGTCATCTAGTGGAGAAAGTGACACCTCAAAGGATGACAATGCTTTATTCTGCATGGATGCTTCAAGTAGTTCATCAACTCAAGATTTATGCTTAATGGCGCATGAAGTTGAAGAAGATGAGGTAACATCTAAATCTTTTGATTCTGCAAGTACTCTTTTTTCTAAAGAGTCCTTCTCTCAGTTTATGAGAGATTGTCAAACCGTTATGGACACTCACTCTCAACTCGAAGAGCGCAATAAAATTTTGATTCTTGAAAAAGATGAAATAAATGAAAAATTGCAAAATGCTTTGTCCGAGGTGAAAGAATTGAAGGCTAAAATTATTTACCTTCAAGAAGAGTGTAAATCAAGGGAAGTGAGAGAACACAACCTCAGGGGAGTAATAGCCACATTTACTCATTCATCCAAAATAATGGATAAAATGGTAAATATGCAGAAACCCTCAGGAGATAAAACCGGTTTAGGTTATGATCTATCGTGTTCTCAAGCCTCTCAGAAGTTGACCAATTCTACTACGACTTTAGATAATAAAGTACAAGTGGTGAAATTTGTCAAAGGTCAAGATTGCACAGTGAGACAAGGAATTGGTTATCAAAAAATTGCCAAAAATAACACTGTTGGGCCGAAGCCTTATTATAAATACATTTCGCCCAGTCAGTCAAAGAAAAGGCAAAGTTTTGTTCCCTTAAGGAAATATTCCAATGAGTTTAGTGCAAAACAACATTTGAAAAGGGGAAGATTTTCGAATGGTGGGCCAGAGAGATTTTATCCCTCTGAGTAATATTGGTACAAAGAAATTAAACCATGGGTAAAATCAAGGTTTCCTTTAAGGTCTCTTCCCAAGTGCCTAAAAATCGAGTCAGTTTTCAAAACCGGGCACCAAAAGTCTTTTCCAAAATTAGTTATGATTATAAAGTCAACAATGGTTACAAATCACCTTTACTTGGTTCAGTAAGGATAAGGTGGATTTGGGTACCAAAAATTACTAACCCCCAAGGACCCAAGCAAAACTGGGTACCTAAAAATGTTTAATTTGATTACAGGAAGTTTGGTACTTCGATAGTGGATGTTCGCATCACATGACTGGAAATAAATCTACTCTAGTGAATTTTAAAAATATCGAAGGACCAAAAGTAGTTTTTGGAGGAAAAGATCGATATGACCAAATCAAAGGAATCGGAACAGTTGAGCGTAACGGATTAAAAATCGAAGGCGTATCTTACGTAGAAGGTCTAAAATTCAATCTCTTCAGTACAAGTCAATTTTGTGACAAAGGTTATTTAGTGGAATTTTTCAAAGACAAATGTCAAGTGAAAAATGAAACTACTGGAGAAATTGTGCTGCAAGGAACGAGAAAGATGAACATGTACATTGTTGATTGGTCTACAACAAAGGAATCAATATGCTTAGTTGCCAACAACTCAAACGCTACAAGCTAGGAATGGCACAAGAAGCTGAATCATCTGAATTTCAAAACAATCAACAAGCTCGCAGCAAATGATCTAGTCAAAGGACTACCCAAAATAGTCTACAAGAAAGAACAGATTTGTGATGCATGTCAAAGAGGAAAGCAAATCAAATCTTCGTTCAAGTCAAAGACACAATAATCATCATCAAGACCTCTTAGTCTACTACACATGGATTTATTTGGTCCAGTAGACCTAGTAAGTATGAGTAGTAAGAAATATACACTTGTTATTGTTGATGATTTTTCCAGGTACACATGGACTATATTTCTCAACAAGAAAAACGAAGTTGAAAAGAAGCTACCAGAATTGTTGAAACAACTCCAAATCGAAAAGGAACTCAAAATTACAAAAATACGTACAGATAGAGGTACAGAGTTCGTAAACGGCGTGATTCAAGACTACTGCAGCATGCAAGGAATTCTACATCAATTATCAGCTGCAAGAACATCGCACCAAAACGGTGTTGCCGAAAGAAGAAACCGAACACTCAAAGAAGCCGCACGAGTAAAGATTACGGCAGCCGACTTACCGAAACGGTTTTGGGCAGAAGCAATTAATACTACTTGCTACACCCAGAATAGAAGCCTTATCAACAAGCTGCACAACAAAACACCATATGAATTATGGAAAGGGAGAAAACCTAACCTTAGCTATTTTCATTCTTTTGGATGCAAATGTTTTGTTCTAAATAATGGCAAAAACTATCTGAAAACTTTTGATGAGCGTGCAGATGAAGCTATATTCCTTGGATATTCATCTACCAGCAAAGCATTCAGAGTATGGAATAAATCTACGATGGTGGTAGAAGAATCAATCAACGTTGTGTTTGACGAAAGTTCAAGAGCCAAGGAAATTGATGATCCAGAAATTGGTAATAATGTTCCAAATAATTTTATTATTACTAATGAAGCTTCAAGAGACAATGTTTTACAGGGATTAAAAGATCTGGAAATTAAAGACTCCAATTTTGAGCAAAATGGCGCACCAGGTGCAAGAAATGCAAGAAATGAAGAAGTGGAAGTTATAGAGCAAGTTGAAGTGGAAGTTAATGCAAGGGATGGAGTGGAACCTTTAGAGGAAGTTGTGGAGGAAGTTGGAATTAGTGGTGGGACCCAAAGTGAACCCACTAATTCTCCCTCTCTCTCTACACGTGAGAATGCATCCATTTTGACACCCACTTCACAAAACAATTTTCAACTAGATTTGAGATGGCTCAAAAATCATCCACATGATTTAATTATTGGAGATGTGCATGAAGGCGTGAGAACCAGATCAACTGCAAGAGACGCAATGTTCTCGTGTTTCCTATCTCAGATTGAACCGAAGGAGATAGATGAAGCGTTAAGTGATCCTAGTTGGATTGAAGCCATGCAAGAAGAGCTGAATCAATTCCAAAGAAACGACGTATGGGAGCTTGTTCCAAGACCAGGCAATCACAATGTAATCGGTACAAAATGGGTCTTCCGGAACAAAGCAAACGAATATGGCACCATTGTTAGGAATAAAGCGAAACTGGTCGCAAAAGGCTATTCGCAAGAAGAAAGAATAGATTTTGATGAGACTTTTGCTACAGTGGCAAGATTAGAAGCAATCCGCATTTTCCTAGCATATGCAGCGTACAAGAATTTTACAGTCTACCAAATGGACGTAAAAAGCGCGTTTCTGAACGGTTTACTTGAAGAGGAAGTATACGTTGAGCAACCACCCGGATTTGAGGTAAAAGGTGATGTTGACAAAGTCTATAAACTAAAGAAGGCATTATATGGGTTAAAACAAGCACCTCGAGCTTGGTACGATACCCTGTCAATGTTTTTAATTAGTTGTGGTTTTACCAAAGGACTAGTTGACAAAACCTTATTTAGAATTCAAGAAAATAATCATATTTTATTAGTACAAATTTATGTTGATGATATTATTTTTGGAAGTACTGATAAATCTTTATGTGAGAAATTTTCTAAGCTCATGCAGAATAGGTTTGAGATGAGCATGATGGGTGAATTGAACTACTTCCTTGGACTGCAAGTTAAACAAATGAAGGAAGGAATTTTCATAAATCAAGCCAAGTACACCAAAGATTTGATCAGAAAATTTGGCTTAGAAGGAAAAAGCTCAGTCAAAATTCCCATGAGTACAGCACAGCGATTAGATAAGGATGACGAATGAACGGATGTTGATCCAGTGATCTACCGATGAATGATTGGATCTTTGCTATACCTCACTGCGAGTAGACCGGATATATCTTACTCAGTAGGTGTATGTGCGAGATTTCAGTCAAAGCCGAAAAATAGTCATCTTGATGCTACGAAGAAAATCATACGATACCTCAAAGGAACAATCAATGTTGGATTATGGTATCCGAAGGAAGGTAATTTTGAACTAACCGGATATTCAGATGCAGATTTTGCAGGTTGCAAAATTGATCGAAAAAGCACCTACGGAACGTGCCAGTACTTAGGGGGAAGGTTAGTTTCATGGTTCAGTAAGAAGCAAAACTCCATTGCAACAAACACAGCCGAAGCCGAATATATCGCAGCAGGGAGTTGTTGTTCGCAAATTTTATGGATGAAGGAACAGCTGAAGGATTACGGAATTAATTGCGAGGACGTTAGTATTTTCTGTGACAATACTAGCGCGATTGCGATTTCACAAAATCCTGTACTTCATTCACGAATGAAGCATATCGACGTACGACATCATTTTATTCGCGACCACGTCGAAAAGAAGGATTTTAGGATCGATCATATCCCTACAGAAAATCAAATTGCAGACATTCTCACAAAACCGTTGTGTGAATCTCGCTTCGCAACCTTAAGGCACGAAATGGGGATGATCGAAATCAGCTAAGTATTTTATTTTATGCCAAGTGTTTTTATTTTACATCTATGTGGCGTGTTTATGTGATCCTAGCTGAAGCTATATTTTCTAGATGTTTACATGTGTGTTTTACGTGTTGTATGCATAGCTTATGTGTATTTAATTTTCACCTGCTTGTGTTTTTACTGTGGTGAGTCACCCTTACACGTGTGTTTATGCATGCAGTAGAAATGATTATGTTTCACCTGCTTCTTATCTTTTTAGATAAAATTGTTTTAGTTGGATAGTTTGGTAATTCTTTTGTGATTTCTACACGTGTGCTTTATCTACTTGTTGTACTAATCACTTTGCATGCAGATGAAAAGATCATTCGAATTTGCCACTTTTGACCATGCAAAGGAAAACGACTTTTGAGGAGCAAAAGCATTGAATTTTTGAAGCTTGGGAAAACGTAAAAGAACTTGAAGGGACATTCAATGTCCACTTTTCAACAGTTACAAGTTCCAAGGCTTCTCAACCCATCTATAAGTTGGGACCTCCTCACACATACTCTACCCGTCCAAAGAGTATTTTGTTCTTTGTCTTGTTTATATTTGCAGGAAACCATGAAGCCCAAGAGATAGGCCGAGAAAACCGTGAGGCGCACGTCTAGGAGAATTTCTGAACAAGCACGGTTGGAGATGTTGAGAGCACGACGCATTGCCAATGGTGGACACGAGATCGGTGACACCTCCACCGACCCGATCATCTTAGAAGAAGAGCAGCCAGTGCATGCAGACGAGCCAGGCGAAGGAATGCAGAAACCTGGTGATCCAGATCCGGACTATGTCCTATTTCTCATGAAAGGAAGTAGACCTTCGGAATCCCCACCTCAAACATCCGGAGCTACTCACTACACAAGCTCGGATTCCGAAGAAACCTCCATTGCTAGTCGTGTTTCTGCCTCTCGTACCAAGACCACTGCTAGCCCAGCCACCGTGAAGAAGAAGAAGTAGAAAAGATTAGTAAAAATCCTTTTATGTACTAATCTGAATAAGGCTTATGGTCTAAGTTCCAGATTTTCCATAACCATATGCCTATATTATTTATAAATGGAACAAATATTCGGATGGTTACATATTCTTGAAAATATTTTATTTGGCCATGCAAAAATAAAAAAGTTACGAGAAAAGAAAAGAAATATTCAAAAAAATTCACTTATGTAGCTTGGCAAAAGTTAAAATACATAAGATGGCCAAAAGATCTCAAAAGATCTAAAGGGAAAGCAAAAAGAAAAGTCTATCCCTAAACCGTGAAATTCGGGTGCAACAGAAAGGGGATGCACACTTTTTCCCAAAAAAATTAGATGCTGCCAAAACAGGGGGAAGAAAGGTCAATCAATTTGGCCAAGTTAGTTCGAATTCCACCGCACCTACTCAGGGGGAACGAACACAGGGGGAAGGAGTAAAATCAACTTTTAAAATTTTTGCTAACCCCGCAGGAAATGTATTTTCTACATTTACAGCCCCAAGGCAGGCAAGTCAACCGTATACACCCGCGATGACCGATCAGGAGCGCGAAGACCGAATGGTGGATTTATTTGCCGATCATTTTGGAGTCACACACGATGCCATCTTAGATCAAGAAGGGAGAAATCCAAGAGAGTGTGCAAGGTGGTATTTGCGAAAAGTCTTTCCGGCAAATGATCTACGCGAAGCCGCGGAGTGTTACAAGATCGGTAGAGTATTCCAGCAATTCTACCATTTGGAGGACAAGGATGACTTTGGTAAGCTTAG
Source organism: Ipomoea triloba (assembly GCF_003576645.1). Taxonomy (NCBI): domain Eukaryota; kingdom Viridiplantae; phylum Streptophyta; class Magnoliopsida; order Solanales; family Convolvulaceae; genus Ipomoea; species Ipomoea triloba. The sequence continues at coordinate 18,718,578 of NC_044930.1, read as the reverse complement.
GAAAAGAATAAATAACATGTTGGGTATTTAATTTCATTCCTAGCTTACTTTAATATTGCAAGTCCATGATGATATTTTGAGATGTTGTGACATAATTCGTAATTCTGTAATGGTTCGAATTGTTGATGGGTCTTATGCTAATATATCTATCTTTATTAGTTTTTTTGTGTTATGGCTTTAATTTGACTTAATATTATGTTGCATGCATGTTGGTACAAAATTAAAATTCAAAGATGATTTAACCCAACAATGCATAATTTTTCGTACAAGTCAAATTAATAAAGTCGTAGGTCAAAAATCTTTGAAAACTCATCGTAATGGCTAGTCGCAATAAAATTGAAAAATAAAATCAGTTGATTTCTAGACTAAGCCAAATATGATTGAGTATAGGTTTTGGCATCATCAAAAAGGGGGAAATTGTTAGGAATAAAATTGTAATAGTTTTGATGAGCGAAATTGTAATTTTAGAAATCCCCTATTTTATTTTTAGAGTGTAGAATTTGGATCTGAAAGGCAAGTCATGACAATAGTTTGGTTCGAATTATTGTCTTATAGAGTTCATTTTGTAATGACTCTTGTAAGTCATTTGCTTCTATTATACACATGAGTGTATATGATCCAATGGACAAGACTAAGTTATCGTTGTTAGAAGACTCAAGTTCAAATCTTATTGAGAACATTTTGAGCTTTGTAGAGCAAGGAAGGGAGCTAGTAGTATCACGGCTCAAAGTCAATTTTTGGGTCAATAGAGGAACTCATGGAGTAACTTATGGAGCTAGTCAAAGGTCAATGGAGGAAGTTAAGTCAAAGCCGAGAAGAACTTCAAGATTCACTATCTCTACACCATACGCTATACAATGCTGAGAAGGATCATTTTAAGTCCTTCAAGATTCACTATCACTATCAAATGGTCTAATGTTTGAATCTTACAAGCAACATTTTAAGTCCTTATAGACTAAGCTTGGGAGCTACTTAACACGGCTGAATTTTTGGAGAGCTAGTCAAAAGCAAATGGTCAAGGGAGCTACTTATGGAGTAACTTTTGGTCAATGGAGCTACTTGGAGAGTAACTTTTGTTGACTCTTACCAAGACTTATGCGCGTGACACACACCAATTTAATACACGCGTGAAGAGCTCTTTGGAGCAACTCAAAGTGGAATTTATACTTAACCATTTTTGCATGATTCATAATTTATTCCAGTACATGATGCTATAAATCAGAAGAAATCTGAAGGTGGTGATTTTCTGAAGATCATTGTTCATACTCAAGCAAGAACCACCCGGAAAATATTTTGAAAGATCAACTTGCTAACAAGAACCACCCGGAAAATATTTTGAAAGATCAACTTGCTAAGATGAACCACCCGGAAAATATTTTGAAAGATCAACTTGCTAAGATCAAATCAAGGATGCAACAAAGTCAAGATCAACTTGCTAAGATCAAATCAAGGATGCAACAAAGTCAAGAATATCATGCTAAGATCAAATCAAGGATGCAACAAAGTCAAGAATATCAAGCTCTGAAGGATACAAAGTCTCAACAAAGTCAAGAATATCAAGCTCTGAAGGATACAAAGTCTACAATATCAAGCTGAGAAGGAAACAAAGTAAAAAATTGGAGGCTACAAGTTTCAAGGATCAATCAAGCCGTAAAAGAAGACTTTGTGAGCAATTTACAAAGGTAATTTGTCAAAAGTTATCAGCGACATTTAACGTGCAGATCAAAATGGAGATTTTATCAGATCAAATTGACAAGTTATCAAATCAACGGTATGGTCATTAAATGAGAAGGTATGGCCATCAAGATCAGATTGGAATGACCAATCAGATCAAGTGAACGTTCAAAATTTGAATGTTCATCACGGGCAAATAATTCCTTGAATTATAAAAAGCCCAAGAAGACTTGAAGACAAGAACGGAACACAGAGGTGACGAGATACAGAATAGATTGGACTTACAACGGAAAATACAAAGTGCTGAGATATTGAGCTATACACGAGAGGAATTCAAGTATTGGAAAAAGAAATCTTTATTTCTTTGAACAAAAGTTGTATCTCTACCGAGGGTAGAAAGGAGTGTAGCTGGGTGCGTAACACTCGGGTGAACTAATTGCAGCTTTGTGCGTAACACTTAGTTGGAACGTAGCTTTGTGAAGCTTTACACAATCAAAGTTCCTATGGACTTCTTAAGAATAGTAGGATAGTGTGTAGCTCAAGTGTTTGATAAAATTCCTCTTAGAACTTTGGATGCTTGAAGGCACTCCTAAGTCAAAGAAGCCTTAGTACACAAGGTGGAAAAGGACTAAGACAACACACTCTTGAATAGACAATATCCTAGCAATCCTAATCCATGACCTTAGACACTCACTATGCAATATTCATGAACACTATCCAATCCCTACCCCTTTTACATATTCCCAAATTCACTTTTACTTTACTACTCTCTTGCACTCAAACCAACCAATGAACTACACTCTCACTTGCAAATCCACCCTTCACCACACTCGAATCTTATGCATGATCCAATCAAGTAAACTCCCGAACGTTTGACACACCTCCACGTCCTTCCTTCGAGACCGACACTCGGGGAGTCACAGACTTTCCGTTTTATCATAAATATCTTTTGACGAATCAACCCCTACACAATACTGCATTCTTTCAAAATGGCGCCGTTGTCGGGGAGGGCAATAGGTTGTCATATGTTTTTGTTTACTTTGATTGCATGAATGCTAGATTTGAGAAATGTTAATCCATTCCACTTAATCTTGTTTTATTATTACTTGTTTTTGCTACTAACCCAATTGACTACTTCTAGTCAATTGTGGAAATTTTCGTTTCGTTGACAATTTTACTAGGTGAATGCACACGATAGCAAAAGGAAATCAAGGTTTACTACCCTACATTCCTGAAATTAATAGAGCAACTAGAAGGAAAAATACCCAAGGATCACTAATGGCTTCATCAAGCGCGGAAATAGTTCGACTTAAATTATTCCCATTTTCAGTTATAGGAGAGGCAGCACGATGGTTGGAAAGCCAAGACGACAATCATTTCAGAACGTGGCAACAGTTGCATCGTGAATTCATGAACGAGTTCTTTCCCATTACAAAAACTATGAGAATTAGAAGGCTGATACAAGAATTCAAACAAGGAAGACTTGAAACTTTGGGAGAGGCTTGGCGAAGATTTAAAGTTCTTAAAAGGCAATGCCCACAAGATCTGATGCACCCATGGGACATGATTAGCTCATTCTATGGAGGGTTGACGGATGAAGGAAAAATGTCGCCTGACTCATCCTCCAGCGATGCCTTTGTCTCCCTAGCTTTGCAAGAGGCTGAGGAACTAATCGAGAGAATCATTTCAGTTATAGGAGAGGCAGCACGATGGTTGGAAAGCCAAGACGACAATCATTTCAGAACGTGGCAACAGTTGCATCGTGAATTCATGAACGAGTTTTTTCCCATTACAAAAACTATGAGAATTAGAAGGCTGATACAAGAATTCAAACAAGGAAGACTTGAAAGTTTGGGAGAGGCTTGACGAAGATTTAAAGTTCTTAAAAGGCAATGCCCACAAGGTCTGATGCACCCATGGGACATGATTAGCTCATTCTATGGAGGGTTGACGGATGAAGGAAAAATGTCGCCTGACTCATCCTCCAGCGATGCCTTTGTCTCCCTAGCTTTGTAAGAGGCTGAGGAACTAATCGAGAGAATATCTAAAAACACATCCCGTTGGTATGAACGAAGAGGAGATCATGGAGGAATTTATGAAGTTGATAATCGAGTGGCAAGTGAGGCCAAAATCGAAGCAATGAATCACGAAATCAAAAAGCTACAGGCTATGGTAGAAAAAATGGAAGGAAAACCCAAGCCTTGCATGGCATTGGCACTTTATTGTAATATCTGTGGAGGACCTCATGACACCAATATTTGCACTTCTACGTCTGCATCTGAACAAGTCGAGGCGGTAGATTATCAAAGGAACTCCAACTTCAATGCTTACGGACAAAACCAAAGATCAAACAACAATTAGAAACAGGGAGAGGGTTGGAACAATAGCCACAATGACGGATATCAAGCGCAAAGACAATACAACTATGGACAGAAGCCTACATATGGACAAAATGACAAGAACAGACTAATATACAATCAAAACCAAGGAAATGGAAATCAAATGACCCAGTTCAGGCCACAATACGACTCTCAACTTGATTTTACTCAACAGAGAAGGGATGACATCCGTGAGGTAGATGAAAGACTTACAAGGACGATCATGGAACTCAAAAATGATCGGGCAAATCTGAAACAAGAAATTACTCAAGAGATTAGGCAAGAAATTTCTAGTCTTCGCCAAGAGTTTAAGGCTACACTAAAGACAATTGAGAATCAAATCTCTCAGATGTTTAAGATGATGTCAGATCGACACTACGGACAACTCCCAAGCAACACTGAAAACAACCCGAAAGAGAGAGTCAACGCCATTGATGCCAAAGAAGAGACACATGAGAAATGTGATCCAATGGATGCTATCTGTGGAACTTGCTAATGTAAGGTAGACGACCAAAGAAACAAGACTACCTCTTGTAGTCTTAATCTTGAATTAAAAAATGCGAATAGTTCATGCACCATATCAATGAAGGAACACAAGGAGGAAACCACTTCGGAAGAAGGCCCGAAAGAAAAGGAACTACCAAGAGACAACATCAAAAGCTCAAAAGAAGAGGAAACAGCTCGAGAAGGTAAATTTAAAGCTTTTATTCGAAAATTCTTCAATAGCAAAGAATGCCGTGAGTTGTTTGAGAATGACATTTGTGATAATTTTGCATGTTTAAGCCAAGAATCTTCGGCTTGTTTGACTGAGGGAAACCCCAGAAAGAAGGGTGACCCTGGAGCTTTATTAATCCCTTGTTCTATACAGAACATGGAACCTAGAAACGCTCTTGCTGATCTTGGTGCTTCTATCAATGTCATGTCTTTAAATCTTTTTGAAAAGTTGAAATTACCACGTTTGAAACCGACGAGGCTGACTCTACGTTTAGCTGACGGAACCACACGGTATCCTGAAGGCTTAGCGGAAGATGTTCTAGTAAGAGTAGGAAAATTTCTTGTGCCTGTCGATTTTATTGTCTGTAAGATGGGAGATGATGATCCTCATGAATCCTTAATTCTTGGAAGACCATTTCTGGCTACTTGTTGTGCACGAATAGATGTTAATTCAGGAGAAACTACCCTGAGATTCGAAGGACAAGCCACAAATGATGACAAGGAGAAGGCAAAAGAAGGAGCTGATGACGATGAAAGGGCGAAGGTCAAATCAAAGATGAAACCAAAACCGAAGCGGAGGAACGATAAGCTTACTTGGAAAAACACGTGGGTACCAAAATGCTTCTTACCCACTACCAAGGAATATGGCTGAATTCAAACCAAGGTATAATGAGTCTAGCCAATGACGTAAACCGTGGCGGTACTTGGGAGGCAACCCAAGATTTTAATAAAATGCTTTACATTATTGCTATGCTTTCGTTTTTAATGTTTTTGTTCTAATAAATTGCTACAATCATATGGAACCATGTTTTGAGGACTAATTTGTAGGATTCGAGACTAGAAATTTCTTTGGAAGAGCTTAAATTGGATATAGGTATGAGAGGCAAGGCCAAAAATCAGAAGAAAACGATGCAGTGGACCTACACGAGGCTCACACGTGTGTAGCCGTGAGTGGGAACGAGGCAGTAGCCTCCCACGCACGCTCACACGCGTGTTGCCATGCGTGGGAGCGAGGCAGAGAGCTCCCACGCACGGTCACACGAGTGTGACCGGCGTGGAGGCCCCTACGGGTTTAAAACCCTTGTTCGGCCATCCCACCTTATTTTGCTGCCAAAATCAATTTTTCTCTTCTCCTCTCCACGCAAGGAAGAACCAAACTCAAGGTTTGAACATACTTCTCACTTTTTACCATTCAAAGAAGATTAAAACATCAACATCAAGGTAATCTTTCATCTTTTTGACTCTTTATCGTTGAATATTCATGAGTTTGAAAGAGTTTGAATGTGAAATTTATTCTACAATGCCTTGCATGATTTTGAATGATTAAATTGGTTATAATGCTTCATAGAACTATCCTTTGATGTTTTCTTTCATTATTGATGGTTACATTGATGGATTGTTGTATATTCTTGAACTTCAAGTGTGGACACCATTGATGAACAAATGGGTTTGTTAGATTTCTTGTTGAAATTATGAAATTGATGCTTGAATTGATGAATAAACTTGTTATAGAACTATTATATGTCATCAATTTGACTTTTCACATGCTACATTGCCCAAATTGAATTTTCAATTTCAAAACCCTAATTTTGAATTTGGGGAAGAAGATGAAGTTGACTTTTTGAAATTCTTGACTTTTGTAGTTGACTTCTTATTTGACTATCAAATTGATATATCTTATGATGAATTTATGCATGTGTGTGATAATGGAATGATATTGTTGATATTCTTATGCTTGATTTGTCCAAAATATAGGGGAAACTATGGCGAAATTTCCGAAAATTCTTAGCCCTCTATGTTTGAAATCCATTATCTTGACAAGGAATTTTACACAAATATAATGGTGACTTATTCAAAGCCAATTACCATGAATGATAATTTCTATAATTTGTAGGATGGGACGCTCGAAAGAAATTGCAAAGAAATCAAAGCATGATGTAGGAGAATCGAGTCGATCAAAGACACGGCAGCACACTACTGCTCAACAGGCTATACAAGAGCCGGGGTCAAGGTCACTACGACACTTGACACCCATTCAACTCGCGACAGTAGACAACTATAAAGGGAAGCAGCTTTCTGTTGGCCGTCACTTTGAGGTGGAGAGGACCCACCTATGCGCCTGTCACCTATGAGTTCTTGGCGACCATGGAGATTAGAAGGGAAGTCAACGATGCAAGGGAGTCTATTTCATTCACTCTTTTCGGCAACCACTACAGTATGTCTGTTAACACTTTGGGTGTTACACTCAGTTTTCATGATGCAACAAGCGTGTCCATGCCATATTTCAGAGATTTCAAAGAAGATTTTGATTCAGATGAAGTTGCTAGACGATACTGGAGAAGCATCACAAACAATGCCCCATACAACTTTTCAAACTTGAAGGCAAAGCTCATCACCCGGAATGCTTTGAAGGCTATCAGATTAGCCTTTGCTATAAATCTCTCTGGCCGAACCACGAATAGAAATAAGGTATACAAGCAGGACTTATTCTACATGTGGTGCATGGAGAATGATGTCAGTATCAACATGGGCGTTCAGGCTAGGAAATAGCTCCAAACCCAACAAAAGCCAAAGGTTCCGACTGTGTTTATTGGACCTTTTGTTACTAAACTGTGCATTGGGTTGGGCCTACTGAACCAGTTGATGGGAGAGAGATCCGATGGTTGTACAATTTCTTTCTCCGTGGGTGAGTTCTTTGCTGCAGAACTAAGGCTTGGAGGTGATGATGCACCTGATCTAGAGGCTTCTGATGAGGATGATGATGAGGACGAGGAAGAGAATGAGGAGGAGGACGCTGCACAGGAGCAAGGCCCTACTCCTATGGATTGGGCCGCGTCGCAGAATTTTCATAGACAGCTCCATGAGGAACAAATGAACTATTGGCGTGAGGAGCATACTTGGCAGCAAGGCCACTTCACATCCATCTCCGAAAGACAGGATGTTTACACCGAGGACCTCAACCGCATGAGACAGGCGGTGGAGGAAAATGATAGAAGAATTGCCGCTCTTGAAGCTAGATTCGACAGGCAATTCCATCTGAACACTTGATTCTTCCTTCGATTTTTCTCGGTCCTGACTGATTGACACTTGATTCTGAGTTTCTTGACTATTGGTTACTATGGTTGCTAGCCCCATCTGAACATTAGGATCCCTATGCGCGGGGTTCCGACTTTTATTTCTTTTATCTCTTTACTTTGCTTTATTTATCTTTATCGCTTTATGTTATTTCATTTCCAACTACTTTACTTTTCTGCATTTCTATTCAGATATTTCTACTTATCTTTATGCTTTATTATCTAAGTTTTTGTTATTTTTATTGCTTTTATATTTCTATCAGCTTATAATAATTGAATAGTACTCCGAAAACCCTTTTTGTATGTTATGTCTCCATTTCTTATAGAGCATCTATAACGGGAGCGAGCCTATGCTGGAAGCTAAAGTGTGGAAAGAGGGATGCATACTTGGTTTATCCTCTTATCCCTTTTCTAATTTTAAGCCCCGTTTTGATCTCTAAAGTGTGGAAATATTTTCTTTATAGCTTTGTGTATGAGTATATTACAGTTTGCCATGATTAATAGGATCGTTTGATGCATACCCTATATCCCAGAGCAATTTCCAAAGTGTGGAAAGGGATTTTTATTTGTCTATCCTTAGAATCCCTGTTTAGTTCTTTTACCCTATACGTATAGAAACATCGAGGACGATGTTTACTTTAAAGTGTGGAAAGGACGCACTTCGTGCTTTACATGCTTACATGTTTAGTATTAGAAGTTGAAGCTCTTGGGAATGATAAGCGGGTGCATTTGCAGTTTTGAAAAGAGAGTTATTATTTGTGTTATCTAGGGAGAATTTTGACTAGATGCCCAAAAATTTTTACTCTCGAAATATCTTTGAGGAAGTTACTTTTCGCACCCATGAGAGTGTTTAGAGCCAAATAAGTTTATATTATTGCCTGCTTGCATGATGTTCACCTCTTATTTACGTAGGACCTTAGTCAAGGATCTCTCGAAGTGGGAGTGTGCGCTCTTTAATTTGAGAAAGATAAAACTAGCAAGGCCCGGAATTGAACTAACCTTGGTAGGGCATGGGGCAAAAGGAGAGCCTAATGGTGAGCTTAATGAGAAAACAAAACCCTTGAACATTAAATAGAAAAAGGCATGAGGGGTTGACACGAGGAGAAGTCGAAAAGGCAAAAGGCCAATCACCAAAGAGTTTAAAATTGAGGGAAGCCAATTCGTTGGGTTGTGTCCAAACCATAGTCTTCGGTAAGCAAAAAGCTTTATCTGGAGTCAGTTGTTCACATAAAAAGATCCCAAGAATTGAGAAAATAGAGCTGAGGTGAGCCGCTTTGCTAGGATTCGAGTACCCATTGCACTAACCTTCGAAAAAGCATGGATCTCCATGTGAAGTCGGGTGGCTCGATGACGTTATCCTAGGAAGTGAGAAGAAAGAGGGACCGCGCTAAACCAAAAGCGGTGAGTGGTCCATGCCCCTACCCTCATTTACATTTACGTTGGGCCTTGGCATATAAGGATGGAAAGTTGATTAGCTAGTGCACATCGTTCCCACTAGTGAGATCGGCTAGAGGCCCTATTTAAATAGAAGGTGAATCAAAACTTTGGAAATGCATGCTTGCATATGGTGCGAGAAGTGTGATCCCTTGTTTTACTTGTTTATCTACGAAAGGTTTTTATTTCCCGAAAATATTTCTTGAGTTGCTGACATCTGACCAAAATCCTTTATAGATAACACAAATGATTTCCCCCGTTTCAAGAGTCTTAGACACCCATTATTTTGACTTGCCAAAAGCTTTGTTTTGCATGGGAGAGTATCTCGGAGACTTATATGCTTAGAGAGTAAAATGTCTTGCTTGAGGACAAGCAAGAAACAAAGTGTGGAAAATTTGATAAGACTCCGAGATACCCTTATTTCAAGCACATTTTAGGGTGTTTTATCGCGTCTATAGCATCCTTATTTGGTAAATCATATGCGTAAATGCTTGAAAATCACTAACTGATGCACAGAAGCTACTTATAGCTCAAAGGAAGTAAAACAGGAGCCCCGGGAGCAAATAGGACCAAAAGATAAGCTTAAAGAGCAAACCAGCCAAAAGCGGAGCCCCGGAGGACCAAACTGGGAGGCCACACGCGTGTGAGCAAGCGTGGAAACTTTCCAGAAGCTCCCCACGCACGCTCACACGCGTGTGAGAGGCGTGGAGGCGTGATGCGCGAATTTCAGCTAGGGTTGTCATTTCGGAGACTATTTAAACCCCTTTGATGAATTTCCAGAGGAGGATTCCAGAATTTTAGTTTTCCCTTTTCTTAGTTTTTCCTTTGGAGAACTTTCTCCATTTTTTCTTAGTTTTTAGATTAGATCAATCTCCATTGTAGAAGACAACAAGCTTGGATTGAAGATCTTCTTCTATCTAGGTGATCTCTATTTCATTTCTATAATTTTAGCTATCTTGTTCTTGGATTAAATTAGCTTTTGCTTGCATTTCATATCATGAGTAGCTAATTTAGTCTAGGGATTTGGAGTGTGTGATTGAATATTGCTTTTGTGATGATCTTATTTCTATATCTTGGATCTATGAGTTTGTGTTGATGGATTATCTATTCTTGTCTTTTGATTGTTGTTTTGATGAGATCTTGTTTGGATTTGGCCAATCTAGATGAGAGATTGAGCTCTTGACTCTTTCATGTCTTTGATTAGAGTTAGGATTTGAAGCTTTACACAATCAAAGTTCCTATGTACTTCTTAAGAATAGTATGATAGTGTGTAGCTCAAGTGTTTGATAAAATTCCTCTTAGAACTTTGGATGCTTGAAGGCACTCCTAAGTCAAAGAAGCCTTAGTACACAAGGTGGAAAAGGACTAAGACAACACACTCTTGAATAGACAATATCCTAGCAATCCTAATCCATGACCTTAGACACTCACTATGCAATATTCATGAACACTATCCAATCCCTACCCCTTTTACATATTCCCAAATTCACTTTTACTTTACTACTCTCTTGCACTCAAACCAACCAATGAACTACACTCTCACTTGCAAATCCACCCTTCACCACACTCGAATCTTATGCATGATCCAATCAAGTAAACTCCCGAACGTTTGACACACCTCCACGTCCTTCCTTCGAGACCGACACTCGGGGAGTCACAGACTTTCCGTTTTATCATAAATATCTTTTGACGAATCAACCCCTACACAATACTGCATTCTTTCATGTATCTGGGTGATTGAAGATAGTGGAAACCTTCCTTGGAGCAAGGAAGAAGTGGAGTAGGAGAATTACACCATCTCCGAACCACTATAAATCTCTGCCTCTTATTTACTTTACTGCACTTTACATATTTGCATGTTTTAACTCACTAACCCTTTACATACTGTGTTGATCATATCATCTGGGTTTGTGTGTTCCCACGTTTGCATGTGGCTCAAACTTTGCATACATATTCCTTGAGCTATTTTAAGGTTTTCCAACGTTTTGCATGTCAAGTATCTCTTCAGTTTTACGCAGTTTTATTTTATAGCACTTTACCGTACGATATTCCGCTGCACATTTCAAGTTGAATTTATTCACTTGAAATCTCTCTAGTTGAAGTGTTATAAAGTTTTTATTTGTTTGAGAAGTCTATTCACCCCCCCCCCCTCTAGACTTCTCCCACCCTATCGGGACCAACAGCTTGCAACGTACCGTAAAATTTGATAGAATTTGATGAGAAATTTGTTTGGTTTAGATAGAGGAAAAAAGTTTGTAGAGAAAATTGAAAAGTTTGGGGTTAGAGGGTTGGATTTCATCTATTTATATTAATGAAGAAAAAGTCTACAAAAATCCTATTCTGATGGAGTCTATGAAAGTTGGTATGTTTTAGAATACCAGTAAACTTCTAAAGTCTCTATAAAAGTCTGAAATGAATACCAGTATATTTTTAAAGACTTTTGAAAAGTCTGAATCAGATACAGGTAGACTTTTAAAGAATCTTTAAAAGTCTAAATTGAATACCACCAAACTTTGAAAGTCTTTAAAAGTCTTTGAAACTCTTTAAAAGTCTTGATTGAATACACTCCCCTTAGATTATTGGTAGTTTAAATATATCTAATGAGTTGTACTAGGCTAGATATTGCCTTTGTGGTTAACAGACTCAGTAGACGTACGAGTAACCCTAGTAATATGCACTGGAATGCAATAGTGAGAGTTATGAGATACCTAAGGTATACTTGTGGCTATGGACTGCACTATACAAGATATCATGTTGTATAGCGATGCTAACATGATATCGAGTATTAAGGACCCTAAGTCCACGACTAGCTACGTGTTCACTTTAGCCGGTGTAGTCATTTTGGGGAAATTCTTGAAACAAACTGTGATAGCTAGATCTATGATCAAATTTAAGCTGAGAGCCTTAGACAAGTGTCGCAAAGAGGTTGAATGGCTACGCCATTTTCTCGAGGATATTCCTAATTGAGAAAAACACGTATCTCTACATTGTCAAGCCATAATCTGAAGGGTATAACGCTATATGTACAATGGTAAGTCTAGACTTGTACGTCGTAGACATTATACTAGTTAAAAAAATTTCTCACAACTGGTGTTATCTCTACTGACTATGCAAGGTCAAAGGATAATGTAGCAGTCGCTAACCTGAGGGTAAGCAAATAGTTGGTAGAGAAGTTGAAACGGGGAATGTGACTAAAGCCCTTGGAATAAAGTTCTATAGTCCCAACTTAGCCGGTACCTAAGTTTAATGAGACAACTAAATTATGGAACAAAGCGTGTCACTATGGGGTCATGGACTGCCAATCACTCCTCGTTAGAACAGTGACTCTCGCATGAGGTTAGCACATTGATGCTTTAATGATTCGAATGCCAGTTGACATGTGTGAGTATGCAAGATACTCGAAAAGGAATCACCTATGTGAGAGAGAAGAGGGGTTGCTTCAAAGGAGAATTGACTAGGGCTCAATTCTTTAGAAACTCTTGCAGAACCAGGAAGGTGACCCAAGACCAAAATGAAAACACCCATGAGAACAGAACAAAGGTTGGAAGGTTTTTGTGTGGGATATATCATCGTCTACACAAACGGCAGTACCGTTCAAAGACATCGTGTTTTACTAGAAATCTAGTAGAGTAAATATATTTTCACAAGGGAAGGTTCAAAAGGTAACACCTACCTACAGTCATGTCATTTTTCTGTCTCGGAAATCATTTTTAATTCATGTGGGGGACAGAAATTGTTAGGGAAATTAATGTGTAGTTTTATATTTGCAATTTATTTGTTAATCTTAGGTAGTTATAATTGGTCTAATTAATTATGCCTAAGGTATTGCTTTTAATGGTGATGTTTATTTGCATGGATAAGTGGTTTAAAGTTATTCAAACAAAAATGTTTGAGATGAGAATTTCAAGGGGAGATGTAATTGAGTGAGCATCCTTGAATTGAGGAGACCTAATACAGGAAAGGTGCTAAGGATTTCAAGTATAAATAGAGTTGAAGCTTCAGAGATTGAATTGTTGATTTCGTACAAAAGAATGCCAAGTTCCCTCCTGTTTTAATATTAAGCACTACTGTATTAGCCTTAGCCTACTATTTTAATATGTATAGTCTGTTACACTAATGCAGACTCAAGATCATTGTAATATGGCTACTTAGACTAAGATTGTGTTGTGGTCCTATTTTCTACATCAAGTGGAAGTCTTGCTGATTGGCTCAGGAAAGCTGCAGAAGTGCATTCTCACATCACTACCAACACAGAAGATCATGGTGATTAGTAGGTCTAAAGATTAGGTCATTGTTGGATGGAAATCTGGTGAATCTTGTATCGTCTTTGATCATCTAGTGGAGTTGGGTTTCAGTTTTGTGTGGCCCCGTAGACGTAGGAGAAGTTCTTCGAATTGCGTGAACATATTCTGGTTCCATTTATATTTCCTGCACTTTTTTTATTATTTATTGTGTTTCTAATACAGTAATAAACACAACTGATTAATTTTTTTAAAAACAAAGTAGGAACCAGGTAGGTTATCACCTGCATTCAAGATTCATAATCTTTCAATTGGTATCAGAGCACGGGGACTTAATTTATTAGTCTAGCGATCTGGGTGCGTTGTGTTTCTTGAACTCAGGATTTCACACCTTTCTTGTGTTTTCTTTATTTTAGCTTATTTGTTTTTGAACATTCTAACTTGTTATCAAGTGTGACAGAATGGATAGGCACAAGCCACCGAAATTAACAGGGGATAATTACTCCTATTGGAAAGCCCGTACAAAAATGCACCTTAAGGCTCAAGGTGAAATGGTTTGGAGATCTGTACTGACTGGGTGGATACATCCAACTAAGGATGGTGCAACAGCAAATGATCTACCTGTGACAAAGCCTGAAATTGAGTGGACTATAGCAGAAATGACATTGGCGAATGATATTAACAAAGCTATGGATACTATTTTTTCTCAAATGCAAGAGGACCAGTTTTCTCTTATTGCAGGTTGTGACTCAACAAAAGAGGCTTGGGAAATATTAGAAACAACCTATGAAGGCACAAGTGATGTGAAACAATCAAAGTTGCAGCTGTTAAATTCTGACTTTGAAAGTCTTAAAATGAAGGAAGAAGAATCCATAGTAGAGTTTAATGCAAGAATCCAGGAGCTTGCAAATCGTGGCGTGGTACTCGGTGAACCATTTTCTCAATCAAAGCTGATAACGAAGATACTCAGATCTCTACCTCATCGGTTTAGAATGAAGGTAACAACTATCCAGGAAAATGCAGGTTGGGAACGTAAATCTATAACTCAATTAATGGGCAATTTACGAACCTATGAAATGGAGATGCTGTCAGACCACAAGAAAAAGGACAAAAACGTTGCATTCACCGCTGAAGAAGATGACCTTGACTTAGACCCAGAAGAGTCTAACGATGATCCTGTAGATTTTGTAACGAAACAGTTTTCTAAATAACACCATAAAGTCTGGCTTGGGATTCATTGGAAACAATAATCACAATAACACCATTTTTGTCAAAGCTGTTACTACAACTACAGACACACTAGAATCTAGCACGGCTCGGCAAAACTGCTTCAAAGTAAGACAAACTAAGCTTAATTATAAGACTTACACTCTTGTTTGTCATTATTGCAAGTTACGAGAACACACAGGACCTGAATGCTACTATTTTTATAAAGATCAAAGACCAAACAATTACATTTACAAACGTATTGCTCCATTTGTAAAGCAAGTTTGGGTCAAGAAAGAAGATTTTGTATCTCATCTAATTCCAAAAGCATATCAAGGGAGGCAAGATGAGATTCGGGAACCAATGGAGGATAGAGAGAATATGCAATTTCTCTGATTGTGGATCGCAATTTAAAATAATAAGGTATCACTAAAAATTGAATAATTTTTTTTGTTATCTAATAAATTGTGTTAATGTTTCAGAAACAGTGATGCTATCTATAGTCAAGTCCTAGTTTTGAATTCAAGTTATTGCAATCTTGGAAAAGACAAAAAGACAAAGCCATCAATATCAGGGACGTAAGTAACCTCTACTATTTTATCAATCTTTTGTTGTTGACATTTCTTCTATATCTGAATCTGAATTTGCTATTCCATGTATGCCTTATATATCTGTTTCTACATGTCTTTATGTGGTCTGGTCATGACCGTGTCTGTTATTGTTCATGTGCCATCTGTGCTAAGTGTTATATCTTTATAGTTTGATCTTATTGTTTTATCTGACTGTCTATTTGGTCTCAACGTGTCAATATCTAATTTTGTGTTCATAAGTGCTTCTGTGTTATTTGCTAAGTTGTTTGCAAGTTGCATGTACCTTGTTTTGGGTTTCTTGTTTCTGTTTTACTTGTGCAGGTTCCTAGAGAAAACAAAAATCATGTCATATGATTTGTTACTGGAGATCTGCTTGATCTATTTACAAATCAAAACCTCTGGATAAAACAAGCTTTGAGACTCTCTAGGCTCCGCTGCTAGCCTACTGCCATGCAGTCACCACCGTCTGGAGCCTCTTTTGCTGCTTCTTCCCAGTCGGTCACCTAACCACTTTCCATTGATGCTGTCATGGCCTCCACTGTCCTCATAACTACTGCTGTTGCTGACTAGAAATCATTCGCTCGGGTCTCATTCACTAGCACAACCCAAAAAGGCTATGCCTTTGCACAGCCTACCTTTGACAAAGCTATCAAAAAATATCCACAAAATTATCTACTGAAATTTATTCAATCTACTAATATTGATGTAATACCCTGTTTTTTCAAATAGTATTATTTTAGTATAAATACCATTTTTAACATTTAATACAAACTACTTTACCTCAAAAGTATTTTTATGACATTAAGCACCCTAGAATTACTATTCCCAAATTGGAAGGTTTTTATTTCAAATTATAGATGGAGCTATTTTTATAACCTATGCTTGTATAATCACAAAATCATGTCTTTCCTACAAGACTCAACCCACATTTCTAACAAAATCATGTCTTTCCTACAAGACTCAACCCACATTTCTATTCAATATAACTTTTAATCTAAACCCATAACCCATTATTTTCCTTAACCCTACCCATATTAAATCTACCCACCTAGGGTTTTGAGATCAAAAGGTTATAAATAGCTCCCTTAGCTATTCCTACTCTTCATTCCCGGTTATAAATAGCTCCCTTAGCTATTCCTACTCTTCATTCCCCCTTGTTCTCTCACCCTTCTTCCAAGACAAGTTAGAAGAAAAGAAAACTCCATTTTATTCAAGAAATCCTAAGGTAGTTCTCCTCTTCTCTTCTAATTTCCTCTACCTAGTCACCCCTTTTTCATTTATTCACCCTTCCCTTTCTTTATAAATGTTATTTATATGTTGTTGTTGGTTGCTTTGTGTGTGGGGTATCAATAGGAGGAGGAGCTGAGATCTAAGAAGGCTAGGTTAGAGGGGATCACATTCTTGAAGTGTTTTGAAGAAGGTATGATTTATGGTTGCTCAATATGTGCCTAGATGTTTTAATACTTAGCCTAATCTTTTGTTGGTTTATTGATTATTTTGAACACTTTAATGGTTGATATTGGGTCAAATCATTGCTATGTGTATATATGCATTTCTATTTCATGAAATGAAAGTTTGAAAATTGAAGGTTGAAAAACATTACACACTATCATGTCTCTCTGTTTCACACTACGAATTTCTGGACTGTTGTACAAGACTGCTTCGGCAATTCTGTTTAAAAGAAAAAAAAAAGAATTTATATATATGCGTAATCTATATAGCTTGTGTCTGTACACATATGTGTAATATATATATTATGTATGTGTTGGTTATAATTTACAGTACATATATATATTATGTATGGGTTTGTTATAATTAAGTACAGTACTTATACTATATATATATGTGTGTTAAGTTTGTGTGTAATGTTTATAAAATTAAGTGCAGTGTGTGAACCAGTGTAGAGTATATATATGTATATATATTAAGTGTCGTACTACTTTACTTCCTTTATAGGTGTTTTTATTGTATATACATTTAAATGTGTTACGAGATTTATGGGCCATTATTATTATTAAGCTTGAGATGAGCTATTATTATATATGCCTGAGATGGGCCATTATTATTATTAAGCTTGAGATGAGCTATTATTATATATGCCTGAGATGGGCCATTATTATTATTAAGCTTGAGATGAGCTATTATTATATATGCCTGAGATGGGCCATTATTATTATTAAGCTTGAGATGAGCTATTATTATATATGCTTGAGATGGGCCATTATTATTATTAAGCTTGAGATGAGCTATTATTATATATGCCTGAGATGGGCCATTATTATTATTAAGCTTGAGATGAGCTATTATTATATATGCCTGAGATGGGCCATTATTATTATTAAGCTTGAGATGAGCTATTATTATATATGCCTGAGATGGGCCATTATTATTATTAAGCTTGAGATGAGCTATTATTATATATGCCTGAGATGGGCCATTATTATTATTAAGCTTGAGATGAGCTATTATTATATATGCCTGAGATGGGCCATTATTATTATTAAGCTTGAGATGAGCTATTATTATATATGCCTGAGATGGGCCATTATTATTATTAAGCTTGAGATGAGCTATTATTATATATGCCTGAGATGGGCCATTATTATTATTAAGCTTGAGATGAGCTATTATTATATATGCCTGAGATGGGCCATTATTATTATTAAGCTTGAGATGAGCTATTATTATATATGCCTGAGATGGGCCATTATTATTATTAAGCTTGAGATGAGCTATTATTATATATGCCTGAGATGGGCCATTATTATTATTAAGCTTGAGATGAGCTATTATTATATATGCCTGAGATGGGCCATTATTATTATTAAGCTTGAGATGAGCTATTATTATATATGCCTGAGATGGGCCATTATTATTATTAAGCTTGAGATGAGCTATTATTATATATGCCTGAGATGGGCCATTATTATTATTAAGCTTGAGATGAGCTATTATTATATATGCCTGAGATGGGCCATTATTATTATTAAGCTTGAGATGAGCTATTATTATATATATGCCTGAGATGGGCCATTATTGTTATTAAGCTTGAGATGAGCTATTATTATATATGTCTGAGATGGGCCATTATTATTATTATTAAGCTTGAGATGAGCTATTATTACTAAATAAGCTTGAGATGAACTAATATTATTATGTAAGTTCTAGATGAGCTACTATTATTATGTGAGCTTTAGATGAGATACTACTAATATATAAGCTTGTTGAGACTTTTGTTATGCTTTGTTTATCCTCTTTGTGCTAAGACTTATGTATGTGAGTTATTGAAGTTATCATATGCTTGAAAATTGTTCTTGTGGGGTTATGTCTTTTACTTGAGTGGGAGTTGTTTACTATATGAAAGAGATGATCATGTTATGAGGAATATGTTCTTAAGAGAAGTTGTTATATCATTTTAATGTTGTCTTATATATATGGCTCTTTGATCTTATACTTCACTAGTGTTTTAATCTCTAAAAATGATTTACTCTTTTCCTATATGAATATTCCAAAACTCATAGTATTCCCTTTGAAAACTACCTACGAAAAGTATACTATTTCCAAATTGTAAATGTACTTATTTTTTTTGGGACATCGTAAACCATACTTAGCTTTATGCTAACTTTGTGTTTTTGCAATGTTTTGTAACTTCACTTTTCAGGATTGCCGTCCATGACCCTTGAGAGCGGTAGAAGCTAGATCTTTTTTCTTATTATCTTTTGTAGGCTCTTGGACTTCTTTATGTTTTGGATCATTATGGTTGTAGCATTAACCACTTCTCTCTAACTTTTGGATGTATGTTTAGCACTAGATGTGGTTGATGGGTTTCATAGAACCCTATTATTTTTGAAGGGATTGTAGAGGTAGCCTTGCGTCTATGTGGTTGATATAGATGCGGCGGTGACACCCACTTTTGAACCTTAGGTACTTATAATTCTTAATGTTAAATGCTAAGTAATGAAATCTTAGTTAATCCCTTATGTTAAGTTGTGATGAATGCCTTAGTGTTATCAAGTTGTTTAAATTTGGGGTTTTACAATTGAACACCTCATGGTTGTTGTTGCTTCTGGATCGTCTTCTGCTATTCCTTCTGTCATAGAGCTTCATTGTTTCCCTACAAACTACTACGTCTGTGATTGTGCAGAGTCTTCTGGCTCTCCTACATGTTTCTAAATGCTCACTTTTCTTCTTTAGAATTTATTCATCAAATATGTGGAGTACTTTGTGAGGGGGAGCAAAGCACACAAAAGACAAACAATGCTGAATGATATTCATTTATTTTGGTTTATGCTGGTTGGATGAACTATGGGTGATGAAGTTATGATGGTGGATACGATAAATATGGATGTTTTCTGATGATACACCTGTTTTAGCTCCACTTTCTAGATGATCACACCCCTTTGTCATTTTTTGTCAAAAAGAGGGAGAAGATATAAATTGAGGGGGGCAAGCCAAGCAAACAAAGCATATGGTGGCTGGTAACTTTATTTTAATTTATATTGGTGAATTGGTTTTATCTTGGATATTATTTTGGTAGAATTGAATGGGTATTAATTTGGAAGATGCATGGATGAAATAATCTCTACTTGATTGGTTGATATCGTAATGAATGATGATTGTTCTGCTTTACGTACTGTTGCTGTGACTGAAGGCATCTCTATTCCTACTAGACCTCCTCGTGTGAGTATAAAATATTGTTGTTGTTCGTGCTCGTGCGCATTCTTCCCAATCTATTCTAGCAAGCTTGAAGTCTTCTGTTGCACAAATGGAGAAGATGTTGTTGGAAGATAAGGAGCTCTTACACTCCTTAGAAGCTAATGCTGAGGAACCAGATTCTGCTCCTACTAGATGATCACTGACGCACCCCTTTGTCAATTATGGCAAAAAGGGGGAGAAATTTATAATTGTTGAGGGGGAGCATGCAAAGCTCGGTTATATGGTGATGTTGTTTATTTTATTTAGTTGGTGAACAATGGTAAACAATATAATGCTAGCTCATTTTTGGATTAATGGATCATTTGGCTATTGGAATAATTTACTTTAAATTGGATGGTTGGTCCTTGATTGGTGAATGATGCTTTCTGCAAATATCTTAGTTTTGGCATAATTAATTCCTTGCTTGTAATTGCTTTGCATGTTAACACAACATATCTTAGGGCACAACTTAAATTAAAGAAATTATTATTTTTGATTGATTGTTATTTTTTCGTGCCTTAATAATGTATGTGTTTAATTTTGACAAATAATTAACAAAGGAGGAGATTGTTAGGGAAATTAATGTATAGTTTTATATTGGCAATTTATTTGTTAATCTTAGGTTGTTTTAATTGATATAATTAATTATGCCTAAGGTATTGTTTTTAATGGTGATGTTTATTTGCATGGATGAGTGGTTTAAAGTTATTCAAACAAAAATGTTTGAAATGAGAATTTCAAGGGGAGATGTAATTGAGTGAGCATCCTTGAATTGAGGAGATCTAATACAAGAAATGTGCTAAGGATTTTAAGTATAAATAGAGTTGAAGTTTCAGAGATTGAATTGCTAATTTCGTATAAAAGAAAGCCAAGTTCCCTGCTGTTTTAATTTTAAGCACTACTGTATTAGCCTTAGCCTACTGTTTCAATATGTATAGTCTGTTACACTAATACAAACACAAGATCATTGTAATATGGCTACTTAGACTAAGATTGTGTTGTGGTCCTGTTTTCTACATAAGTGGAAGTCTTGCTGATTGGCTCAGGAAAGCTGAAGAAGTGCATTCTCACATCACTACGAACTCAGAAGATGATGATGATTAGTAGGTGTAAAGATTAGGCCATTATTGGATGGAAATCTGGTGAACCTTGTATCATTTTTGATCATCTAGTGGAGTTGGGTTTCACCTTTGTGTGGCCCCGCAGACATTGGAGAAGTTCTCCGAACTACGTGAGCATATTATGGTTCCATTTATATTTCCTGCACTGTTTTTATTATTTATTGTGTTTCTAATATAATAATAAACACAGTTGATTAATTTGTTTTAAAAACAAAGTAGGAACCAGGTAGGTTATCACCTGCATTCAAGATTCACAATCTTTCAGAAATTTTAGCAAAAAATGACAATTTTGAGTGGCTATTTTGTGATACAAATATATTTGGATCCATTTCCCATTTGAGTCGGGTGAAAGTGGATTTGGGTTTTTCGTAGTGAAACGAAGAAGTCGCACGCCCAAAATGGGTGATTAGCGAATCGATTTTAACGAAAGTGTGTTTTGCACGACTTGAATCAATTTCTTTGTCTTCTTTTTCTGCGGTTTGTGCATGGGATTATTTTTATAAAATTTAAATCCCTTTATATATATATATATATATATATATATATATATATATATATTATTTTGCAAAATTGACTTATTTGTCCAAACAACGTTCACTACATTCAATACCGTATTGGTAAAAAAATTGTCCGAGGTGACATATTGTTATTAGTTTATTATTCAATAATCAATAAGTAACACATCATCTATTGCACTTCGATTCTTCATATGGTGTACGTAATATCATAGATACTTTGATTGTAAAATTATTGTTTGACTTAATATATTATGATTAATGTGTATTATTATTATTTAATTAATAGATCTGGTCTTGTGATTTAATAATCAGTTAATCACAACACATAATTAATGCTAAGATAAATCATTTTCCAAGTCATACAAAAGTACTAGGGTATGGAAAGGAATTGTTGATGTAGATGAAGATAGGTGAGGCAGGCTTGACCGGAAGCACCTTTCAATTGGTTTGCCGCCCACAATACCCAAAATGGTAGCGGAGACGGCTAATGGATGGTGGGGCTTTAAGCTCAGATATCAGCAACTAAAAGTTTAGGCTACCAACTTGACACTTAACCTTCCATTTCCAACTTCATACTCTTCTTCCATCCCTCGACCTTACACCTCTGCCTAAATCTTCATTTCTAATTCTTTCCTTTTTCTTAATTAATTGTTCACAAGTTCTAAGGGTAGTCCATCTTTCTTAATTAGGATGTCAATCGCTAAACGTACGACACTTCCAAATGAGTCAAATGACTCTATTGCCCCCTATGCTCTCCTCCATCTTCTTATTAATTAATACTCCGTATAATGATATTTTGTATTTCTAAAAAAAAAATTGCACAACTTATTCTGAGTCGTGACATATATATTAGTTTAGGAAATTAAAATCAATAACATGTGATCATAGTGAAATAATTTTAACTTTCTTAATTTAAATGATCAAATTAAATTTCATAAATTTAACAACAAAAACGACAAAAATTTTCTTAAATGAGGTTTGATAAAAACTCAATTTTGAAATAATTAGAACTTAATCATCTATCCTAGACCCTATGAAATTATAATACAATAATATAGTCCATATAAACTTAGAAAATAAGCAAAAAGAATTGCACACTACACGTGTATCTATGTTCTACTGAGCATGTTTTGGTTGGTCCATCCTATACAACCCCAAAAGTTTAAAAAAAAAAAAAAAAAACATATTTAGAGAAATTAAAGTTAGTGTATATAATTTTTTTCTTTTGAAATACATAGGAATGTAATATTATCTATTTTATACATTCTCAATCCGGCCTTTTAATCTAAAGAATCGATGCTCCCGTGACCACCTATTTGAAATGGTAATGGAGAGATGTTATCAAACTACATAATGAAAAGAAAATGTCAAAAGGGTTTTAATTTAGAGGGGTAAGGGATGTCATTTATTTAAAATAATAAGGATAAAGATGTAAAAAAAAGTCAAAAAGCTACTAGCTTATTTTTGAAAAGCTACTCCAAGTAGCGTTTCAAAATAAGCTCTTATTTTAAGCTACTAGCTTATTTTGAGAACATTACCAAACAGAGCTTATAGCTTATTAGTAGTTTAAAATAAGCTATAAGCTCCTAAATAAGCTCTGCCAAACAGAGCCATAGTAGTTGGGAAAGTTACTATATAATTAATATTGCAACATATCTATTAATGTGTTTTGTGTTGTTGTAGTATTAAAAGGAAAATGATTAAATTTGTGATAAAATGAGAAATATATATAGCATGTCTGCCTGTGGGCATAATGGTAATTACAGCAAATGTTGACAAAGTTAGGTGAACCATGCACGCCCTCTATAAATAAGCATCAAAACCAAATACAGGATGGTAAGAATTACGTCTCATTTAATTTATTCATTCCCTTAATTGCGTTTGGCAAAAAGTTTGCTTGGTTTATGCAAAAGCACAAAGATGGTGATGACCCCATTTCACGGCGGAAGCACCACTTCTGCTACGGCAGTCTCGCTGGTATTGACGCTGTTTTTGATTCTTGATTCTCCGGCGGCCATGGGGAACCCCGTTGTTGACTTGTCTAGCATAGAAGAGGTGGTGAACATGGCCGGCTATGGGGAGGAGAAGCTTTCCACTGTTCTCATTGATGGTACTGTCCTCTGTCATCCTTGTCTCTACGCTGAAAAGGCGGCGGCTCGTGACGATGGTCTCCGGCAGCCGCCTCCGCCACAACCCATCTCAGGTGCGTCGCCGCCGTTAAAGTTTCCTACCACTTCTTTTCATTTTTCTGCTAATATGGTGTTTCAATTCCTATCTTCTAAAAAAAAACTTTATCGAGTATAGTTTATGACATGGAGTACCGTTATATTATGAAAACCCAGTAGGATTGGTCAGATTATTAATTTAGCAATCATAAAGTTTTTGGTGAGAATAACCTATTCTCCTTCTAAGTTTGAGCCGAGTAGGTGTGACCAATTTAGATCGATTTATCTTCTTAAGACCATTAACCTATCACTACCTTCTTATGGTCATTTACCGACCACTATGGCAAAAGCAGCTCCAACCCGTAGTCTGGCTCATACCTTGCTAGGATGAAGCATTTATTATTGTTTCAAAGGTTATAGCACAATTCATAGCTAAGACAACTTTATTTCTTTATAAATAGTCATAACATTTTTCAGAGTGTTCGACTTAATCCTTCACCAGTCTTAGCTCAACAATCCTCTCACCACCAATTAATGGATGTGACCTTTTACCAACCTCCACTCAACCGACTTTATCTAGAATACACTTTCTTATAACATATCATAAATTTTCTCCTAAATCAAAAAATACCATTATATATATATTTTCACTGTTTACTTTAAGTTAACATGCCATTATTGGATTGATTCAGATAAATAATTAGATAAGAGTATTTATTTTTTAGTTTTCATCATCCTTTAATAAAATTTAAAGATATTGGGAGAATTTAATTTGGTCATTAACCATTTTAATATATATGCAGGTGCTTCCGTGGGTGTTTTCTGCGGAGGGAGATGGCGGCGATTATGGGCGCGGAACACGACGGACGAATACGGCGAGTTCCTCATAGATCTGCCTTCCCATCTCCATGCACTTCCAAACCTACACAACATTTGCAGGGTTAAGATTCTTCATCTTCCAAGGGGTTCAACCTGCAGCACCCACCCATCTTTTAAAGGGAAAGGCATCAAGCTCACCGCAATCCGCGACGTCGGCGTCCGTACTTACACCGCCCACAACATACATATCACCCCTAAAACATGCACAAAACGTTAACAAACAACCATATTAATATATATTGTATTCTAGGTATAAACAATTACATACGACGATGGAGAGTTTTCAGTTTTGTACAAAATTGGCCACAGCGTTACTCATCTGGTTGGCGCTCCAGTCACAGTGTTTGAGTTATTTACGTGCAGTGGTCTGGCTTCAGCTTGAATTGCTAAGTTATATATTTATATAATATAGTATAAATGAGTGGCAAGTATTTATCTTTTGAAATATATGTGTGTTTGTGCACGAGAAATTATTATTATTATTATTAACATTGTTAGGATCAAAAGCTTATACTATATCAAAAGTTATATATTTCTTTATACTGCCACCATTTTTTCCTTCCCACACCTGCTTAGACTCTGATACACTTCTTAGAATCGTTTACCACTACGTCAAAAGTATAACTTATATCGAAAACGCAACTTTATTTTCTTTATAGATAGCCATAACATTTTTTAGATGTTGGATGCTCGACTTGACCTTTCACCCGCCTCCGCTCAGCAATCCTCTTAACCATTAATTTTTGAACTTGACCCTTTATCGGCCTCCACGCAACAATTATTATTATTATTATTATTATTATTATTATTATTATTATTATTATTACGAATAAGGTGCAAATTGGCCACTGAACGTAACCTGAAAATGCAATTAGGCCACTGAGTCAAAAAAATAGTGCAATTAAGTCACTGGACACTTCAAATATATGCAATTTCACCTAATAACATGTTACCATCCATTTTATCAGATTACATGCTTACATGGATAGTGAGTTGACATTTTTTAAATAATTTTTAATAATAAACTTTAAAAAAATAAAAAGAATATAGTTAAAATTAAAAAAAAAAAAAAAAAAAAAAAAAAAAACAAAACGCTAGGGTGGCCACTGGCCACCCCTTTCTCCTCCTTCACCTCTGCCGGAGACAAAGATGGGGTCTTCGTCTCAAACCGGAGTTGAAGGAGGAGGTGGGGAAGGGGTCGCCGCCCGAGGAGGTCGGGAAGAGGGTGGCCGGCGGCCACTCCAGCATTTTGTTTTTTTTTTTTTGTTTTTGTTTTTTTTTTTGTTTTTTTTTTAATATTTTAATTCTTTTAAACTTTTTTATTTTTATTTTTATTTTTAAAGTTTATTATTAAAAATTGTTTAAAAATGTCAACTCACCATTCACGCAAGCAGGCAACCTGATAAAATGTATGGTAACTTGCTATCAGGTGAAATTACATGTATTTGGAGTATTCAGTGGTCTAATTGCACATTCTTTTGGTTCAGTGGTCTAATTGCATTTTCAGGTTACGTTCAGTGGCCAATTTACACCTTATTTCTTATTATTATTATTATTATTATTATTATTATTATTATTATTATTATTATTATTATTATTATTATATCTCATATATGTTTGTTAATAATTGGTTTAATTTCACTTCAATATCATCTATCTAGCCATCTAGGATTCTTTGAATCATGTGATAATTGATACCAGATACATCCTTAACTCTTTGAACCAAATTGTTAATTCATGGTGAGATGAATTAATTTATAGTAAGTGTTGTGTGATATCGTTTTATCTTTGAGACATTAATACTCTTTAATTAGGATATAGTACTTTTCATAAATGGATAAAAATGGATTACACGTCTCACGTAAAATACTCTAACATAATACTTATTAATTAAAATTTGTGACATCTATTATAATTATAATTACAAAAACAAGTGTAAATTTTTATTATTGTTGGAATATATTGCATAGAGCTAGCACCCTCATTAAGGCCCAACCAACCAAAGAATTGAAGAAAGAGGCAGTCCAACTATCTGAACCCATACCTAAAGAAAGCCGTCATTATACGATGGCGCAAATTTTCCTGTGGACCGCGGTCTACAATGCATTGTGGTCCAAGAAACTAAACGATATCGTTTTAGTTCAACTTTTTGGCGCTTGTCAGACGGCGTCGTTAACTGTCACAAACGGCCAATTTCTAACATTCATCTTTCCTTTTTCAGTTCGCGTTCGTCTACGTTGTTCTTTGTTCGCTCATAGAGTGGAGATCGGTTTTTCTTGTTGAGAATCATGGATGAAACATTAGGTAAAAGCAATACGATTGCTGAGATTGATTTGAATTCGGTGATTGTCGATGATCACATTTCATTAACCCAGGTTTGTATCATTTACGCAGTGGATTGTGTAATTTTAAATTTCTAGGATATATATTTGTTTGATATTGTTATTCCATGATTATACTTTTTTTATATATTGCAATATCTATGTGTTGCATTTGAAGATAATCGTCCAGTTGCTGTTGAATCGAATTCACCGATTGTATATGATGTTCCTTCTCCAAGTTTTGTTGGTGATCACGATCATATTCTAGGTTTTAATCGTATTTGTGTGTACATTTGAGTTCTGTATTTGTTTCAGGATCATGATAGTCAGTTTCATTTTGATGTCGAAGTAGTGTCAGTTATGGGACACTATAGTGTCAGTTGGAGCGCACGTGAATTTTAGTGGATAATGCTTGACATTAGTTTCACTTTAATAACGCCATAGTTTCATTTTGTCAACTCTGTAGTTTCATTTTAATTTCGCTGTAGTTTTTTTTTTTTTGTTGGTTTAGATGACTGTAATTGTAACACCGCTGATTTTCTAACATATGAGCCTAGTATAAATATAACTCTCACAACAGAATTCAAAGCCAACATCGGGGAATGCTACCGCTACAACTACCCATTCCCGGATAGTTGCTACGACTAAAACTTCCAAATAACATTCGCATGCTTAGAAATCATAAATAAGGGATTCTACAAGCCAGATATCTAAACATCAAACCATTCATCAATACTAAACAATCTCAAGGTTAACTTCAATAGGATCTATTCGGTCTATAATCATAAGTCACATCACTATTAAACAATAGTAGTATCAAAAGCTACTAACTAAGATCAAACTAAAACAATAAATACTATCAAGTCGGAAGCCTCTAATTGTACTCTCGTCATGCATTAATCCAAACCTGAAAGGGCCGGGGTTAATAAAACAAGTAGAAAACAACTCGTTAGCATAAATGCTAAGTATAAACCACTCCACCTTGTAAAATAGTTTATACTGTAACACCCCGGCTCGGCTATACCGTACATCCGGAGTGGTTACCGCCACACCTAGACTGAACCCAATCAAATCCAGAAAGAGTCCACTCTAGATGCACAGGCTAAAGAAGGAAACTGTTTCACACGCATTCTACTTGACAAAAGCTTTACGTATATATTGCAGCGGAAAGGAAGGAAGGTAACTAGGTTAGCTACTACTATATATACAAGGATCGACCCATTGGGTCCAAAAACGTGAAAGTTTAGGTTGTTCACATCTTGTTAGCCATACTAGGCTACAAAAGATATTCACACAACAAAAAGGAGTTGTTCTAAACAGTATACTTCGGAAAGGGCGAAGCAGGAGGAGCAGGAGTCATCATCAAGCAGGATCTGCACATAGTCATCATAGTCCAACACTGCAAACACAACTTAGATGAGCTCTCAGCGCTCATCGGGCGACAAGAGCCCNTTCAGTGGTCATCGCCCGGTCTAATACTGATCCCCTGGACTTATAGGAGCGTTGGAATGATTCCTAGCTAGCCTCACTAGGTTCATAAGAACGACACCTACCCGAACATAGAGTGACTATACTTAAGTGTGCACACCCCCGTAGGAGTCCTTTTCCTTCCGGGTGATATAGTACTCGGCGAATAGACTTCGCCCACAGTATGATTGATCATACACATAATTACCATGCGGAATAGGCACTTTAAGCTCATCTTTATTCCGTGGTTAACAAGATCCTTCACAACTTTACTAGAACTAAGGTTTGAAAATATTTTTCTATTCTTTCCCCTTTCTTGCTTTGAAAATAGTTTGAACATACTTGGGTCAATCCCAATACTCGGAAATTAATTCTCCTTTTAACCCAATTCACAAATTATCCTTTTCCTTTGCAAAACATTTGGATGATCCACTAACATCCTTTCACAAAAGTAAATCAAGTGTA
Organism: Ipomoea triloba; assembly: GCF_003576645.1. Lineage (NCBI taxonomy): Eukaryota > Viridiplantae > Streptophyta > Magnoliopsida > Solanales > Convolvulaceae > Ipomoea > Ipomoea triloba. The sequence continues at coordinate 18,689,636 of NC_044930.1, read as the reverse complement.
ACTACCCTACACTTTCAACTCCACATTTATCACATAAGTCTCATATTTGACACATACATCTCAATGCATATAACGTGNATTCGAACTGAATATACATCCCTAAGAATTTTACGGTTCGTGACCGGTACATAGATCGCAGCTTATTAATGACTAGAAGAAAAAAATTCTTTCGATCACCGAGAGACCTTCTCATAAATGTCATAGCTTAAAAATATATATTCTCGAACCTTAACTTTGTCGGAAAAACCGAGGGGTTACAGTCTTCCCCCCTTAAAATAGTTTCGTCCCCGAAACTTGCTTTTTGATGCTGCTTTAGAAATATCTTTCTTCGCGGTTCACACTTGGTGATGCCCTGATCGTAAGTCAATCTTTGAGAATAGGCCTGCTTCCTTCAACTGATCGAATAGATCGTCGATCCTCGGCAACGGGTATTTGTTCTTTACTTGTGACTCGATCGAGTTCTCTATAATCGACGCGCGGTCTAAGGCTCCCATTTTTTTTTCTTCTTAACGAACAGTACTGGCGCGCCCCGAAGTGATACACTTGGTCTGATGAATTCTTTCTCCAACCGTTCTGCCAATTGCGCCTTTAGTTCCTCCATCTCTTTGGGTGTCATTCGATAAGGTGCTTTCGAGATGGGTGAGGTTCTTGGTACGAGATCGGTGGTGAACTCTACTTCTCTTTCCGGCGGCATTTTCGTGAGGTCGTCGGGGAAATACATCAAGAATTCGCGTATAACTGGGATTCGATTAATCTCAGGTTCTTCTACTTCGGCATCTTACATCAAACAGAGATATGCTACGCATCCCTGGTGAGTGTACTTTTTCAATTTCTGTGTTGTCAACAACCTTGACTCGGGTTGCCTGCCAATTCCTCGGTAGGATATTCTCCTTCCCTTTGGTCCTCGTAGGACAACCTTTCGCTCATACACGCTATCCGGGCATTATACTTATCTAACCAATCCATCTCGCGCACTACATCGATGCCCTCAAGTTCAAAACGAACGAGGTTTTCGGGACAGTCAGATCCCGCTATTTTTATTGCAACGTTGTCGTAACTCTCTCTACGGGTCACTACTATTCCTAAAGCGGTTTTGACATTTAGATCTAACCTAACGGTAGGCCATAACTTCCATCTATCCGCAAATGTAGATGATATAATGGAATTGGTAGCTCCCGTATCAAATAATACTGAGCTAAGCACTGGGTTTATGAGAAAGGTACCGGTTACGACGTCGCTAGCCTGAGCTTGCTTGCTGTTAACGACGTAGATCTTGCCCTGGTTTGCTGCGCTGCTTTCTCCCACGGGTGCTTTCCCTTTGTTGGTGGGATTTGGAGCTGTGTTGGCCGGCCTCCCTCGGTTTCCCTGTTGAGAGTTGCCTCCTCCATTTCTTGTCTCCGCGGGCCTCTGGCTGGTGTTCCCACCGAACCCTCCTCTTTGGTTGTTTCTCTGAGAGGGGTCCCGGTAATTGTCTGTTCTGGTTTGGCACTCGTAGTACTTGTGCCCCATAAATCCGCACTTAAAGCATCTGATTTTCTCCCCTTGGCAATTTTCTCCAAGGTGATCTCGTCCACACCTCCGGCAAGCTGAGCCTCTCCTTTGATTCATTCCTCCCTTCCTTTCCCCTTGCATGGGATTAAACCTTCCCTGGTTGGTTTTCTTGTTCTCCGGCTTGAATTTCCCCTGTCTATCATCCACCTTCCTCTTGTTCTTGCTGTACACCTCTTGTTGATCCAGGTACACTTGGTAGTGATCGGATGCTCTGTCGTATGCCTCTTTGAGTGTAGTGCACATAAACGGTGCAATCGCACTCCTCACAGCCCAATCCAGTCCACGTACGAACCTCCTTGCCTTGCTGGCTTCGTCAGGCACAATACTCTGAGCAAACCTCATCAGCTCCACGTATTGTTCATAGTAGGCCTGCACCGTTGCTCCCTTCTGTTTCAGCCGCAGGAATTCCTCACACTTGATTCCCTTAATTCTTTCTGTATAGAATTGTCCTCTCAGTTCTTCCTTGAATTCTTCCCAGCCAAAGTCTGGCTCTTGCAGCAAGTCGGGCCCAGCTGTTGACCACCAGTTGTCCGCCGCTTTCGTCAGATAGTACACGGCAGAGGATACTCTCTGATTTGCAGGGCAGTTGACTGCATCGAGCAGCTTGTCAAATGTCCTGATCCATTCCTCCAAGATTACCGGGTCTTCTTCGCCCGCATAATATGGTGGCTGCCGGCTCGCTATGGCCTTTGCAAAGTCGACTCGCGGCTGCCTGTTATGTTGATTCTGGACTTGTTGAGCCATCATGAATCCAGCCATCTGTTCCATTGCGAGAGCCATACGGTCCATTGCCGATATCTCGTCGCCCTGACCGACAGGTACATTTCGTCTAGGCGGCATCTTCACCAAACGACAGTTTCAAATTAGTTCTTGAAGCATAATAGCTCTTAAGGAGTTAGTTAGCTACGCAGTTAGTATAGCAGCTACCCAAACTCTATCCAGCAATTCCTAACATTCACTTCGCCATACTCATCAGCCAGATATCCCAACTATGGCATAACAGTTAGGAATGTACTATACTATCATGCTTACTCACAACAATTATAAGCAATGATTAACGCACATAAAGATGCACAAACATTAATCAAAGCATTCTAGAATCGAGGGATTTCACGAATACAGATGATGAGGTACCCCCTTTTTATGCTGCCTGTTCTCCAGCTCCGCTCCAGAACTCACACTTAGGCTCAGTCTTAGAAAAATTTAGGCTGACTCAAACTTGGTCTTTGAAAATCGAATTATCCGAATTTCAATCCTAAACTTACAACGAGGCCACACAACCTAGGCTTCGACTTAATTCCCGAAGGTTCAACCTAGGCTCTGATACCACTTTGTAACACCCCGAACCTACCTTCCCGTACATCCGAGGCGTTACCGCCACACCTAGAGAGAGAATTCTATCGTTCCTCGATAGGCCTCACTCTAGGTGCACAGGCTAAAGGAGTTATCCTCATCACAACAACCTCTCAACAGACCTTACAACTTTCAGACATGTTAATAGATGAAGCTTCATTAAGCAGGGTTCATAATTTTTTTTTTCAAAATACATACATAGGAAGCCTCTCGGGCTCAAAATACCAACAGGGTTCGACCTAAAAGCACTGGTTATGCCTAGCCATTACTACGGCTACAAAAATTTATGTACACCAAAAACAAATTCCCCAGAAACTCCCAAAGATCCAACGTTTAGTCAAGCCTGCGGTACACGGGGCC
>NC_044930.1:18683121-18686263 GCF_003576645.1 Ipomoea triloba | reverse complement strand
CCTTTGGAGTCCTTTCTCCACTTCTGACCACTTGGATCGTTGAACTCGGATTCAGTGGTCATCGCCCGGTCTAATACTGATCCCCTGGACTTATAGGAGCGTTGGAATGATTCCTAGCTAGCCTCACTAGGTTCATAAGAACGACACCTACCCGAACATAGAGTGACTATACTTAAGTGTGCACACCCCCGTAGGAGTCCTTTTCCTTCCGGGTGATATAGTACTCGGCGAATAGACTTCGCCCACAGTATGATTGATCATACACATAATTACCATGCGGAATAGGCACTTTAAGCTCATCTTTATTCCGTGGTTAACAAGATCCTTCACAACTTTACTAGAACTAAGGTTTGAAAATATTTTTCTATTCTTTCCCCTTTCTTGCTTTGAAAATAGTTTGAACATACTTGGGTCAATCCCAATACTCGGAAATTAATTCTCTTTTTAACCCAATTAACAAATTCTCCTTTTCCTTTGCAAAACATTTGGATGATCCACTAACATCCTTTCACAAAAGTAAATCAAGTGTAACTACCCTACACTTTCAACTCCACATTTATCACATAAGTCTCATATTTGACACATACATCTCAATGCATATAACGTGTACATTTCCCAAGTTAAGAGATATAATGTACAAAGGTAATATTTGAGTCGTCAAAAATCCACCCGGTTGCCCGTAGGCTTTCAAAACATCATAATACTCGGGACTAAAAACATCGGGGAAAAGTTTGGTAAAAAACAAGTCGAAAACGAGTCCGCGTCGCGCGGACTCGCGACTGGCCGCAGCTGCGGACGCACAGCGGACGCGTGCGTCCGAGCCGCGTCCGCACGTTCGGCAAATGGCGCCGAAATTGGGCGCCCACGGACGCGCAGCGGACGCGCGTCCGTGCCCGCGTCCGGCCTTTCGGCCGTGACGCCGTAACTCTGGCGTCGATGGACGCGCGTCCAAGGCCGCGTCCACCCTAAAACTGCCAGAAAATTTCTGGCGCAGTCCAAAAGATTGAGCCGGTAAAAATAGTTCCCGAACTCTTTTTCACTTAAAATTTTTATGGTAGAACCCCAACTTATAGTACTTGATGTCCATAAAAATTTTTGGTCATTTTGATCCACGAATAAACACAGAAAATTCCATTTTTGCCCTTGGCAGTGTGCTGTCCAGAATTTCTCTCTCTGGACCAGTTTTGGAAAAAAAATCGAAAACCATACTTATACTACTCCGATCATTATGAAATTTTATATGCGGGTTCTACACTTATTGAACTACATATCTGAGAAAAATGGAGTCAAAATACCTTACCAATTTTTCCCAATAATTTTCGGAAGTCACTGCCAGAGACTAGCTTAATTTTATTTCACTATTTTCACAAGTATAGGCATATATGGACCTAATACAACATATACATGCATAAACTAGCTATCAATTATCTAGTTTCAAATAACCTCAACCAAATAAAGGGATTCCTTACCTCGATGGAAGATTTTAAAGAAAACCGTAGGAGTTGTTGTTTTCCTTCGTTTGAGTCCAAAGATCCTAAAATATCGCCATAACAACAACATATTCATGCACCTTTAGTTTACACTTTAAATTCTAAGAAGGTTTTAACCAAACAAAGTCTAAAATCTTACCTACACTTAGACACTTGAGTTGGAGAAAGGCTTAGGAGTTCTTGATCACAATAGAAGACTAAGCCAAATTTCTTCCTTCTTCTTCTTGGTGTAATTTCGAAAATGGGATGGAGGGGATGAGAGAGATGATGATGTGAGTTTTGGCTTGAAGACTAAGTAATCAAGTGCAATTGCACCATACCTCATTAATGCTAGCATTAAATGATCCAATCTTAGGCTAGATTTGGTTGCCACTTGTCAATACCCTATGGAGTCCTTAAGAAGATCACAACTTAATTGGCCAGTTTATGGTTAAATCAGATGAAAGCTCGGAGGATTATTACTTAATTCGGGAAAATTCTAACACCAAAATTATCCTAAAAATAATCCCGTCACTAATCACTCAAATTGGGAATTTTTCGGTATCTCGCGAAATATAGGTACAAGGTTCGTAACAATTTTACCCCTTACAGTCCGCTTAAAATTTTACTTGAACTAACTAGAAGTTCAGGCTTAATCGTATCATACTTAATAATCCAATTCCTAGGAAAATTCGAACTGAATATACATCCCTAAGAATTTTACGGTTCGTGACCGGTACGTAGATCGCAGCTTATTAATGACTAGAAAAAAATTCTTTCGATCACCGAGAGACCTTCTCATAAATGTCATAGCTTAAAAATATATATTCTCGAACCTTAACTTTGTCGGAAAAACCGAGGGGTTACATATACATATATAGATTGGAAAATAGGTAGATTTGATACACATAAGCACATTATGCAACATCAAGTAGCATATAGATTCATGGATATACAATACTAGATAACATATAGATTCATGGAATACACAATACTAGATAACATATAGATTCATGGATATACAATATTGGATAACATATAGATTCATGGATATACAATACTGGATAACATATAGATTCATGGATATACAATACTGGATAACATATAGATTCATGGATATACAATAATAGATAACATATAGATTCATGGATATACAATACTAGATAACATATAGATCCATGGATATACAATACTAGATAACATGCTCATTGAAGATGTTACATACATAAACTTATTCAATTACAAGGTAAGTCACGTAGTTCATGCTCACATGCTTATAAATATATATATGGAAAAGGGTTTAATGATTGAGTAAAGAGGATTATAATGTCTTGAAAAGACTAGTAAATCGTAATAAAATCATTTATAGCACCAAAGTAAGTAAACGATATTCTTATATCATAATAGCATTTATAAAATAATAAATATCAAGAGTAAAATGCGGCTTGTAGTCAAAGTATAGATAAACTTTTTCAAAACTTTCTTTTTTGGGATCATCATACGAAAATAATCATTTTTATAATAATATAGGAGGAATCTTTTCATCATAGCCATCATCACAACCATCATCATCATAATCATACATGAAGGGAGGGCGAGGTCATCACCATGTGTGTGACCTCCACAGGGACTGTGTCTTGGAGCTCCCCCCCCCCCCCCCCCCCCCCCCCCCC
>NC_044930.1:18648016-18682281 GCF_003576645.1 Ipomoea triloba | reverse complement strand
CCCCCCCCCCCCTCCCCCCTTTTCTCATCATTTCTCATCTATCACATGTGGAATCAGTGCCGCTACCGTAAGTGTGCGCACCCCCTAATTGGGATTCCAAGCCCAGCGAGTAATAGCTCAAGGCCTAAAGTAAGCCCATGATTTTCTACCAAGCCACTTCTCTACATAATTCGAGATTTTTCTACTGGATTTCATCTCACCATCTCTCTCGAAGAGACTTCAATCCAATCGGATCCTAAAAATATATAGAGTTTTCTTAGATCCCTTTATAAAATAGTGGTGATATAATCTTTAAAAAAACCTTTCTTCATAATCAGTCCGAAAATAGTGAATAAGTATCATATATAACTTTATAAATGCATGTATATCGAAAATAGGGTATACATATAGATTAAAAAGAGTTAATATGCAAGAATGTAAAAGAATACATTTACTTATTTATATGAGCTTTCAAAATAGATAAGTATCATTCATATAAAATATAGGATGGTTTGGAAAACATAGATATTTGCATGAGGTTGCGAATGAATGCACAAGCAATAACTTCATAAATGATTCTAATATGATATTTTGCTAGCAAAGATAGAATGCTCATCATTCACCCTTCTTCCTCATAATTTCTCATACTTCAACTCATTGTCCTACTTTCAAATATGAGTATCATAGATCATCTCATAATCACATTCTCTTAATAAATAGGTGTTAATAAAAGTAGTAAACATATGTTTTTGAGAAACTCCCTAAGTTGTACTAAGTTTCGTGACAATATGTAACTAGTTCAGCAGATAGTTCAAATCTAGTTAGTCTATCTTATATTCTTAGACTACATAGTACAAAAAGTAGTTCAAAAGACCTTGAAGACTTTGAAGACAACGTACTGAACAGACATCTGCACCAGAACATAAAAGATGTTCAGAGTTGGTTAATGGAGTTACAACTGCTTTCAAGATTCTGAAGAGGATAAATAAGAGCCAACTCTTATTTGTGAAGGTTGAATAAATTTACACAGAAAAACCAGCAAAGAAGATCTTTGTATGAGTTTAAGAGAAATCTTGGCAAAGCTTACCTTTGACACAAGATACATCTTCTCTATGAGGTTAATTGGGCAAGCATTCACGCTGGAAAGCCGTTCGTGCAACTATTGAGAGAGAGCCTCAATTCAAGAAGATCAGGAGATCAAGTTCTTGTCAACTCTTCAAGGTTGAACTCTAGAATGGAGCTGTGATGAATTTCTAGAGCAACCGTGTGATACACAACTGTAATCAGTGGTAAATTTCGTAGTGTTGATCAATGAAGAGTTGGGCAATCAGAGTGATGCCCCCCAGATGTAGGAACTGAGGTTCCAAACTGGGTTATCAATTGCTTGAGTCTTTATTGCTTTAGAAGTTTTATGTATTTTGCTGCTTCACAGTCTAAATAGAACTAATCTTTGAACTAAGTCTAATCGTCGTTAATTGACCTCCAATGAATCTAGCAATTAGGTTCATAAATTGGGAGCCACTTATAAATTCTAGGACCTAGACTCAGTTAGTCTAAATTTCAATTGGTATCAGAGCACAGTCTCAAGACTCTTATCTTGATATCCGATCCTTCGTAATTTTCTTTCTCTCTCTCTCGTTCTAACCCTGTGTCTTCAAGATTGTTGATGTGTTTTACAATCGTATCTATGAAAGGACAAACTAGACCACCACAATTAGTTGGCACCAACTATGGATACTCGAAGGCAAGAACCAGGATCTATCTTCAAGCTCAAGGTGTAAATGTGTGGAAAGCTGTCACTCATGGGTGGACTCATCCCAAAAGAATCCAAGATGATAAGTCCGAAATTCTGGTTCCAATCGAACAATGGACTCCTGAAGAAATTACCGACAATGATAACAACAATAAGGCGCTGAACACGATTACAGGTTCACTCGATGAGGACCAGTTTGGACTAATTGCAGGATGTAGTACTGCAAAAGACGCATGGGAGATTCTGGAAAAACTCTATGAAGGAGACTCATCGGTCAAACAAACCAAAATGCAGCAAGTGCATACCAGATTTGAGGAATTGTGTATGAAATATGAGGAAACCATAGTTGAGTTCAATGCTAGGGTTCAAGAATTGAAGAATGAAGCTACCGTATTGGGTGAACCCTTTTCATCAGAAAAATTGGTTAGAAAAATCCTCTGATCTCTGCCTGTGCGATTCATGATGAAAGTTACTGCAATTCAAGAAAGTGTACTGGGAAAAGAAATCTGTTGCTGAATTAATGAGTAACTTGAGAACATACGAGATGGACATTCTATCGCAAGAAAATAGCACTAAAAAGGGTAAGAACGTGGCCTTCATTGTTGAAGGATGTGATTCAGAAGAAGAAGTCGAACAATTAGATGATGAAGCAGTGGCAATGATCACTAGAAACTCTGAAACAGATAAATCGAAGAAACAGAGGAGGTAAGAATCAGTCAAATAGATCAAACAGTTCCTCCTCATCTTCATCAAATTCATCAAAATCTAGTGGTAAGTCAACTAACTCAAACTACATGAAAAACTCTGGTTAGTCCAGTCAGTCTGGTCAATATGGAAATCAATCACGATCAAATTAATGGCAACATGCTGAAAACAAGAATAAGAACAAGGGAATTCAATGCAGAGCATGTGAGGGTTTGGTCATATCCAGGCGGAATGTGCCACCTATCTCAAGAGAAAGAAGTCTATGAAGGTAACCACCTGGAGTGATGAAGAATGCTCGGAGGAGATTCAAGATGAGGATGAAGAAATCTCAGGAAACTTTGTTGCATTCACTGTTGCTATGACATAATCCCATTCGGAATTGGAAAATTACTTAGATCATGAGGAAGTTGATAAACTACCATATGAAGAACTCGAACAATCATATATACAACTGTACAAAAATTGGGACATTCTTCTGAAAACTCACACCACAACAAACTCCAAAAATGAATTCTTGGAGAAGAATCTTGAATCACTGAAGAAACTGGTTGCTGACAAAGATGCTGAACTGGCTATGTCCAACTCTCAGGTGATGCAGTTGTCAACAGAATTGAAAACTCTAAAAAAGCAAATCAAGATGATGAGCACAACATCAACCTTGAATCAGATCCTTGACATTGGAAGATTGCCCAACATTCGAAATGGTTTAGGGTACATTCGAAACTCTCAAAATTTATTTTCTACCAAGTTTGTCCCTACTGGCACAAGTATTTGGACAAAAATAGATCCTAGACAGGGAATCCAGAGAAAAAATAAACTCCTATATGCCATTACTATAATAGAAAGGGGCACACAAGACCTGAATGTTACAGGTTTTACAGTGATCAGAGAATTGAAAATTTTCAAAAGAAATGGATCACCCTTGTCAGTCGACAAATCTGGGTAAGAAAATCAGATCTAATATGCTATTTAGTGCATCAGGAAAAGGATCAGGGAAAATGGTACTTTGACAGTGGTTGTTCTAGACATATGACTGGAAGTAAAGAATATCTCAAAAATATAATTCCATATACTGGACAAGTAACTTTTGGTGATGGAATCAAAGGTGATATTCTGGGAATTGGAATTCTTAATGTAGCCGGGCTGCCCTCCTTGTCGAAAGTGTTACTGGTGCATGGATTAAAAGCAAATCTGATTAGCATCAGTCAGCTATGTGATCAAAACATTAATGTGGGATTCACAAAAGATCGATGCATTGTCAAGGATCAACAGAACAAAGTCATCATGGAAGGTATGAGATCCACAGACAATTGTTACATTTTATCCACTCTAACCTATTGTGCTGCAGGACTACTGTTGACAATACTGAATTATGGCATCAAAGGATTGGACATATGAATTATCAAGACATGAATCGGCTCATAAGTCATGAATGTGTGAGGGGCATACCTAAGTTCAAGGTCAAGGAAACAGGTATCTGCGAGCCATGTCAACTAGGTAAACAAACCAGAGCTCCTCACAAGTTCTACAATCACATAGGAACTTCCTCATGTCTGGACCTTCTACACATAGACCTGATAGGACCCACACAAGTGGAAAGCATAGGAGGTAAAAGATACATATTTGTATGTGTTGATGATTACTCTCGCTTCTGTTGGGTAATGTTTCTCATAAATAAATCTGAAACTTTTGAGCAATTCGAGAAACTGTGTTTGAAGCTACAAAAAAAGAAAAATTCACATATTGTAAAAATTGTGAGGATCAGGTCAGACCATGGCAGGGAATTCGAAAATCAAGATTTCTCAAACTTCTGCACCAAAAAATGGAATAGTGCACGAATTCTCAACTCCAAAGACTCCTCAGCAAAACAGAGTAGTTGAACGAAAGAACAGGACTATCCAAGAGATGGCTCGGGTGTTAATCAATAGCAAAAGTCTTCCACAATTTTTCTGGGCAGAGGCTGTACATACTGCTTGCCACATAATAAACAGAGTATACCTCAAACCTGGGATGTCACACACACCGTACGAATTGTGGCGAGGAAGAAAACCAAGTCTGAAATACTTTCGCATTTTCGGAAGCAGATGCTACATACTGAATGACAGAGAAAATGTCGGAAAATTTGAACCAAAGAGTAACGAAGGCATATTTTTGGGATACTCAATAAACAGCAGAGCTTATCGGGTTTATAACAAAAGAATCAAGACCGTCCAAGAATCTATAAATGTAATTATAGATGATCAACCTCAAAAAATGAATGACTATGTACCAGCCACTGAACCAGATCAAAGGCAAGAACAACCTAACAAAGAGATAGTGATAAAGAAGTCTGAGTCAGATTCTGAACCAGAGGATTTAGAACAAAAAATCCCGTTCAACACTCTCGAACCAAACATATAGACATCTGTCACCATTTTATCAGAGAGCTTGTGGAAAATGGAGACATCAAATTACACTACATACCAACTGACAAACAACTGGCAGACTTATTTACAAAGCCTTTGGAAGCAATCAGGTTCAACTCTCTTAAATCCGAACTTGGTATGTGTACCATTCCGTTGAACTAGGTCAGAAAATGGTTCTACAATTTTAAACCCATATTACTTGCCCACATGCAATTTGAAAATTTTTATGATGACTTGTTTACCTTTAAAAATTACATTTAAATACTAATGCCTATCTGATAAGCATGAGATATTTGAGAGACAGTGTACCACCCAGACCAAGCTGCCACAACATTAATTATGGAGAGGATAACTGTCAAATCAGCACGTCTCCCACGACTATCACACTTCACCACGTAACTCGAAGAAACAGGCTATCATACAGTCTTTAGGCCTTTGAAAAACCAATTGTGAAAAGTGGAAATAAAAGATCTCCCAAAATCTCTTTCAATCTCTACATTTCAGATACTCATATTCCACCTTACCAGCTTCATAAAATTCCTACAAACACTCTGAAGTTTTGAGGCTACCAGCAACAATGGATCAAGACAAATCACAATATTGTGATTTCGCAAGACTCACCAACAGATATCCAACTGAAATCCAACATCAAGCATCACGGGAGATGGTAATGATCATTAACAACAAGATAAAGCCTCCCGAAGGAAAACCCATCTAGTCATGGTATTCCAGAGCCGAACAACTTGATTATCTGAAGGGGTTCCTCAAGCCACTTGTAGCCGAGACCAGTGAATCATCCAAAGCTAAGGCTCCTGAGGTTTATTTCGCAAAACCCTTGTCTATTAACTATGTTATATGTGATATATGTGAGTATGTGAACAGTATGGTGCTCTGTGTTTAATAAATATTTTAGGAAGAAATTGTTCTCTCGGATACAGAGGATGAAAATAATCATGAAAATTCTGCTGTTGAAAAACCCTTGCCTTTAATTTCTGTTAAACAAGAACCTGTTGATGATTTACATGAAAATCCTTCTGTTCTTGATAAAAGCTTATCTTTACTTGCTGATATTAACCATATGACTACTGTTATATATGGTCCACATCAACTACAACCCCTACTTCTCTATTTTCAAAACTTGATATGTTCACTATCTTGGATGAACACAGAAGGTCAGCCTCTCTTATAAATCGACTATCTGTCCCTATGATCATTCCTCAAGTCGTAGAACCTTCACAAAGACATGTCCTGTCATTACCACCATCCAAACCAGTAGAAACTGAAGAACCCAATCACCAGAACACAGAGAAATCTCAACCTATTCTGTCTGAAGAGTCACATACTACCGAAACCATGTCTGAACCACTCACTGAACAAAATCCTGAAGTAACACCAGCCAACCCTAGTGTCGAACCAGACCTAAACCCACTGGATTTTGAGACTAAATGTGAAGCAGGAAATGTCCAAGAGATGTAAGTTGTAGATCCAGCTGATGAAGAAGACAATCTGCCGCTGTCTCAAGTTAAGAAAAACAAGGAGAAAGCCAAAGGCAAGAAGAAGGTGCAAGAAGAACAAGCCGATACAAATCCTGTACAGAAAATTCAAGTCTTCACGGTTCCTGCTCCAAGGCGCAAAACCAGGTCATCATCAATCATTGAACAGAAGGAAACCCCATCTCTTGTCAGAAAATCCAAGAGGAAACAAACAGCTGCTGAACCAAATGTCTCACAAGAAGCTACCCGTCATAAGAAGAGGAAGAAGAGTATTTCAACCAATCCTGATCACACCCTAGTGGCTGAAAGCCAGCCAGATGTGTCTGCTGTGGTACCACTTGAAACAATCACACCACAATTTCTTTCTGATGAGTTTGCAGCAAGATGGGACTCCACAAACCAAAGAAAAATTTTGAGTGAAAGATTTCTTGATGTTGAAAAATTCAAATCCCAGTGCCAACTCATGCCAGTATTTGAGAAGCTGAACCTGGTGAAATCTGTGACAAGCCTGAAAAGCTACCCACCTGTTGCCATAAAGGAATTCTATGCAAACCTTATGCTGACCCTTAAGGAAGTGGGTTCATCTCAATATGGGCGTGTATGGCTCCGAGGAAATGAATACAACTTCAATCCTTCCATCATCAACATGTACCTGGGCATTGATGCAAGTGATATTGAGGATCCTGTTCTGGGAGCAAACACAATCACAAAGGTCATTACAGGTGGAACATACAACTATTGTCCTACTGAGACAAACATGCTGCCGGCAAAATCATTGACTACGAAGTATGCAATCCTGCACAAAATTGCCATGACGAATTGGATGCCGAGTGAGCACAGAGGAGGATTGAACTTGCATATGGCCAATCTGATCTACAGAATAGGAAAATGTATACTTGTTGACCTAGGTGACTTAATTTTCAAGCATGTGGCAACTTTCAAGAAACCTGCTACTAAGGAAAGCAAAGTGAAGTTACCCTTCCCATGTACAATCTATGGGGTACTTTACACACAAGGATTCAAACCAGAACCAAATGAACCCGTGGATGTTCCTCAAGTAAGACTGATCGATGCTCGACTCAAATCGGGATCACATGTGCTTGACATTTTTCCAGAACATGGAAGCAGTTCTGCTCCAGCCTTAAATCTTGATGCTCCATACACAAGCAGGCTAACAGCACAGCATTTAGACAGAAGCATCAAGGATCTCAACACAATCATTCAAATTCTTGTTGAGAAGAGAACAATTGAGATGCAGCTGCGTGAACAACTGAGATTAAGGGATCAAGAGATGGCTGCTACTACTGCTGGACAATCTGATGAACCTTCCATGACACCTGATGCTCAAACTACTAGCAACCTACCGGATGTTGAGGTTACCTTGAACAGCCAGGAGGCTGAATCTTCAGAATCGGAATGATTCTGTTTTAAAATCTGGGTTTGATTTCCTACTTGGTCCTGCTAAGGAGTCTTGTGGCTACAAATTCACAAGTTCCTGGCAATAGGGGGAGTAGGATAAACCTTCTAATCATTGGTTACTTTTTCTGTGTTACTGGCTACTTTTTGCTGATGGATTGCGAGGACTTTCCTTTTGAAGACCCCTCAAGTGCTGCTAGAAGATATCATCTTTGTTTCAGCATGTATTAAAAACTCACTTGTTTTGTAATAGGGTCTTAGTCTATGTTGGTTATTGTTCCGATGAAATAATGATCATCTTTAAGTTTCTAAACTCAAAACATTGGCACATTGGTTATGCATGTTGGTTTTGAACAATCTCTGATATGTTAGAAGTTTGTGCTGTAAATTGCCAAGAAACTTGATACAAAGGGGGAGATTGTTAATAAAAGTAGTAAACATATGTTTTTGAGAAACTCCCTAAGTTGTACTAAGTTTCGTGACAATATGTAACTCGTTCAGTAGATAGTTCAAATCTAGTTAGTCTATCTTATATTCTTTGACTACATAGTACAGAAAGTAGTTTAGAAGACCTTAAAGACTTTGAAGACAACGTACTGAACAGACATCTGCACCAGAACATAAAAGATGTTTAGAGTTGGTTAATGGAGTTACAACTACTTTCAAGATTCTATAGAGGATAAATAAGAGCCAACTCTTATTTGTGAAGGTTGAAGAAATTTACACAGAAAAACCAGCAAAGAAGATCTTTGTATGAGTTTAAGAGAAATCTTGGCAAAGGATGATGAAGCAAGCAAACAACTAGACTTTGAGCAATGCTTGGACACTGAGATAGACAATGTTGTAAACTTAGATATTAGTGATGTTGAATTGGTAAATCATGTCTTATGAAAAATATTGTACTTAAAATTAGACAAACTACTAACCTTTTATTAATTGTTAACAAGTTTTCTTTACCATCTTCCGGCATAATCACTTCTTCCTCATGTGCTTCAATTTCAAGACGTCAATGCTTGAAATCATTGACAACATGCCACTCCAAAAAAGGGCTAAAAGTTCAACATAAGTATGCCAAAAGTCCACAAGTGCTAGTAAGTACTCTAATTACCTGCTTCATTATAAAGACACACATGACACTATGATGCATACCTAATTAGTTTCAAATTGCAACAAACTGCATTTGCAAGGTATTTGCAAAAAAAAAAAAAATGACTCAAAAATTTGGAAGAAAAGGTGAAAATACTCCTTGTTGAGTTGTTAAAAATGAGTTGGAGATCAGGAGATAACAAAACCGATTGTGGATTATATTCCATGAAACACATGGAGACTTACATGGGCAATCCACAATGGAAATGCGGTTTTACTCAAAAGAAACAGAATGTAAGTTCACATAGTACTTTGCATATTTGTACTACTCATTTTGTCTTTAAAAAATATGTATATAACAAACATGTAACACAAATGCATGACCTTTACTTGACATCTTTATGGACATCGTATGCATCAAGAATTGTCATGATGCCAGTGAATATGTACAAGGCGAATGTGATAAAGAAAGCCCATGATTTGTTTGTGGGTAAAAAATAGATAGTGAAACTGTGAATGTGAATGTAGATGTGTATGTGAAGACGGATGTGAATGTGTTGACACATGACTGCGATTGATAGTCAATTTGATGTACATGTTTTTGGAAATCAAGTAGAAGGTTTCATTGATAGTTTTGATGATTAACATATTTCATTGATACTATGATGCGTTTAATGTAAATTCTGGTGATTGTGAACACAACTATTTAGCTCTTGACTTATAATTTCAATGTGTCAATTCCTATATGCTACAGTTTCATTCACAAATATAATATTCTAGTTTCATTTGATAAGGTGGTGTTAAATCGTATGTGTAATTCCATCTAAAACTATAATATATTCAAAAAGAAACTGTAGTGTTTTTAAAAAGAAACTACGGTGTTTATCAACTGATACTATAGTGTTTACATAATGGAACTGAGTATGTTTTGTCAAATATTATTGTATGGTATAAGAAAAAAAAAACATTAACTTGGTATATCACAACCACTTTGTTTATACTATAGAAACAATTAACAAATACTTTAGTTCCATTTGATTTACATTGTTTATAGAATGTAACTAATAAAGTGGTGTCAATTCTTATGAGTAATTCCATCTGAAACTGTAATGTTTTCAAAAAGAAACTGTAGTGTTTAGTCAACAATGATTCTATAGGGTTTACAGAATAGAATTGAGTATGATTTGTCAAATATTATTGATAAGAACAAGACATTAATTTAATATAGCACTATCACTTTGTTTATATGATAAGACTCCGAGATACCCTTATTTCAGGAACATTTTAGGGTGTTTTATCGCGTCTATAGCGTCCTTACTTGGTAAATTATGTTTGTAAATGCTTGAAAATCACTAACTGATGCGCAGAAGCTACTTTTAGCTTAAAAGAAGTAAAACAGGAGCCCCGGGAGCAAATAGGACCAAAAGTTGAGCTTAAAGAGCAAACCAGGCAAGAGCGGAGCCTTGGAGGACCAAACTGGAGGGCCACACGCGCGTGAGCATGTGTGAAAACATTCCAGTAGCTTCCCACGCACGCTCAGACGCGTGTGAGAGGCGTGGAGACGGTGATGCGCGAATTTCAGCTAGGGTTGTCATTTCGGAGACTATTTAAACCCCTTTGATGAATTTTCAGAGGAGGTTCCCAGAAAATTAGTTTTCCTTTTCTTAGTTTTTCCTTTGGAGAACTTTCTCCATTTTTCTTAGTTTTTTAGATTAGATCAATCTCCATTGTAACAAGACAACAAGCTTGGATTGAAGATCTTCTTCTTTCTAGGTGATCTCTATTTCATTTCTATAATTTTAGCTATCTTGTTCTTGGATTAAATTAGATTTTGCTTGAATTTCATATTATGAGTAGCTAGTTTAGTCTAGGTATTTGGATTGTGTGATTGAATATTGCTTGTGTGATTATCTTATCTCTATATCTTGGATCTATGAGTTTGTGTTGATGGATTATCTATTCTTGTCTATTGATTGTTGTTTTGATGAGATCTTGTTTGGATTTGGCCAATCTAGATGAGAGATTGAGCTCTTAACTCTTTCATGTCTTTGATTAGAGTTATGATTTAAAGCTTGACACAATCATAGTTCCTATGGACTTCTTAAGCATAGTAGGATAGTGTGTAACTTAAGTGTTTGATAAAATTCCTCTTAGAACTTTGGATGCTTGAAGGCACTCCTAAGTCAAAGAAGCCTTAGTACACAAAGGTGGAAAAGGACTAAGACAACACACTCTTGAATAGACAATATCCTAGCAATCCTAATCCATGACCTTAGACACTCCACTATGCAATATTCATGAACACTATCCAATCCCTACCCCTTTTACATATTCACAAAACCACTTTTACTTTACTACTCTCTTGCACTCAAACCAACCAAATGAACTACTCTCACTCACAAATCCACCCTTCACCACACTCGAATCCGATGCATGATCCAATCAAGTAAACTCCCGAACGTTTGACACACCTCCACGTCCCTCCTTCGAGACCGACACTCGGGGAGTCACAGACTTTCCGTTTTATCATATAAACATCTTTTGACGAATCAACCCCTACACAATACTGCTTCTTCATTATACTACAATTACATTTACAAATACTGGAGTTTCAGTTGAATTAAACCTCAGTTGCATTCGGGTTAAATAAAAAAAACAATAATATCAATCACCGGTTACATTTTATGTATACCACAATTTCATTTAAACAAATATTATACTAACACTTGAAGTACACAACAATTTCGTTATGTATTAAAAAATATAATAAAAACACATTAAGTTAAAAAAATCAGTATCATTTTATGCATGCTACGATTTCATTTCACCTATATTGTAGTTCCATTTGAATTACACCTGAGTTCCAATATAATTCTTCTTTCAGTTAGAACTAAACTGAACCAACTTTAAGCTACTCCCACTAGAAGGATGAACAAAATACCCACTGCCTACCATACTAGTAACAGATTCTTGCACAAAGGACTGCATTATTGTTATCTTTGTATTCAACTCAACATACTTCGCATAACTCTTTCGCCATCTTCATGGTTATACTTCTTTTCTATTGTTCTAATCATATGTTTGTTGCTTTCACCTTTTGGCCTACTACGTGATGGATTTTGTATAACACCATGTAAGGGTTGTTCACCATTTTCACAAAAAAATAAAAAAAAAAAAAAAAAAAATAGGACCAATTTCACCTTCAATCTTCCTCTTGCCATCCTCAGATGCATTTTCACATGCTTCCCGAGCTTTACATTTGTCTTGGTTAGATAAAACCAACCGCTGAAACTTTCTACCATTTGTATAATCCAAACTGATGAAGCAAGACTAAAAACATTTGAGGAACAAGCACTGTCTAAGATTCTGTCTTCAAGAACCTTTTTTGGTCCATCTTTTAAGAATATACTTATCAGGGATTGTTGCAACACAATGAATATTTAAAATGCGTAAAGAATAAGAGCACAGAATACCCATCTCTGAAAACATCTTGCAACTACATGATATATCCAAGTCCTTAACTCTAAAACAAACCTCATGACGAATCAGATCAACATCAAGATGTCAAACATGATATTTAATTACCTCACCGCTACCCCCCACAGATTCTTGATGGCACGAAGAACCTTTCAAGAATTGTCCCTCAAATAGATAGTATATCTCAATTGTGTAAACAACTCTAGCATGTGAAAGTAGTTTCACATAATTCATAGCCATCGAAGGCACACGTTAAGAACAACGACATCTTCACCACTCTCCTTACTTCTCCACTCAGAAACTACACTAACAAACAAATTATAAAAATCATATAATCCAGTTGTTTTTGAAAGTCTTCTAGAAATTGTATGATTAGTATACTCACTCTTTTGTGAGGATAAAATACCACCAGAGAAATACTTTTTCCTAAACGCAAGACACCACTTCTCCCTAATATTATAGAATCTATCTAACCAAACATTCTTATGACAATTATATTCAATCACCATCCTGAAAAATATAACATAAAACATAAATTGTAAAAAATACACAAATAAAACATAAAATTCATATACACTACTGAGTTGGATATCATATTTCTAAGTAGAAGGGGTGTAGGGTATGCCGAATAAATCCAACTAAGCTCTACAAACAAATATAATCTCTAACTACTCCACAAAAACAAATTGAAAGCACAAAAAAAAAGGAGAAAATTGTCATTTTAGCCCACTGACTATAGGGGTTTTGTTAATTGCAGTTCACGACTTTCAAAACTGTTAATTTCATACCGTAACTATTCAATTTTTATCAATTTCGGTCACTCCGGCCAAATTCACTGAAAAATCCTAAACCTTAAAATAATGAAGGGTATTTTAGTAATTTCACATGTCTGTTCATCTTCTCCGGCGACTTGTTGTATTCTTCTCCGGCAGGGACCTGCTGGGAACCTGAGAGAGCTCAACGACGGGAGAGAGCGAGAAGGAAGCGACGCAGTGGACCTCTCTCTTCGCCGGTATCATGTCCGGCCTCACTTTAGGCTTGATGTCTCCAGAAATGGTAGCGGCGACAATGGCAGATGCAACGGAAGCGGACGAGCAAGACGATGCCCAAGAGATGCCGGAGGCCAGCTGGGCGACTTCTCCCATCTCCTATTTTCGGTGTGGCCTCCTCGCCAGCGTGAACCAACAACGCCGTTAGCAGCAATAGAAGGGGAGGAAAGCGAATGCGGTAGTGAAGCACTGCCTAACGAAGAGGAAAGCTCACCGTTGCTTGCTATCTTCATACGCCGTGAACCAACAACGCCGTCTGCTGCTCTATTCATCGCAAAGGCATGGGCGAAAAAGTGTAAGAAAAAGTGGGGGCTCGCCGGAGAAGAAGAACATACATGTGAAATTACTAAAATGCCCCTCATGATTTTAGGGTTTAGAATTTTCCGACGAATTTGACCGGTAATTTGGCCGGAGTGACCGAAATTGATAAAAAACTGAATAGTTACGGTATGAAATTAACAATTTTGAAAGTCGTGGACTACAATTAACAAGACCCCTATAGTTAGTGGGCTAAAATGGCAATTTTCTCAAAAAGAAAAAAATAAAGACTGACATAATATCAGTTTATCAAACCACTAGTATCATTTCCTCATACTAGTAGTATCATTTCATAAACAAAGCAAAATCATTCCATGTACAGTAAAAAAAAAAAAAAACATAAAGACTAACATAGTATCATTTTATCATACTAAGCTAGTAGTTTCATTCCCTCAAACCTGCAGTATCATTTTATAAACAAAGCAAAATCATTCCATCTACAGTAAAAAAACAAATAAAGTAAAAATTGATATACTTTCATATTATCAAACCCACAGTATCATTTCATCAAAACTGCATAATCATTTTATAAACAAAGCAAAATCTTGTAATGAAAGTTGCAAAACATACCTGGTCTAGTAAAATTCAAATTCAGCTTCTATATCAGTATACTTTAACAGAAAATTGAATAACTCTACGAAACCCTTTTGTTTTCTCAATCCTTTGATGTGTTTCTTTGAATTCTCCCCAATGTGCCAAATACAGAGCCTATGGTTTGAGTTCGGAAAGACTTGCGTGATTGTAGCAGCCATGGCAAAACACTTATCAGTCATTATTATTTGCGGGTGCCTACCGTCCATCGACAGTAGAAATGTTTTGAACATCCAAGCGAAGGATTCTATCCTCTCATTCAGTAAAAACCCATAACCAAACATGACGTTCATACAGTGTGATTCATACCTACAAGGGACCACAAATCATATCATACCTATTAGTACGATATGTTGTATCGTGTACTACCAAATCGCCAAACAAATGATAATCCGCTTTCATTTGTGCATCCCTCCCAAAAAAGCTACACAACCTTGCATCATTATCAACTTCGAATTCAAAAAAGAAATCACAGACTCATTCAATTGTCTCTTCTTAAATATCTCAATCAAAGTGTTAGAATCAAACCTATTTAAATGCTTCACTGAATCTAAAAACACGGTATTGTAAGCATTCCTAGTAGTAAATCCAACAAATGGTGAACCTCCGGACTGGTGTTTTAAAAATCAAATGCCATCGGATAAGGGAACTCCACTCCTCTTCATGTCTTTTAAGTATGCCAACTAATTCACATAAACATTTTTATGCAACCTCAACATATAACTTGTGGATGACGGGCACAACTCATGATTATGATCCTTTACATGGTTGGTAACAACCCACTTTCCATTTGAATTTACACCAAATTGACACATTGCATTAAATTCACTCCGAGTCTCTACCTTTGAATAACACTTATTAACGGTCTTTAGTCTTACTTTGAGCCCAGCTTAAGAACAATGAAACTTTTTCATCTTCAAAGTCCGACTTCCAGAGACATAATACCGTTTTCCCTTCCAAACACTAAATCCCATTCAAAATGCATAATCATTGTACATATCAAATGCTTTTTCAACTGAAACAACAGAAAGCCCAACTAATTCTTGATTAACTGTGATTTATTAAGATGAACCTTTAGTATTTCTATACCAAAACTATCATACTCAGTAAAGAAATATATTGACACTAAAGACATATTGATCTGATACTACAGTGTTTCATTCCCTTCCTCCTCAGCGGCTTCCCCAACCGATTACTATTACCAAGTATTTGATATTCATTCTGATTCCAATTCCAATGTGTGAACCAAAGACACCCTAATAGATATCAAAGATTCAAAGTCTACATAATCTATTAAAACAATCAATGACTTCTATTTCATCTTAAATTAAGTAATGATAGTAAGAAAAATCCAAATACATTAAACCCTAGGTGAAGAAGAATGCTCAAATACATTTGATTCTGCAGTAATGACGCCTAATATGTCAATATGTCATTGTACTCCTGTTGAAAAAGAAGATATAAACTGATTTGAAGACATGTAAATGCAACATGAAATTTGAGAGTTTAGAGGGAGTATAGCGAATAACTTACCTGAGTTTAGAGGGAGTATAGCGAATAACTTACCTTAAATTGTAGGTGAACTCAAACAACTCTACTGCAACGTTAATGCACTCGAATTCTAGTTTAAAATGGAGGCGGAAATTGATTAGAATCCTTTTAAAAACAACTTGAGTTTAAGAGGTAGCTGTGAGAATTCTGTTTGCTCGATAGATCGAAGATGAGAGAAATGGCAATTTATATTGTTCTTTTAACGAGGTCTCTGTGACCCTAGCCGGTAAAGGATCATCACAAGAAGGTAAGCCAACCTAGGTTACCCAGAGTTGACCGGCTCAAACTCAAGGGTTTGAGGATTGAACCTCCAACCTCTCGGTTATAGATAGAGCACTCTTACCACCTGGGCTGTCCTTACGGACACATGGCAATTTATATCGTAGACCAAGGTATGGTAGATCCTGGTCCAATACACAGAATTTGATTTCATAATGTACATAATTCATGTTCATAATACACATACACATAAATACAGTATAATGAAAATGAATTAAACACTTAACATAATATACATAATTCATATTCATAATATACAGAATTCATGTTCATTATATCATGTTTATGTGTATATGTATTATGAACATAAATTATGTACATTATAAACATGAATTCTATACATTATGAAGTCAAATTATATTTATTGGATCATGGTTCACAGCGCATTGTAGATCTTGGTCCATGATATAATGATTGGAGAGAAATAGAAATATGGACCATACTATTAAATAATGTACATTCAGTATAAAAATAATGTACTTTTAGCATATTAAAAATTGATATTGTATTCAGAGAATGTACATTATTTGTGTACTGAATGTATATTATATGTACATTCAGTACACAAATAATGTATTAAAATGTACATTTTATTATGATCCACGCAGCACTATATGAACCATGGTCCACACAATAATTTGCTTGAACAATGCGGTTGTTATACCATGGACCCGGGTCCACCTTGGTCCATGTTCACAATTTCATAACTCCATGTTCACAATTTCATAATTTCATGTTCACAATTTCATAGCTCTACATTCACAATTTTATAACTCTATGTTAACAATTTTATAACTCTATGTTCAACAATATCAAAACTCTATGTTCAACAACATAACACAATTTTTGAATCTATATAACAAATTGTGAATATAGAGTTCAAAAATTGTGAAAATTAAGTAATGTAATTTTGTATATTGAGATGTAAAATTGTAAATATAAAATATAAAATTGTAAATATAGAGTTCTAAATTTGTGAACATAGAGATCCCGGTCCACCTTGCAAAGTGGACCCGGGTCCATAGCATAATTTGTCACGAACCATGCTATTGGGCCTACATTGAATGAAAGATGAAAACTGAATATGAGCTAAAATAAAAAATGAGCTATGTAAAACAACATATTGTACCAAAATTAATGATCATTATTGTATTGATTATGGTCCACCCAACTGCGTGGATCATACTATTAAATAATGTACATTCAATATGAAAATAATGTACATCGTATTCAGTGATGTACATTATTTGTGTACTAAATATATATTATATTATATAATGTACATTCAGTACACAAATAATATACATTTAATATATTAAAAATGTACTTTTTTTTGAATACTACTGACTCTATTACATTGCAGTATCTGTTCATAACTACAGCACAAGAATCAGTATTGCCTTCACTGAGGCTCGAACCCACCACCTCCCATATAAAAGAAAGGGTTTGATGTCACTGGACCACAAGGTCCTTGGCTCACGAGTTTAATTCTTATTAACCTTTTCATCAACTTCTTACAATAGCTTATAATGTACCTTAGTTTTGATATGAATAAACAACATTTTATTTGTTAAAAACTTTGTTATTGAATGATACTAAATTATTCTCTCATACTATATTGTAATAGAGTCAATAATATTAAAAAAAAAAAAAAAACATCATTTTATTTTTTTTGATCTGATCAAAATCTATTAACAAAAGTTACTTTTTCGATATCTCTCTCTATATTGGTCTGATGTCATTATTAAATCAGACGGAGAAGTATATGTAATACTGTATGCTGTATAGCATATATATTATATATATACAACAAGGAATCTGATTGTGTAGATTCTAAGGCGAGTCGCTTTTTCGTGCTGAATAAAAATGGGGAATGTTAATGGGAGAGAAGAAGATGGCGGTGGTGGCAACAGCCCGTCCAGAGCTGAAGAGAGTGGCGCCGCCGGCGGTGGCGGTGAGGCGCCGGATAGTGCGCAGATGGATGGTGAGTTCATGGGTCAGTCTCCACCTTCCAGCCCTAGGGCTTCTCGTTCCCCTTTGATGTTCCGACCTCAGGTCTGTTAATGTAAAACTATTTTTATACGGGATGTTTATTATATGTATATAATTGCAGCCATTTTTCCTTTGAAATCAGTGTTTAATCAAGTAAATTAGCCTTTTTCTTTGGGAATTAGATGTAAGATTACAAGCTTTTTGATGAATTTGTTTATGGGTAGAAGGTTTTGAAATGGGATTTGTAAAGAATTAGTGTAAATACTACTTCGTATTCTTCAACCGTTTTGTTGTACAATAATTTTGAATTTTTCGCCGGAGTGGTTAGAGCTTGAAAATCACTGTTAGATCTGGGAAAGAAAAATGATACAAGTCTGTAATTTGAAGTTGTTGGATTAGTCGAGTGAAAAACTAGAAATGGTTGGAATTAGAAAAGTGAAATTTATGAATTTATTTTTATTTCGTATTTGTTTCGGTTTTGGAATGAATTGGGTGCCTTAGGGAATTTCTGATGAAATCCAGTGAAATTTTGACTGTGTATGATATAATTGGAAGTCTCTATTGAACTATGCACAATCATTCACCTTTCTTCTATCCTTATATCAAGTACTGTAGTTGATCTTTCTTAGGGGAATTGGCTTGATGTTAATCCTCAACTATGTTTTCCAAAATTTAGCTAGCCAGTTTAGAAGAGGTGAGTATGCTGAAATTTCAAATTTCATTCACCCCTTTGATGTAGTTCATATAATCAAAATTTGAAATTTTAAACTAAGAATCAATTTAATGTTTTCATTTGCATCATACATGAATATAAAATCAGTTCCTTCCTACATAATGCAAAAGATTGATGCTCTGCATTCTGGTTTTGGCAATTGCTTGCTTTAGATGCCAGTGGTTCCTCTACAAAGACCTGATGAGTTGCACATCCCAAACCCTCCATGGATGCAAACTGCATCTGGATATGATGACATGTATGATGAGCAAAGGATTCCTACAGTGATAATCTGGGGCCATGGTGGCAAGGAAGTTTCTGTGGAGGGGTCATGGGATGATTGGAAAACAAGGTATATATGTGTGTGTCAATCTATTTCCTCATTTATTTTCATTTGGATCTGACACTTGATGTTTGCAAGGGACTTAGATCTCTAGAAACTCTTTTATCAGGAAGCCTTTGCAGAGGTCAGGAAAAGATTTCACCATTATGAAAGTGCTCCCTTCAGGAGTTTATCAGTATAGGTTTATAGTTGATGGACAATGGAGGTATTCCCCTGATGTGGCGTGGATCACTGATGAAGCTGGAAATTATTACAATGTCTTGGATTTGCAGGTAAATTT
The DNA here is from genome assembly GCF_003576645.1 of Ipomoea triloba. Classification (NCBI taxonomy): domain Eukaryota; kingdom Viridiplantae; phylum Streptophyta; class Magnoliopsida; order Solanales; family Convolvulaceae; genus Ipomoea; species Ipomoea triloba. Next base: position 18,662,852 of record NC_044930.1, on the reverse strand, counting down.
TTAGTTTCCTTGTAAGTTGTCCCGGCCTTTTCGTAATCATCCATTTCTAATGTTAGTTTTTAATTACTATTTTTTTTTTTTTTGAATGGAATGAAACTTGAGATTTATGATAGAATTAATGGTCAATATCCATTTCCAAATCTTTGTAGTTGTTTCAAACCAAGAAAAGGTATTGATTTTGCTCAGTTCAATATTATGCTATTCTGCTGTTAAAATTTGCAGATACCTTCTTCCCATCAATGCATCTGTTAGTCTAGTGTCATGTTTTGTTTTTTGTTTTGTTGTTGTTGGGTTTCTGTTTTTTCATAAACTTAAGGTAATGGTTTTACCAGTTGATATTTCATTTATCCTCAGACTGTTTACTCTACAGCAAAACTGGTACTAAGTTTTCACTTTACGTATAAAACATATAGTATAACTGTGTGGTATTACTGAATGTGTGTTGGTGTATTGGTAGCAGTAATAACTGGTTCTGATTTCTGTTGTGAAGATTATTTTGTGTTGTAGTGGAAGTGATGGTTGGTTTGCATGCGACTATGCGAGATTGAAAGTCAGTGAAGAGCCATTTATTTGTTGATTATATTTCTTTTTTGGACTAACTACATAAATGATATGTTTTCATCCCCCCCCCCCCTCCCCCCCACCCCCTCTTTTGTTTAGAGGGGGTGGGATTGTGTTGGGAGGACAAGCAATGGTGGTACAGCTATAAAGAGGATGCACAAACTGATTGATCCTTTTTGGCACAGCATTTTTCTCCAAACTTTTGTTTGTAGCTGTTATCCTTGATGCCGGAATAAATATGTACTCCATACTATACTAGTTTGCTGATGACAAGTTTGGTCTTCAGTAAGAAAACATGGATAATTCTTGAATTGGATTTTTACTCTTTTTTTTTTTTTTTCTTAAAATAATCTCCTGCCATCGAGGTTTGTTTGATATGAAGGCCGGCCTGCTGATGATGTGTGTGAATGGGTACTGTGTTGTTGTAATTTTTATAAATGCTATGGCGCTTACTGAAGTGTATGCTGGTGCAGGAGTATGTCCCGGAAGACATTCAGAGCATCTCTGGCTTTGAGCCGCCTCTATCCCCCGATTCAAGTTACAGCAACCTCCAACTTGGAGCCGAGGACTATGCCAAGGAGCCGCCTTTAGTACCTCCTCATCTTCAGTTAACCTTGCTTAATGTTCCATCGTCTCATTCAGAAATCCCACCTCCGTTCTCGAGGCCTCAGCACGTTGTGCTTAATCATCTCTACATGCAGAGGGGTAGAAGCACCCCGTCAGTGGTTGCACTCGGTTCCACTCATAGGTTCCTCTCCAAATACGTCACAGTGGTGCTGTACAAGTCCATAGAGAGATGAGAATCCCGAGCCTCAGCTTCAATCTGCGATTGTCGCCGTATCGATCACGTAACTATTAGATGTCACACTACTACTACTGGCTGGCAACAACACTGGGAAAAAAAAAAAAAGAAGCAAAATTTGTTGAAATTCCATTCAGCATTCAAATGCCTGATAGCGAGGTGCATTTGCCCTTTGTGCATTCATGTTGCCCCTATCCCACGCTCTATTTCTCTGTAGATGTGGTATCTTGAATGGTGGCCCTTTTTTTTTTTTTTTTTTTTTTTTTAATATTTCCAAGTCAAAAATGTTGCTTTCAAGCATATTTATTAAGAAAACACTTGGTCCATGTTTGTGTCTTGAACCATTTCCATGGGAATCTGATACTAAGTTCTTACATACTCCGTACTAGATAATGTGTCTTGGTGGAAGAAAATATGTACATAAAGATAATGTCTTGGTGGAAGAAAATATGTACATAAAGATAATGTCTTGGTGGAAGAAAATATGTACATAAAAATAACATTTCTCAGGGCTTTAATCCATACTGCAATTTCTATTCCTTATTTTGCTTGGAAAGAGTATTTTACCCTGAAAATTCAAGCAAAATTCATTTTGCATGGTTTACAATTTAAAAATAAATAAATAAAGTTGAGTCTATTAACTAGTCACAAGGAATATCTATTACCAAGGTTGGGTCGAAATACATAATGAAGGGTCAGAAAAGAAAGAGTAATCACTACTCAAAGAATATATATTATCAAGGGGAGCTTGGAATTGCCATTAGTCAGAATATCTAATACTAAGAGTGGTTCAAAAACGCCTATTACTCCGGGGGTACAAGAAAACCCACCAAGTGGGGTACAAGAAAACCCACAATTAGTATGGGGTATGCATTGGCAATCATTATTTCATAGACCCCGGTCTACACATTTGTATAAATTATAAATAAAAAGTACATTATTTTTATACATAAAATATATTATTTAAAAATATATGATTTTTTCTTTCAAAAAGAAAATATGATTTTTTGTTTTCAAAAAAAAAAAAGATTATTTTTATATATTATTATCAAATAATGTACATTCAGTACACAAATAATATATTTTTAATATATTAAAAATGTATATTGTATTCATCTATGTGGACCAATAATTTGCCATGCACCGGTAAACTTTGTGTAATAATTTGCAAACCAAACTTGCAACAGAATATAAAATCCAACTGGTTATTCCAAAAACGTTGCACATATATTATGGGTTTAACCAGCTTTCACAAATTCTTGCACTAATACAGGGTCTATACCCTAATAACATGTAAGAAATTGTATGAAACAATTTACATGACTGCTCTGCTACTTGCCTACTTGAAAACTGGGCAACCATCAACCACAATCCCAGGAGCTGTTGGGCAAGTTGCGAGAGGACAGTGGTCGAGCTCCGATCCCCACCATTTCAAGTCTTTATGCTCGTTCTGTAACGCGAAAAACAGCAGCACGGCCATGAAAGCAGTACCCGCATCCAGGGCAGCCGAGAGGACGTAATTGTACTTTTGCCACCATCCTTTCCTGTACTTGAACACAAAGTAGTTGAATATGAGTCCAGTCACAATCCAGCTACCTATGTTGGTGGGAGTTGCGGGCGGCATTCCTGCGAATCCGTAAGAGATGACGGGAATGTTGATCAGAGGAATCCATTTCTTTTCGGGGAAGATTTTGCTGAGTACCCAAACAGGCACTGGCAAGACGGCTCCAATTAGGAATAGCCACACCAGGTTCCTATACAACCCTCCCGGTCCAAACAGCCGTTTTGGTCCGATTAGTCCCCAGATGACAGAGGCATCAAAAGTGACTCGGAACTTGGGACACGTCCATGGGCTGTCGGGGTGAAGTGCCTCGATGTCACATATGTTTTCGATGCTACCTAGCATCCACCAGCACACCGCAAGGTTGACTACACCAGATACGAGTGTTCCCACCAGCTGAAACAAAGGGGAATGCCACAGAAATCGAGACTGTAAGAGCCATTCCAGAATACTAATGGTTTTTTAGGACAACTCCAAACTTAAAAGTGTTACTTACCTGAGCTACATACATGCAGCGCGGAGGAATTTTCATATAGTGCCCGAGTTTAAGGTCAGCTAAGAACGAGAGAGTGTGAATAGTGCTGATTCTCCCGTAAATTTTGAAAAGCAAGTTAGCAATAGGTTTTCCCGGAAGGATATACCCAATGATGAACTGTGCAATGATGTCATACCCCGGTTGCTGCAAATTAAAGTAGACACGATAACTAACTTCATCAATTGGCTGCTTTGATGAAACTTCAGCACACAAGTGTCTTTTTTTATTATAATTGAAAATTCAGTACGTCTTTACCTGGTTAGTTGTTGCTTGAATAACACCAATAGGGAGAGAAACAACAAAAGCTAGAGCAAATGCAAAGAGTAATGCCCACCACGGAATCTGAACGGTTTCTTTCCAAACAAAGCACATAACAAGAGAAAGGCAAGTGCTGCCTAGCAGTAAAATCAAGAACCACCATTCGGGAACTTGTTTGTAAGTCTTCATTAATTTCGTGTGGATATCCATTTTGACGTTCTGTGCAGCAGATCTGGTTTGCTTCCAAATATCACTAACAAACAGAAGAAAAGCATTTTTCAATCAACTGTATCATATCATTAATATTGTAATACTAGTTTATATAAATTCATCAATAAAACTCGTTAGTTAAGAACCCAACCTGCCATTGAACAGTGCCACATGTGTCAAAGTTGCTGTAAACCTTGCAAATCCTGATCCAATAGATAGGGCGAAAAGAGGGCTAAGGTAGAGCTTGCTGTAACTCTCATAAGCAGCAACGTTCAAATCAAATTGAGGGGTCAAGACTTTAGTAGTATCATATTTGTGCCCGGTAGATGTGAAGAGTTGATTTGAGAAAATAGGAAACTTTCGGGCATCAAAAGTGTTGTATTTCCAGTAGCACAGAGGGACGATTATGTATATGAACATAACAAAACCAACAGCAACATTCAGAATCGAGGACCAAGGTGACACCAAAGGGCTTCCATGGTAAGCTGAAATCCCAGCCCAATCGAGTGTGAACCCACCCACACCTAGTCCATGGTAAGCAGAGCCAATTTGCTGAGCTGTAATACTACGAGGCCACACCCAGCAGACCCACGAGAAGAAGGTCAAAATTGGAAACAAGTAACCCGGAAATGTATAGTAAAGGAAACTTGCTCCCATAACTATAAGGAAAAACCGCATCCTTGTCATGCCTCTTGATTTAACCTCTGTTTCATGGAGTGCTCTGATGAAGACAAAATCACAAAAGATTAGAAAATAAATATCATAAGGCCTGCCTGCAGTTTTCTAAACTCATAGGTAAAATTCGGTCGCATTGCTATTAAAAAACATGGGACTTCTTTTTAAGAAAAGTATGTTATTTTTATATTTAATCTTTCTGTAAAATTACTGCTGTGGAATTCTCCATTACAGCCATCAAAGAACTTTATTCATTCACTTTCCACCATGCCACCCTCTTTTCACGACCACAGAATTCTTGTGGTGTACTGGGAGAATAAAGCATCCACTTGGCAACAGAATGAAGAAATCAAGTTCCATATCCCCCAACTTGTATGTACATATATAACTCGGCGGCCAATGCACTAGCTGCATACATATCCCCCATACAATTGGAAAAGAATTCGATGCTTGATGTCCAAAAAGTAGTCCCACCCCCAATCAATGAATCAAAAAAGTAGAAACTCATGGATTTGAGTAAATTCAACGCCTATTGAGCAGAGATCTTACACGGCTCTATGCTGAACCCCAATCCATTAAATCAAATACTAAGACCAGTTTAATCTGAAAACATTGAACCCAGACATCAAGTAGGGAGAAAATTCAGACCTGAATAAAGAAACTTGAGCAAGGTTTGAAGGCCACCACATATCTACTGGATCAACAAGATACCTCCTCAACACTCCAGCCCATCCATACCCAATAAGCTGCATATATAAACACCAATCATAGAATATCAACAACATCAAAAAGTGAGAATTTACAACAACTTCAGCAACTATATATTGTAGTTTCCACAGAACAATTCATTATGTACAGTTGCCAAATTTGACACTATTTATATAGGGATTGAGATTAACACTGCACTGGAAAACACTAGTATAAAATAAAATCATAAGATATTTGAATAAAATATGAAGAATATATACAGAAATTGGAATTAAAAGAAAAAACAAACCTGAGTGGTTAAGACAATAATAATGCCACAAAGGAAGCTCACAGCCTGCTTATAATAAGCTTTCATGATAGTAATGGCTCCAATGGAGTAAGCATCACCTCCACCAGGGGAAACGCCGCAATTAGCCATGACAGTGATGATTACGTGCTCCTTGATGTTGAAAGGGCCCGGATTGAGCGTGAAGCTCCACCGCCCAAAGAGCGTGAACTTCCTCTCCGGGAGCGTCGCCGCCATGAATTTCCCGATGGGGAGCACCGAAATCTGCATGAGGATGGCGGAGATGGAGAGCGGCTGAGTCCTGTATATGAAAAAGGTGTTGAGAAAGATCAAGATTATGCATGAGATTATGCCCAGAAACCACGCCCGGAAAGTCAGGACGGGGAGTGTGGGGTCGTCCGTCTCCGGGACCACCAGAGCAACCTCCTCCACCGGACATCTCTCCCCGTCGTTCTGCTTCTCGCCGGCGCCGGACATTTGGCTGCCTGCTCGGTCTTCAACAACTGTGTACTCACTGTCTGTGATATTATCTTGTTGTTATTAGCGAACAAGTGTGTGTACTTATATATAGGGATAGAGATACATACACCACTATGGACTATATTGCTTGTGGGGCATAGTATAAAAACTATCCAATAGTAGTTTTAACTTTAAAAATTATTTATTTAGATTATAAACTAATAAATCGTTATTAGAAAAATTATTAAATTAGAGAAAATTAAAATTTTAATAGTCGAAAAACTGTTTTGCAAATTATTTCAATAGTCAAAGGAAATTAACACATTTAGAAATTTTGATATGCCGTATAGTTTTCCTTTTCTATTTTTTTTGAAAATTGTTTTCCGTTTTTATTTTTGAATGGTAGAGAAAGAATCAATATTGGGGAATATTAACACATTTAGAAATTTTGTTATGATAGTTTTCCTTTTTTATTTTTGAATGGTAGAAAAAGAATCGATCTTAGGGAAATTTAACCTAGAGTGTAGTTGGGTGAAAGGGCATACATCCTTAATTAAAGATAGGTTAGGTGGGATCAACGAGGGGATTAGTCACTGTGCCTTGTGAAATTTATTTTTCATTTCAAGATTTTCATTTGTGTGAAAATGTATTATTTTGTATAAACTTTAATTCATTCACAGCTTAATACTGAAACTTGATCGATCATGTTAATAAAACTTGTAAATGAACTAAAGTTTAGATGAAACTAACATTTTCTTCATCCAAATAAAAATCTTAGAAATGAAAACAAAAAGTGTAAAATAGACGTATAGTTACTGTTTTATCGTGATATGATTCTTTTTTTACCGTTTAATTTTTTTTTTTAGAAATAATTTTAATGCACAAAATGGTCATTAAATTATTGAAATTCTGATTTTGCTATGTAATTTAACACTTATTAAATGATTTTTTAACAAAGGATCACACACACACAACACACGCACACACTCACACACACACACGCACGCACGCGCACACACACACTCACACACACGCACCCCGCGCGCGCGCACACACACACACACACACATATATATATATATATATATATATATATATATATATATATATATACTAATATCTACCATACTAATAAGAGCCAAAGAGAGTTAGGCCTAAAATGGGTAGAAAAAATGGCAGTCAAATTATTTAATCAAATGGATGGTTCAGATGAATTATTTAATCAAATAGATGGTTAAGATAATCCAGATTAATATTATTAATAGAGATTACCTAATTTAACCTTACTTTTATGATTATCCGTTAAGTTTTCCGTTAAATATTCTCTTCCGTTAATATTCCGTTAACTTTTAACTTACCCATTAATTTCTATAAGAAAGGTCTTAGGTTCGAACCTCATCTCAATCAAATTTGACATAATTAAGTTTCTCACTCTATTTTACTCTTATTAAATTAAATAAATTAGTAGTTACAACAAAAAATGATACATATGTATTTCTTTAATTTAGAATTATGTGTCTACAATACCTTTATTTGAAAAATTATTCATTATCAAAAAATTAAATTAAATAAGAGAAATAATTTCATTAGTTATATTGTCTTTATTTTCTCTCATGCAAAAATTCTTTACATTCAAATTTATCAATTGATATTCATTACATTGCCCATTATCTTATTTTTACAATATCTTGTAATTAAATATCAAAGTTATAGTACAAAATAATGTTATATATTTATTTACCAAGTATTTTATTAATACTATGAAAAAAAATTTTAAAATAATTTGAAGCTAATTATATTAACTACTTGGGGATTGGTTGACAAAGAGAGTACTCAAATAATAACCCAACAAATTGAAGCGGAATCACCTATTTTACTCTTATTAAATTAAATAAATTAGTAGTTACACCAAAAAATGATACATATGTATTTCTTTAATACCTGAAAAAAAATAAAAAAGAATAGTTTAAAACCAATCATATTAACTACTTGGGGGATTTGTTGACAATGGAAATACTCAAATAACCCATTACCCAGCAAATTGAAGCGAGAAACTACCTTTTAGTATCTTTGGAATACATAATATTTTAAATTTTCAAATTTTTATTAATTAATTTAATTTTTTTCTTAAACTAGGGATTTCTTTATCCACAATAACTCATTCAACAATAATGGTTGAACCAAATGAACCCCAAGCAGAACACATAAAGGAAAGTCCATAGCTCCTATATCATAATCTCATTGCATGACGTTGTCATCTATGCTACCAACAATATCCGAATTGCAAATAACACACTACCAACAAAAAAGAATAGAACAATTCAAATAGTAAAGATGAAGACAATGACAATGTTACTCAAAAGAGAATTAAGAACACTTAGAAAAATTCAAATTAAAAGTAGTATTTACTTAGACTATCATTTTTAGACCAAATATTTAGACCATCGATTTTACAAGGTTGCAAACATTTATTTTAGTAATAATTGTAATGAATTTTCTATATTATCTTGGATTCATATACTTTGAATTAGATATTTAAATAAAAAAATTTGACATTCAATTACCATGTATAAACTTCTCCTATATAATCTTGCATTGATATACTTTCAAATATTTATTTAAATATAAACATTGGACATTAACTCATTCGCGCAATGCGCGTATAAAACTAGTATATACTAATAAGAGCCAAAAAAAGTTAAACCTATAATGGGGAGAAAAAATGACCGTCAAATTATTAACCCAAATGGATAGTTCAGATTGTTTAGATTTATATTTTTTCATTGAGATTTCCTAATTTATCCTTAATTATATGATTATCCGTTAAGTTTTCTGTTAAATATTCTCTTCTCCGTTAATATTTCGTTGAACTTTTAACTTACTCATTAATTTCTATAAGAAAGGTCTTAGGTTCGAACCTCATCCCAATCAAATTTGGCATAATCAAGTTTCTCACTCTATTTTACTCTTATTAAATTAAATAAATTAGTAGCTACAACAAAAAATGATACATATATATTTCTTTAATTTAGAATTATGTGTCTACAATTCCTTTATTTGAAAAAATTAATTCATTATCAAAAAATTAAATTCAATAAGAGAAATAATTTCATTAGTTATATATTGTCTTTATTTTCTCCAATGCAAAGATTCTTTACATTCAAATTTATCAATTGATATTCATTACATTGTCTATTATCTACTTTTTACAATATCTTGTAATTAAATATCAAGGTTATAATACAAAATAATGTTATATATTTATTTACCAAGTATTTTATTAATACCATGAAAAAAATTAAAAAAATAATTTGAAGCTAATTATATTAACTGCTTGGGGTCTGGTGGATTGGTTGACAAAGAGAGTACTCAAATAACCCAACAAATTGAAGCGGGATCACTCTATTTTACTCTTATTGAATTAAATAAATTAATAGTTACAACAAAAAATGATACATATGCATTTCTTTAATTTAGAATTATGTGTCTACAATGCCTTTATTTTAAAAAAAATATTCATTATCAATAAATTAAATAAGAAAAATAATTTCATTAGTTATATTGTCTTTATTTTCTCTAATGCAAAGATTCTTTGCATTCAAATTCATCAATCGATATTCATTACATTGTCCATTATGTTCTTTTTACACTATCTTGTAATTAAATATCAAAGTTATAATACAAAATAATGTTATATATTTATTTATCAAGTATTTTATTAATATCATGAAAAAAAATAAAAAGAATAGTTTGAAGTCAATCATATTAACTACTTGGGGATTTGTTGACAATGAAAGTACTCAAATAACCCATTACCCAACAAATTGAAGCGAGAAACTACCTTTTAATATCTTTGGGCTACATCATATTTAAAATTTTTAAATTTTTACTAATTTATCTAAGAGTGAATTCCATTTTTGGTCCTACTGTTATTGGGGCATTTCCAATTTTAGTCCACTTTATTAATTTTTTGTCACATTGTGACCACTGTTATTTAAAGTATTCCACTTTTAGTCCACCGTTAGATTTTCTATCAAGTGGCCGTGTACTTCAGGGACTTTTTGGTCTTTCTACGATTGTCTCTTTGCCTTTACCGTTTCTCCAGCTACCACCTGCTCCGCCTTAACTGTTCTCGATCGATCTTCAATCTTTCCAGACGCCAAAGCCTCATCTCCAATCAATCGATCTCCAATCTTTCTCGTTGCAATTCTGCAATCCAACGACGGCGGAGGGAGGCTAGTCACCCGCGATTCTGTCCCCAAATCCCCTATGCCAGCCACGAATGATGATGAACCTCCGACGACCTTGACTAGGGTTTCTTAAGGGGGGTGATTGAAATTGGTTTGGGATAGTGGAAACCGTAGCCGAAACCTTGGCGAGATCATCGCCAACACCCTTTTCATTATTCGACGTCTCCCGTGGCTGGAGAGACTCCGGTAGCGCACTACCCGCCAGGATCGCCATTATCTCTCTCTCTCTCTCTCTGCAACGCATTTCTCTGTCCAACATTTCCCTAATATATAACAATATCACTCTGTAATCTGCACAACTAACCAAGTTTTGATCTCTAAAGTTTCAACAACGGAGGTTGTTGTAATCGAATTGGGAGAGGCGGATCTCTAAAGTTTCAACAACGGAGGTTGTTGTAATCGAATTGGGAGAGGCGGAGGTAGAGATAAATTGGGAGAGAGGATTGAGGAACGATAAATGCTATGCACAAACAGGGAGTCATTGGCGGACGGGGCTTGAAAAGTGCCAAATCAATTATGCCCTGGAGTAGGAAAGTTTGGGATAATTAGGTGTCATTAGCACCTAAAAAGCATTGTTTTAGTCAACCAAAAATCTAGACAGGAAAAGAAAAGAAGCCAACCTGAAGACGATTGAGTACATAGGTATATTTCCCTCAATATGGTCTCAATGTGGCAAAAATAACTAAAGCGGACTAAAATTGAAAAAATGACCAATAACAATAGGACCAAAAATGAATTCACTCTTTTCTAATCTTATTCCTTAAACTAGGGATTTCTTTATCCACAATAACCCATTCAACAATAATGGTTGAACCAAATGAACCCCGAGCAGAACACCTAAAGAAAAGTCCATAGCTTCCTATATCATAATCTCATTACATGACGTTGTCATCTATATTACCAATAGTAACCCAATTGCAAAAAAAGAAAAGAAGCCAACCTGCTTTCCGAAGCTTACAAACAGATCCAGTTTCCAAATGCAACCTTTCCCACAATGCGGGATGGACGTCATCAAGAACTTGGTGCAATCAAACTCCTCAGTTTTTTATGTAGAGCCAGGTTTCCTGTTGGGAGGTGATTCCTCGATGTTGCCCCCCATTGCATTAATCTCTCTCATTTAAGCTTCATACAAAAATCTTTCCCTTGTAGCGACACCATATATGAGATCCTCATCTGATCTGCTCCATCGTCTCGGATGCGAAGAAAGGGTAAAGAGACGAGACTAGCGTAAAAAGATGACATTACCCCTGCCACAAACGGCCATTACACAGAAAACTTAATGATGGAGCAAATGTGGAACACGTTTAATAAATATGGTCTCAATGTGGCAAAAAAACTAAAGCGGACTAAAATTGAAAAAATGACCAATAACAATAGGACCAAAAATTAATTCACTCTTTATCTAATCTTATTCCTTAAACTAGGGATTTCTTTATCCACAATAACCCACTCAACAATAATGGTTGAACCAAATGAACCCCGAGCAGAACACCTAAAGGAAAGTCCATAGCTTCCTATATCATAATCTCATTACATGACGTTGTCATCTATATTACCAATAGTAACCCAATTGCAAATAACACACTACCAACAAAAAGGAAGAGGACAAATAGTAAAGATGAAGACAATGATAATGTTACTCAAAAGAGAATTAAGAATACTTAGAAAAGTTCAAACCAAAAGTATTATTTATTTAGACTATCATTTTTAGACCAAGTATTTAGACTATCGATTTTACAAAGTTGTAAACATTTATTTTAGTGACAATTATAATGAATTTCCTATATTATCTTGGATTCATATACTTTGAGTTACATAATTAAATAAACAAATTCGACATTCAATTACCTATGTATAAACTTCTCCTATATAATCAGGGTTGCCCTGGTCGCCAGGGCGACCGCACATGGCCCCCAATTTTTGGGGGCCCAACTTTTTAAAAAAAATATTTTATATATAATTTAATAGTTTTATACATGATAAATATTTTTTTAGAATCCATATATTGGTCTTAATGGTAAGTGAAAATAAAATTTTAGAAGTAATTGACATTGAAATTTAGGTGAATAAATTTATATTTAAATATGCACGAAAATGTCACTTTTAAATTAAATTTTGATTTGTATTTTTTTTTCTTTGTTGACTTTTTATGCATTATATTTAGACAAAATTTTTTATTACTTCTTTACTTTTGTCATAGAATATACTCCGTAATAACTTAAAATCTATATGGATTTGGACTCAATTACCTTAGTTATAGAGATTTTATAAATCTTCTAGACTTTTATCTTTATATTTCATAGGTATTTTTGGATTATGTTTCGTACCTTTATAAATAGATATCTCTTTGTATCATTATAGCAATTAGTGAAATCTAAATATTAAAAAAGAATCTCTCCCCCTCTATGTTCTTCTCTCTCTATTATTATCTTTGTATTTATTGTTTTACTCTATTGTATTTAGATTGCATCTTAAAATAAAAATAATGAAGGTCGAAATTGAACTATTAGACAGGGCCCCTATTTTTAATGGAACGGCCCTGTATATAATCTTGCAATAATATACTTTCAAATATTTATTTAAATATAAACATTGGACATTAACTCATTCGCGCAATGCGCGTGTAAAACTAGTATATATATAAAATAACAGAAGTGTCTCTGTGTCTGGCCAAGTTTTTTCGTCCAAACTTAGGTTATTTTAGTAATATTAAATATTTGGACAAAAATGTCATTTAGAATTAGTATTTAAAAACTTGAAATAATTAATTAAAATTTCCTTTTAAAAAATCTTTCAAATTATGTTTATAACATTTTCCTAATATATCTTAGCTAAAAGGCTTCCTCCATTTTTTATAATACTGATATATATATGTTAATTCGGTAATCTAATAGGTAATTATCATATACAATTTACCATCTAAATAACCCGTGGTAATTACCCATCGTAGTTAACATCTAAATTTATTAGGGTAATTAAACATAGAGGTTACGCGATTTTATATATTTTGTACTTCAAATAATATCCAATTACCCATGCAATTCTTTTGATTACTTTTGAATAAAATCTTAAAAACTATGGCAATTAAGGTTGATACTTTCCGTAATATAAATTTTATCTAATCATTTAAGAAAATTGATAATACACATATTATGTTCATAATTAAAGGAGATTTAAAAAATTATGATAATTATTCAAATTCACGTATTATTATATGTTAATTCACAGATTATTACGTCCATACAATTATGCAAATTATTACAATTCATAGATTATTACACATAAAATTATGCTAATTGTTACTTTTGAATAAAATATAATCTTAATAATTATGATAATTGAGAAATTAATTCTCACACATTATACTTTTATTAAACTATTTTTTATACTTGTCGTAATATAGATTTTATCTGATCAATTAAGGAAATTAATGGTAAATATATTACAAATATAATTAAATGAAATTAAATATGTGTACGGACATAATTAAATTAAATTAAACATACATATATTAAGCTCATAATTAAACGAAATTAAACATACACATATTATTTTATTAAGAATAATTTATACTCCTTAATTACTATAATTATTCAGATTACATGGACGCCATAATTAACATAATATTAATTAAGAATAATATATATTCCTTAATTACCATATAGTAATCATAATAAAATGACCTCATTTTTATTAGAATTAATGATAAATTTTCCTACCCATATAGGAAATTAAACATACACATATTACGGTGAGTAAATTAAAGGAAAATAAACATACACATATTGCGTTCATATTACCAACATGTATTTAACACTTTAATTTTACTATGGTAATTAAACATAGAGATTCCCTTCATTTGATTATAGTATATATTTTTGTTACTTAAAGAAATATCAATTAACCGTGTTCTTCTTTTTTATTTTTTGTAGACTTCCTAATATTATTTTTAATTAATCAATTTCAACACTAATATAAAAATCTTATAATTTCAAATATTATTTTTTTTATAATTTTATTATTTAAATATATAATAAAAAAATTATTCGTGCATCGCACTGGTAATTTACTAGTTGACTATAAAATCAATAGTTTGACGATCTAAATGGGTAACAAGAATAAAATTAAATAAATATAAATATTCAATGGAACAAATCGGAAATTAACCCCTTCTTCAAAATTACTGTCTTTTAATGCAAGTGTATTGTTTGTTTTCTTTTTCTTTTTCTATTTTTTTTTTTAGTTTTTCATTTCTGAAAAAAAAAAATTCTACAGTTACCAAACAAATATATTTTTTTACATGTTTTTTTTTTGAAATATTCATGATTCTTAATATTGTGCCCGTTTGTCCGTTAGCTCTTAACCGGTGAGTTTACATGATAGATAATACTAGAATATAATTAACAGGGAAAATAAGTTGCAAAGAACAATAGACAGAATGAATCATTTACAGATGCATGAACAGATTATGTTCTTAGTGACTTTTGACCATTGTCTTTCTCTATGAACAAAAAAAAAAAAAAAAAAAAAA
>NC_044930.1:18572869-18647829 GCF_003576645.1 Ipomoea triloba | reverse complement strand
AACAAAAAAAAAAAAAAAAACAAAACAAAAAAAAACAAAAACAAAAACAAAAAAGTCGATTTTAATGGCTGTACTTGGTGTTTAATTTTATAAAAATTATTCAAGTGCAATGGGGAATTTCTTGACAAATTAAAGAGTCATTTCCAATTTTTGGTCCTACTGTTATTGGGGCATTGTCAATTTTAGTCAACTTCATTAATTTTTGCCACATTGCGGCCAGTCTTATTTAGTCATTGCCACTTTTAGTCCACTGTTAAAATTTTCGTCAGAGGGCCGTCCAAAACAGGGATATTTTTTGTCTTTTCATGCTTTGGTCATCTCCTTGACCCTTTGTAGTGGTTTTCCTTACACATTTTCATCCAATAAAGAGGTCTGACGAAAGCCATGTGAGCCACATTACAAAGCCATGGCTTTCGCCGGACCTCTTTATTGGATGAAAATGTGTAAGGAAAATCACTGCAAAGGGTAAAGAATATGATTAAAGCATGAAAAGATCAAAATACCCATGTATTGGACGGTTATTTGACAAAAAATTTAACGGCGGACTAAAAGTGGCAAGGACTAAATAAGATTGGCCGCAATACGGCAAATATTAATGAAGTGGACTAAAATTGGCAATGCCCCAATAACAATAGGACCAAAAATGGAAATGACTCACAAATTAAATATCTTTAGAGTTATTGAAAGAAGGTAGTGGTACCACGTACCACTCCCAATCATAAAAAAGGAATTAACAAAACAAATTAAATTTGATTAGAGTATATTCTTTACTAAGTCAATACAACTTCAATATTAAGTATTACATATTATTTTTTATTTTGACCCTGACCCGTCTCACAGATCCACGAGTTTTTGCCTAAATAAAAGGGAAGTTTTTGTTTTTTGTAAATGGTTAAAATAAAAATATGGAGTATTATTTTATTTATAAAAATATCACTATTTATTTATTTATAATAATATCTACTCCGTATTATTTTTACCATTCAGTATTATAAAATTTTTAAAAATAATTATTATCTGTTTTAGAATGAATGTTTATTAGGTTATATATGATCGGAGAAATAAATCAACCAATAAAATAACATTATTGTGTCACAATTGTTTGGTGGAACGGAATTATGGAAAAATACTATCGAGTATCTAATATAATAAGAGCCAATTTTATTAAATTATATTGGGGATAAAAAAGGTGTTGTTATTATAAATTGCATTGATGGATTATAAACTTTCTACTTTTTATTTTTTAATTTTTATCATACACTTTATAATTGTTTTAAGTTTTACCCTTATTGCGTTTAAAAAAAAAAATTTACCTTTATTTCTTTTAAAAGTTTCTCATTCTGCCCAACATTATTCATGAAAAATCAAGAGAAGTCTTATTTACGGAGTATTTTTGAAAGAAAAGCTCAACACAGGACCGGCACAGGCTCGAACTTTGGCCACCTCTAAAATTTTCTTCTAATAATTATAATATATCATTTTCAATTATATAATTTTATTATATACTCTTTAATTAGACATTTTTTATATAAAGAAAAAAGATCAATCCAAATAAAAACGGTGGCACGTGCTGCTTTTTTCAAGCGTGTGAGGGTCGCGAGCCCTAATGCTCAGACACACTTTTGTTCCCCTCTGACTCGAAAAGTTTACTAGGGAGCATGTGTTTCTAGGGTGGGGCCGTAAAGTCTGGTTACACATCACCTTGTGGGTCCCGGATATTATTAACGATGAACTGACTTCGTTATAAATACGGATGGGCACTGCTCCTCGGCGTTGAAAACTTGACGGTGATAGCCGTTAGGCGGTGCCACGGTGGACGAAAAACGCGTGTATGCTTGTGTCGTGTTGCATGTAGACAGATTTGCGGGACCCGCGTTCCACAAAGTGATATTACAATCCACTTTTTAAACTGTCCAAGGAAAGAAGAGTTAATGCAGCAAATGCAATGCGCTCATCCAATTGATTACTCTGCCAAGTGTCAAAAAAGGAAAAAATAAAACAAAATCTAGACATCATGAATGGAGCAAAATATGTTACGATGAGAACTGAATATTGTATTGATTCAATTGAACAATTACAATGATGAGGAATAGGAGATATATATACCAGGGGAGTCTTAGGTAAAGTAGAATAGCTAGTCCTAACGTGACTCAAACTCAGAGAGTCCTAATACTCCCCTCAAGCGCAGGGTAAACTACTAACCTGAAGCTTGTCCCTAAGAAAAGAAAATCTAGGACTAGGCAAAGCTTTTGTAAAGATATCAGCTAATTGATCTTTTGTGAAAATAAAGTTAACATGAATATCTCCATTGGCAACCCTATCTCTAACAAAGTGGTAGTCAATCTCCACATGCTTAGTTCTTGCATGAAAAATTGGATTCGCACACATATAAGTAGCACCAAGATTGTCACACCATAATTTGGGAGTAGGGATGCCATCAATTTTGATCTCACGCAGCAAGGACATGATTCATATTACCTCAGCACAAACATCAGCCAAGGCTTTATACTCAGCTTCCGTGGATGATCTTGCAACTGTCTTCTGTTTCTTGCACACCCAAGAGATAAGATTGGTGCCAAGAAACACTACATACCCACTAGTAGATTTACGGTCCTCAGGACAACCAGCCCAGTCAGAATCAGAGAAAGCATGAAGCTCTCTAGAATTTGACTGAGTTATACGCAAGCCGAATGAGAGGGTGTCTTTGACATACCTGAGCACTCATTTTAGCTGCTCCCAGTGAGACAATGTTGGAGCATGCATATGTTGACACAATTGATTGACCGCAAAGGATAAGTCTGGCAGTGTAATTGTGAGATACTGGAGAGCACCAGCCAAACTCCTGTATTTCGTTGGATCTTCATATGAATCTGAATTAAGCAATGGAGTTTTCGATGTAGAAATAGGAGTTGCGAGAGGTTTACAATCAGTCATTCCAGCCCGTTTCAAGATGTCTGACATGTACCGCTGCTGAGAAAGAATAACACCATTGCTAGTTTTGACTAGCTCAATTCCAAGAAAGAAACCAGGTTCACCAAGATCTCTAATTTTGAAAGCAGTAGACAGTTTAGAGAGTAAATCAGACATTAGTAGCTCATCAGTCCCCATTACCAAAATGTCATCAACATATACTAAAAGATACACACATGCAGAACCACGAGAGTAATAGAATAATGACACATCAGTCTTTGAAGCTATAAACCCAATAGAGAGTAAAAAAGTATGCAGCCGATTAAACCAAGCTCGTGGAGCTTGCTTTAAGCCATATAAGGAACGCTTCAACAAACAAACGTGATCAGGCAATTGAGCATCAGCATACCCGGGTGGTTGACGCATATAAACAGTCTCAGCCAAATCACCATTCAAAAATGCATTGTGTACGTCAAGCTGCCTAACCACCCAACCTGAGGAAATAGCCAAACTCAAAAGCAATCTGACTGTAGTGGGTTTCACAACCGGACTAAAGGTGTCAAAAAAGTCCTGACCAGGAACTTGATTAAACCCTTTCGCCACAAGTCTCGCCTTATGCCTCTCTATTGAACCATCAGCTTTACGTTTAGTACGAAAAACTCACTTACACCCAATCACATTCATACCTGGGCGAGGAGGAACTAGAACCCAAGTCTGATTGTGCAAAAGCGCATTGAACTCCAGATCCATTGCCTCTCGCCATTCAGAAAATTTAACTGCCTGAGTGTAGCAAGTGGGCTCGGTAGGACATGCCTGAGCAGAGAGAGCCAAAAGTGGAGCCACAGACCGACTCCTCGTAGCCATTGCATGGGAGCGAACAGTCGGACGTGTGGACTTGCCACGGGGTCGTCCTCTTTGACGAGTAGGAGCAGCAGTGGTGGTGACAGGAGAATCAGCCTGAGCAGAATCAGCAAGAGAAGATGGCAATACCTGTAAAACCGATTCAGCCCACGGCTTCTGCACAGAGGGAGGAGATGGCACAGCAACCCTACTAACAAAGGGAAACACATTCTCGTCAAAGTGTACATGTCTGCAGATATAAATCTTATTAGTCGTTAAGTCCATGCATCTGTACCCCCTAAAAGACTCAGGATAACCTAAGAAGACACAAGGAGATGACCGATATGACATTTTGTGACGATTATAAGGACGCAAGTGAGGATAACAAAGACAACCAAACACACGAAGAAAAGAGTATGAGGGAGAAGATTTATGCAACAATAAATGAGGACTGGAATTCTGCAAAACACTAGATGGCATTCTATTAATCAAGTAAACAGCAGTTTCAAAAGCAAAGTCCCAAAAACGAGATGGAACGGATGCACGAGCCATAAGAGTAAGACCAGTTTCGACAATATGCCTGTGCTTCCTCTCAACACGACCATTCTGTTCATGAGTGTAGGCACAGGATTGTCTATCACGACCATTCTGTTCATGAGTGTAGGCACAGGATTGTCTATGATGACCATTCTGTTCATGAGTGTAGGCACAGGATTGTCTATGATTACCATTCTGTTCATGAGTGTAGGCACAGGATTGTCTATGATTAACATTCTGTTCATGAGTGTAGGCACAGGATTGTCTATGATTAATATTCTGTTCATGAGTGTAGGCACAGGATTGTCTATGATTAATTCCTAACTGAAGAAGAACAGTATGTAACTTTTTGTATTCAGCTCCTAAGTCAGACTGAATAGCCTTAATTTTGCGATTAAATGACCGTTCAACTAAGGCACGAAACTTGTCAAAAATGGCATACAAGTCAGACTTCAATTTCATAGGATAATACCACGTGTAATGAGAATGGTCATCAACAAAAAGAACAAAATAACGATAACCAGAAGAAGACAAAACAGGAGCTGGTCCCCAAATATCAGTATAAATCAAATCAAGAATATTCGAACTAACAGAGTCTACACGTGGCAAAGGGAAACGAGCAGACTTGCCCAATTGACACGCAGAACACAAAGAAGAAGTACAACGATTATTGCGACTAGAACCACTAACAGAACAAAAAGGAAGAATACGATCTAAGACTCGTTGATGAGGATGTCCCAAACGATCATGCCATACGGAAGAGGAAGCACGGGACGAGATAAACGCACGGGGACTGTTTTTCGGAATGGGCAGCGTGTAGAGACCACCGCAACTATTGCCGCGAAGAAGAATTACCTTGGTTGCTATATCCTTCACAACAAAAAAGGATGGATGAAACTAAAAAAAGACTTTATTATCTTTTGCAAAGCGTTGCACAGATAAAAGAGAGGAAGACAAACTAGGAACATGTAAAATATCAGACATCCTAAATACTTTAGACGGGGTAGAAAAAGAAGCATGACCAGTATGACTAATAAGCAAACCTGTACCATTACCAACTCGAAGAGCATCACCACCAGTGTACTCTTCAGATGTAGAGAGCGCAGCAATATCAGGGGTCGCGTGATTTGTCGCCCCAGTGTCTGGAATCCAAAGATGCGAGTCAGACACAAGATTCGGCGCATCCTCAGCATATGTTAAATGAGCTTGGAGTCCACAGCCAATTAAAGAAAAGCAGGCTGGTGCAAGATGGCCATAATTGCCACATAATTGGCATTGAGGCTGCCAATTACCACCACGTCGCCCACGTGACCTGCCACCACTATGCGAGCCACGTCCACGCTGCACACCACCGTCCTGCTGCTGCTGCTGGTCGGCGAAAGCAGCACCGCCACGCGACGGAGTCCCACCGCGACGATTCGATCCGCCTCGCCAAAACCGCGACCGACCTCCACTACCACGCTGGCCAACAAAAGCCGCAGCTGCAGGGGCTGGAACACCGCCATAGCTGTCACCGGTAGCGAACTCATGCGAGCCAAGGAGATCGGCGAGTTCGGGAAGACGCACCGGCTGACCTCGAACATTCAAAGAGGCTACGACAGAGTGATATTCTGGACGTAAACCCCTAAAAATATACATATTTTGATCCTCCAAAGGAACCGCACGGCCAGCAAGAGCTAGATCTTCCACCATAACTTGCGCACAAGCAATGTAGTCGACGGCGGAGGCATCACCTTGGCGTATTGTTTGCAGCTGTCCAAGAATATGCATAATCCGAGCTTGACTGGAAGAGGCGAGAGCCTGCTCAAGCGCCAACCAGAGATCACGCGACGTAGTGCAACCAATTGCGAGGTACATGACTTCCGACGAAAGTGAAGAGATTAACATGCTAAGGACCGCCTGATCTTGGCGCACCCATGGAGCATGCAGTGGGTTGGGTAGAGCAGCAGCAGCAGAGGAGCCTTCAGAAACGGGAAGAAAACGATTAGGGCAAGAGTTCGTGCCATCAACGAAACCCATGAGGTCGTGCCCACGAAGAAACGGAATAACCTGCGTCCTCCAAAACAAGAAATTCTTGTTCGTTAGCTTAATGCTAACATAGTGATGCGCAGCAGACAGAGAAGCGGCAGCTAAAGAAACCGCAGAAGAAATAGCTGCATCAGAAACGGTCCGTCCGGAAGAATTAACAGAGTCGTCAACCATTGGAAAATAAACCTAGGCTAGCTGATACCAGATGAGAACTGAATATTGTATTGATTCAATTGAACAATTACAATGATGAGGAATAGGAGATATATATACAAGGGGAGTCTCAGGTAGAGTAGAATAGCTAGTCCTAACGTGACTCGAACTCAGAGAGTCCTAATAGTTACTCCGTATAATAGATCTTCGAATAGAGTCAGATTGTAACTCAAGTGCGAAAGCAATTACGTATATAAATATGCCATTTTTTCTTTAGAAATTTATCATTTAAGAATATATAATGGCACACCCACATAAGAACTTATTTTTAGAAAAAAAATTAAATATTTTCCGGTCATATTCAAAACATTAACAAATTGAAGTAATGATAAACAAAATACGGTGATATTTTGAAAATTTGTTTCCAATTTGTAAGTGCGCTTCATAACCTTACACACTTTACAAATCGCATATTGTAGTGTTGCTTAGCGTACCTCACATTGTAGCTTTTCATTAAAAACACGAACTTTAAAAGTACATTTAGCAAAACTACATGGTATACTTTACAACATTACATGATATACTTTGCAACTCTATAGAATTCATTTTTCACATGAACTTTATAGTATACTTGGCAACACTACGAACCCGTTTATTTCAATACTAGTTTTATACGCGCATTGCGCGTATGGATTAATGCTCAATGTTTATATTTAAATAAATATTTGAAAGTATATCAATCCAAGATTATATAGGAGAAGTTTATACATAGGAAATTGAATGTCAAATTTTTTTATTTAAATATCTAACTCAAAGTATATGAATCCAAGATAATATAGAAAATTCATTATAATTATTACTAAAATAAATGTTTGCAACCTTGTAAAATCGATAGTTTAAATATTTGGTCTAAAAATGATAGTCTAAATAAATACTACTTTTCATATGAATTTTTCTAAGTGTTCTTAATTCTCTTTTGAGTAACATTGTCATTGTCTTCATCTTTACTATTTGTTCTCTTCCTTTTTGTTAGTAGTGTGTTATTTGCAATTCGGTTATTGTTGGCAACGCAGCATAGATGACAACGTCATGCAATGAGATTATGATATAGGAGCTATGGACTTTCATTTAGGTGTTCTGCTTGGGGTTCATTTGGTTCAACATACCATTATTGTTGAATGAGTTATTGTGGATAAAGAAATCCCTAGTTTAAGAAAAAAGATTAAATAAATTAGTAAAAATTTAAAAATTTTAAATATGATGTATTCCAAAGATATTAAAAGGTAGTTTACTTTCTCGTTTCAATTTGATAGATAATGGGTTATTTGAGTACTTTCATTGTCAACAAATCTCCCAAGTAGTTAATATGATTGTTTTCAAACTATTCTTTTTATTATTTTTTTTTCATGGTATTAATAAAATACTTGGTAAATAAATGTATAACATTATTTTGTATTATAACTTTGATATTTAATTACAAGATAGTGTAAAAAGAACATAATCGACAATGTAATGAGTATCAATTGATGAATTTGAATGTACAGAATCTTTGCATTAGAGAAAATAAAGATAATATAACTAATGAAATTATTTTTCTTATTTAATTTAATTATAATGAATATTTTTTTTAAAATAAAGGCATTGTAGACACATAATTCTAAATTAAAGAAATTGTATCATTTTTTGTTGTAACTACTAATTTATTTAATTCAATAAAATAAAATAGAGTGATCACGCTTCAATTTGTTGGGTTATTTGAGTACTCTCTTTGTCAATCAATCCCCAAGTAGTTAATATAAGAGTTAATACCACAAATGGTCCTCTGACTATTGGGCTAGTACTCCTTTTAGTCCTCGACTTTCAATTTGACTACAAATAGTCCCCTGACTTTCATTTTTGACCACAAATAGTCCTCCATTAAAAATTCTGTTAAATAGGTGTTAAATCTAGGGGTATTATCGTCAAATTGATATATATAATTGTCATAAAATAAAAATGTTTACAATTTTTCACCAACAAACATAATTGAAAAAATTAACAAATATAAATACTCCTAAATAAAAAGACAATACACATTATTCTTGCAATTATGCGTACAAAATGAAAATTTAATATTCGAGCTATCTGTTTTTAATTTAACCAACATATTAAAATGGATGAATTTTTTTTAAACCTTGTTTCCATAATTTTCATGGTTGTTCATACATGGATGATTAATAGTTTTCACTCGTCATTAATCGATCAAACATTTTGTTTGGGACATAACTGAAGGTCGCCACCGTTGAATTAATATAATTAATCAAGTACAAATTGCGAACATTAATCATGGAATTTTTTTTTTAATTTGTTCATTTATGTGATTTGCCACGTCCATTTTGTTATTATATTTATTAACTTAATGTTTGAAATTAATTATGGTGTCATATAATTCTCAAAAAGAAGTAATCATAATAATATTAATCAATTTGACGATATTACCCCTAGATTTAACACCTATTTAACAGAAATCTTAACGGAAGACTATTTATTGTCAAAAATGAAAGTCAGAGGACCATTTGTGGTCGAATTGAAAGTCGAGAACTAAAATGAGTACTAGCCTAATAGTCAGAGGATCATTTGTGGTATTAACTCTTAATATAATTAGCTTCAAATTATTTAATTTTTTTTCATGGTATTAATAAAATACTTGGTAAATAAATATATAACATTGTTTTGTATTATAACTTTGATATTTAATTACAAGATATTGTAAAAATAAGATAATGGACAATGTAATGAATGTGAATTGATAAATTTGAATGTAAAGAATCTTTGTATGGGAGAAAATAAAAACAATATAACTAATAAATTATTTCTCTTATTTAATTTAATTTTTTGATAATGAATAACTTTTTCAAATAAAGGTATTGTAGACACATAATTCTAAATTAAATAAATAAATATGTATCATTTTTTGTTGTAGCTACTAATTTATTTAATTTAATAAGAGTAAATAGAGTGAGAAACTTAATTAGGTCAAACTTGATTGAGATGAGGTTCGAACCTAAGACCTTTCTTATAGAAATTAATGGGTAAGTTAAAAGTTAACGGAATATTAATGGAGAAGAGAATATTTAACGGAAAACTTAACGGATAATCATAAAAGTAAGGTTAAATTAGGTAATCTCTATTAATAATATTAATCTGAATTATCTTAACCATCTATTTGATTAAATAATTCATCTGAACCATCCATTTGATTAAATAATTTCACCGCCATTTTTTCTACCCATTTTAGGCCTAACTCTCTTTGGCTCTTATTAGTATAGTAGAAATTGTTATTTGTTTTTAGTTTCCTAATTTTTTTTAATTTTCATTCTTTGTTTTTTGTTTAAAAAATTCTTTTCCAGTTTTCAAAATGGAAAATTGTGCTAGTAAACATGTTTTCTATTTTATATTTCTCAATTCTCCAATTTTTAGAAATTAAAAAAAAAATTCCAATTAGAAAACACGCCCTACATGTTACACTTTGCAAAACTACAAAGTGTAGTTTCACATAATGCTAGATGCACTCTTTAGTGTTGCAAAGTGCACCCTATAATGTTACAAAATCCACTCTAAAGTTTGAGTTATTTAATTATCAAAATATCACCACATTTTTTTTCCTCCATTGCTCTAGAACCATTAAACCTAGTCATATGGTTAGCTGATATTAGTTCTTAGGTTTTCCATGGGAACAAATTCTCATATGAATCTAATCATATACACACACACATCAAGGTTCATCGATAGTTGATGATTTTGATACAACAAAATTCAAAGTAGATTTTATAACTATTGAAAAATTTTAAAAGTTTATACTATTGAACTAATAATGAATTGAATGATCTCACTAAATAGTTAAAAGAAAAAAAAAAGAATCTATATAGTAATCACATATAAAAAGAGAGGAAATTTGAGTAGTGTTATATCATAATGTAAATATTAAAAGATTAATTTTAAAAGAGAGTATATATAGCATAAGTTGTTGGAAAACATTCAAAGGAAATAATAGGAAATAATTTGAGTCTCACATTTCTTTTGAAAGCTCCTTTTCTCCACTTTATAAAGGATAACTCTTTTAAGGTTTTTGAAAGCTTATGGAGAGGAAATAATAGGGGACCGCGTGCGCATCGCCGCCGTTCTGCTTGACTCGTACTTACAAGGTGTGGTGTGGCAACAATTTAATTTTTGAGAAACTTGAAACTTGAAATTAATTATGTCATCTTTCATTATCCTACTCTGTATCAAGCTCATGCTCCAACAACTCTAGCACAGCCCTCACAGATAGATACTTTTTTTTTGACCAATTTCTTTCTTCTTCTTTTTTTTTAACTGTAACTTCTATTAAAATCATTCAATATGTGAATCTAGAGATGCTGAATTTTTTGAACACATATTTCCTTTAAAAAAAATGCTCACAACTTATCTGTTGGTAATTCTCAAAGGAATGAATATGCATTATTTCCTACACCTAGCCTTACAAATGATTTTTATGAACTTAGAAGAAGCAAAAGGCCTAGAATTGAGAAAAGCTTTGGTTATGATTTCATAACATTTGTAACCAAACTGAAATATATAAATGAAATATGTGATCAATTTGTGTGTCAACTGGTTTAGAATAAGAACTAAAAACCTTTGAAGATGCTATGTGCTCTGTTGATTGTACCCTATGGGAAAAAGCCATTAAAAGTGAGTTAGAATCTATTAAGACAAATCATACTTGGGAATTGGTAAGCCTACCTAAAGGGTGCAAATCAACTGGTTGCAAATAAATCTTCAAAAGGAAATTAAGGTAAGATGGATTTATTGAAAGGTTCAAAGCCATGCTTGTAGCTAAAGGCTACACACAGAGATTTGGTGAAGATTACTTTGATGCATATTCACCAGTAACAAAAATTGCAACCATTAGCGTTCTGTTATCTTTAGCTTTGTTACACAGGTTGATAGCCCACCAAATAGACGTGAAACATCATTTCTCAATGGTGATTTAGAAGAAGAAATCTACATGGAACAACCTCTTGGATGTGTTGATCCTGGTCAAGAAGGAAATGTATGTAAAATAAAAAATTTCTATATGGCTTGAAACAAGCTCCGAAGTAGTGGTATGAAAAGTTCATAAAACTTTATTAGACCTAGGTTACACTGCTAACTAGTCAGATGCCTGCTTATATACTAAAGATATTGAGTCTAGAGTTGTGATTATATGTCTCTATGTGGATGATATGCTGATTTTTAGTTCAAACATTGATGCAATTAATGAGAAAAAAAAATCTATTTGCTAAGTTTAATATGAAGGATCTGGGTGAAGCCGATGTTATGCTTGGGATAAGGGTTACAAAACTCGATAAGGGTTATCATTTATCACAAAGCCACTATACGAAGAAACTATTAAAAAAATTTGATAGTTATGATGTAACCCTGGCTAAAACCCCTTATGATCCAAGTATCAAACTTTTAAAGAATCTTGAGGTAGGTGTATCTCAAGAAGTGTATGTCAAAATAATTGGGAGCCTAATGTTTTTTTTTTTTTGAGTACTACTGACTCTGTTACAATGTAGTATCTGTTCATAGCTACTTTCTCAACCTACCGAAGCACAAAGAGTCAACAGTCGCCTCCACTGAGGCTTGAACCCACTCCCTACCATGTGGGAGTGTAAACTGGGTGCCACTAGACCACAACTATATTAGACTTGATATTGCTTTTGCAGTGAATAGACTTAGTCGCTTTACTCACAACTTGAGTGGTATACACTGGAATGTAGTTAAGCGAGTGCCTTGGTACCTTAGAGACACTATGGACTGGGATCTTGACTATGCAGGATTCCCAGCAATAATGGAAGGGTTTTGTGATGCAAATTGGGTCAATGATGGTGATGATGTCAGTTCAACTAGTGGATATGTGTTCACTATGTGCGGAGCGACTATATCATGGAAATCGACAAAAGAGCCATGCATTGCTAGATCAACTATGGAAGTAGAGTTCATAGCTTTTGATCTAGCAAGCCAAGAAGCTGATTGGTTGAGAAATCTATTGGCAAGTGCGCCATTGTGGGGGTGTCCAACTGCTTTTATGCCTATACACTGTGATTCACAAAGTGCCATATGTGTTGCAAAGAATAGTGTCTATAATGGAAAGAGAAGACACATAAGAGTCAGATATGAGTTTGTATGGCAGTTGATCGTAATCGGGGTAATCACAATGGAATATGTGAAATCTGAAAGGAATATTGTAGATCATTTCGCAAAAGAGCTAAACCGAAAAGTCATCCTTGACACGCCAAGAGAGATGGGCTTGAAATCGGTGAGGTGAGGTGAGGTGAGGAATCCATGATGGATACCACTTCTATGGTTAAACAAAATCATGGAAAAACTCATACAAAACTTGTGAAAATGAAATAACCTTAATAACTCTGTAGCCTTCAAGGGGTAGCCTATATAGAGATAGACATGATAGAGTGAGTATAAGAAATTAAATAAATGTCAAATAGTTTGACTTTCGTAGAACCTGTATGTGTTAGAGTTGATGTGTTAATCTAAGTTCAAAATTTATCTAACCGATGAGTTCAAGAAATGTTTCACTCTCGTGAAGAAGATTACTCTATATTACTACATGTCAGTTCAACATATCAAACACTAACATTAAGATAAACTCGTGTGTATTGCTTGGACATTGTCCATTATAGCCTTCTCTTTAAATGTGTGGGGATTGTTGGATAATATTCAAAGGAAAAGGCTTATTCTCTTAGAGTGTTGTCCCACGTTCCTTTTGAAAGCTCATATTCTCCACTTTATAAAGGAGAACTCTTTTAAGGCCGTTGAAAGAGGAAATAAAGGGGGACCACGTGCGCGGCGCCTCCGCCGCCTGCCCCGACTCGGTTTAGTTCGCACACGTGCAAGGTGGGACAAAATTTTTGTCATCAATTTAATTTTTCAACTCCTATTTTTTCGGATCAAATTTCTTTTATTCGTGATTTGTTGTTGGCAACATTTTGGTCATCAAGTTTAATTTTTCAGCCCCTACTTTTTGGGATCAACTTTCTCTTATTTGTAATTTTTCAGATCAACTTTCTCTTATTCGTAATTTGTTGGCAGCGTTGTGGTCATCAATTTAATTTTTCAGCTCTAATTTTTTTGGATCAACTTTCTCTTGTCCGTAATTTGTTCTAAGAGTCGTGGGAACATGTTGACTTTCAGACTCACGATCCTTTCTTTTTGCTAATTGTGTGACTAGACTGAGGAAGACTATTGAGTGCATACAATATATAAACCTTCATTCGTTCTCCATTCAAGATGCATTACACAACTTTTTCTCTCATTTTTGCTCTTCGTTTGAGCATTAAGTAGACAAGTTCACCTACGTTTAGCTTGCGCAAGCTTTACGTAGCTCATCTGTGTTACTCGTTTGAAGCAATTCGGAATCTCAAATTGCACCGTTGTCAGAAATTGCATTTAAGACGGTGTTGAATGCAACACGACATAGAGTTCCATTAAACCTTTCTTTTGCGGCTTGTGTTAAATATTCCTTTTCCGTAGACATTGTTTTGTTTACGCCTAGTAAAACCAACATAAGTGACTATTTTCACGTTTCATAATCACTCAATCTTTTAAACTTTGATATAATATTAATTTTTTTAAAAAATATTTCCATTAGCTACGAATTAATTGGTTGACGTACTAAGAAAAAAATCACACGATAATTGAATATAAAAAACTTTAATATGATAATAATTTAGAGGGTGTGAAAGTAAGGAGTGAATGTAGCTTTGCTTTTGAGACAATACTACATGCAATGGAGAAAAATTGTGATCAAATATTTACTGTCTAATATAAATTATGGTCAAATTCAACTAATTCAAAGATAAAAAATGAATTTTAAAAAAGTATATAGTGGAATTTTTAAAAATAATTTTCATGTCAACCGATAGTCAACATAGCGTGATCGAATCCAGACGTTATATCGTGGACCACGGTCCACAATGCATTGTGGACCGTAGTCACAAAATGACGTCATTTCAGTAAGTGGGAGACGAAGTTCCGTAATTGACATTACAGTTCATCTCCAAAGATACTGCCTTACATTTGTTTTGATATTATCGAATGAAACTGTAGTTATATCGATATGTAACTGTAGTGTATATGAACTGATACTGAATAACAGTGTCACATTTGTGTTTCTATATTATCGAATGAAACTGTAGTTATATCGAAATGTAACTGTAGTTGTGTTGAAATTTAACTGCAGTGTATATGAACTGATACTGAATAACAGTTTCACATTTGTGTTTTTATATTATCGAATGAAATTGTAGTTATATCGAAATGTAACTGTAATTGTGTTGAAATGTAACTGCAGTTGTGTTGAAATGTAACTGCAGTGTATATGAACTGAAAGTGAATGAAGCGGAACGGAGACCGATTCATCCGTCTGTTTTCATTAATCAAAACGGCGTCGTTTTGATGCGCGCTCCACGATATAATTTGCGGATCGAATCATGCCAAAATTTGTTTTTTTTTTTTTTGGGTCAAATATAGAAAATTGAATAATTACTATAAATATTTTATATTAAATTGTCAAAATTTTAAATTTTAAATATAATTGTCGATGTAAAGTGTAAACTATAGATATTGTTTACTAATAAACCTTTTAACTTTGGGTTACACTTGTGTAAGACCGTCTCACGAATCCTTATTCGTGAGACGGGTCGGATCGGATCGAAACAACATGCAAATGTCATACTTATATGCTCAAATGTAATACTAATTAGGAATACGATTTTTGTTACTTATAAGAGAAAAAATAAATATTTTTCATAATAAGTAATGTTGACAAGTGCCCCTCACTTATAAGGGCAAATATAATACTTTTGAGGAAAAATGTAATACTTTTAAATCGAAATGTAAAAGTATTGTATTTTTCCTTAAAAGTATTACATTTTATCCTCATAAGTAACAAAAATTTTATTCCTGATTAGTATTATATTTGGGCATATAAGTATGACATTTGCGAGTATAAGTATCACATTTACATCTTAACATGACCCGACCCGACCCGTCTCACGGTGAGACGGTCTCACACAAGTTTTTGCCTTTTAACTTTTTATATTGGGAAAGGTAAATAAATTCTCTTACCTGGCTGTTACTCGAAAATTTTATATTTGAGGATAAAAATGTTTTAATTCTTATCAACAAAAGGTTTGAAAAATTGATCACATGTCACCTTTGTGCTGGTGGTGACGTTAACATGACACAAACATTTGATTTATAGGAAAATAAAACTTTGTAGTTATTTTTGAAAGTTAATTCCATTTTTGTCCTAGATTTATAGGTGATAATTCGCTTTTAGCCATTTTTTATTAGAACTTCTTCATTTGGTCCTAGTATTATTGTGACATGACCATTTTTAATACTCTATCAACAAAATCGCTAAAATATCGTTAAATACAAAGAAATTTCAATCTTTTTTATACAAAGTATGTTAAACCACTATATTTTTTATGCTTATTTTTTTTTTCTGAAAACATCAATAATTGAAGACCGAATATTTTTGTATTTAACGATATTTAAACTGTTTTGTTGATAGAAAAAAAAAATGGTCATGTCACAATAATAATACTAGGACCAAAAATGGATGTTCTAATAAAAAAGGATTAAAATGGATTGCCATCTATAAATCTAGGACCAAATGAGGATGTTCATTATGTGTGAAACTACTATTTTATTGAAATGAAGATGTTCATTACGATATTTAAATTGTTTTGTTGAAATGAGGATTTTCGTTATTTGGATATTATCCATCCTCATTTTACTACAAATAGGGAGCCCACGCTTCTCTTTTATAGATGAATTTAATGGTTCATTATGCGTGAAATTACTGTTCTTTAAACACAACTATTTCAACTCATTGTTATAATTTTAAATTTATTGGGATTTTTCTAAACGTTTTAACTTCATACACTCCTAACAAAGCATAAATAGATAAGTATGTATTTCAAAAGAGTGATATATTACCTGGACTCCGCTTTTTACAGGGCGTTTGGTTGGGAGGAAGGAATTAGGGGGAAAAGAATTGTAATTCGGTAGAATTGCAATTCAATGAATAAAGTAGGAATTGAAATTACAGTGTTTGGTATGCAGAAATAGGAGTACAGGGAATTAAAAGGTAAGAAGCGACAGAATAACTAAAATGCCCTTATGTTGTGATAGATGTTGTAGTAATAGTAGAGTAGTAGTAGTAGTAGTAATAATAATAACAATAATAATAATAATAATAATAATAATAATAATAATAATAATTCTTTCAAATAATAATAATAATAATTATAATAATAATTCTTTCAAAATAGTAATAATAATAATTCTTTCAAAAAAATAAATAATAATAATAATAATAATAATTCTTTCAAATTAAAAAAAAAAAAGAAAGAAAAAAAAAAGACAAAGGGTATGGGAGGAGGGGCAAAATTGTATTTAGAACAACAAATTGCAATTCATGGGGGGTACCCCATGAATTGCAATTCATCATTTAGAGGGAATTGCAATTCCCTCCAACCAAACACTGTAGTTTGGGAATTCAATGAATTGCAATTCCCTCCAAACTACGTCCAATCAAACAGGCCATTTATTCCTTTTTAATTATATATATATATATATTGCTGTTCATAGCTACTTTCTCAACTTACTGAAGCACAAAGAGTCAACAGTTACCTTCACTGAGGCTTGAACCCACTCCCATCATCTATATGCGAGTGTAAATCGGGACATCGGGTGCCACAAGAATCACAAATTTTATTATTATTAGTTTTAATAAAATTAAAATACTTGATAAAAATTTACTTTCATATCATTGTGGTTTTGGATGAGCGCTATCCACTAGAGAAATTTGTAGTTCCGAGGGGTTGTGGGTTCCACTCGAGAAGAGTTCAGACGACAGGCAGATGCTTAGGAGCCGATCGTTATCGGGCAATGTATGGTGGACCCAAAACTGACTTTTCTTGACTTCTCGTGTTGTAGCCTTCACGCCTTCATGCTCTCTCAGCTTCACCATGCCCTTCCTCAGTATTACGTTAGTTTTTCATTATGGCCTAACCCAAGACTAATGTGCATAATTAAATTAGTTATCGAGTCAAATTCTTTTTATTTTATTTTCTTATAACCCAAATTTCTCCTGGTACTCCATGAATCCGCCCTCAAACCGTGAGAAGATAAATTGTATTAATGTAACTTTAAGATTCAACACTAACACTAAGGCTATGTTTGGCAAACCTCGCTGAAAAGGTAGCTAAAAGTTGAAAAGTAGCTGAAAACTGAAAAGCTATAAGCTCGAAGTTAAAATATGAAGAGCTGTTAAGTTAGTTGTTATGCTTAAAAGTGTTTGGTAAAATTAGCTTTTTGATAAACTGATAAATGTAAAAAGATTAAAAACAACATCTTCATTCAATTTAAATAGTTTTAAATTGAAATAGGTTTATTTATATATTAAAATATAAAATAATAAAATCAATATATTTTAATAAAATATAAAGTAAGAATGTATATTTGAAAATATATAAAGTAAAACAAAATATTTATAATTAATAAGATTAGTTCATACAAAAATTAATGTTCAAACACAAATGTTAAATTCAAATTACAACCAAACATATTGAAGAGAAAATGTCAAAAGGGTTTAATTGGGAGGGGTAAAGAATATCATTTATTTAAAATAATAAGAATAAAGATGGAAGAACTTAAAAAGCTACTAGCTTATTTTTGAAAAGCTACATAAATTAGCTTTTTAAAATAGGCTCTTATTTTAAGTTACTAGCTTATTTTGAGAACATTACCAAACGGAATTTATAGCTTATTAATAGTTTAAAATAAGCTATAAGCTCCTAAATAAGCCCTATCAAACAGAGCCTAAAATGTAAATTTTTGCATACAAGGAACCGGCCATCCCAAACCCAAACTCTTAATGTTCGTGCCAAGGATTGAATCCACATTCTTTCACAAGAAACAAGTTTTAAATAAGACATCTCATTCACTAGACTAATGCCATGCTATGGGAGTAATTATAGTGCGTGTATACAATAATGTCCTTACTAAATTTATTTGAGAAGAGTTTTATTAAAACTCGATTAGATTAATCTCATTCCGTAAGATGCATATATCATTGTAATATTTTTAAAAAAAAATTAGTTAACATATTTAAAGGGTAAAACGGTGTTACGTGTAATCGTAAAAGATCATGAAATTGGAGGTACAAGGAAGGTGCATTTAAATGCCTTAATTTCCAAGAAGTGTATAAATTATTGACAAAGACCTCTCATCTTCCACAAAAGAGGACAAAAAGGGGTTGGGTCAAGGGTCACATTGGAATGTGTATGCTTAATTGGCCGGGAGAAAAAATCAAGTGAAATCTCTACCAAAAAGTGATCTTTCTTTCAGCTTCACCAGCGAAAGGGAAGTGGGAAAGGCTTGAAATATAAAGCCCAGCTTTGCCCATGTGTGGCTTTATCTCAGTCATCTTGGAATGTAGATTAGTGTTGATGAGGTCTAATTATCACATTTAATTATTTAAGTTGTGAATCAAAGATGAAAAAGCATCGAGTAATGGGCTCACTTTTTGGTCTCTAATGAGGCCATTTTTGTAGGCCTAACTTGGACTATATCAATCATTATACCCTGCACCACGGTGTACATAGCAGTGTGCACTACGAACGTAAAACGACATCATTTCGATGTTAGTGGACGCGGACGCGAATGACTCCAGGGAATTCATTATCTATAATACACATAATCATTATCTAGAATACACAGAACGTTTGCCTAGAATACACAGAATGTTTGCCCAGAATACACAGAATATTGACACAAAATACACAGAATTCATCCTCCTAACATTCGAATGCACAAATACATCACAACCTGTGTTAATAACATGAATACACAGAATATTGACACAAAATACACAGAATTCATCCTCCTAAACATTCGAATGCACAAACACATCACAACATGTGTTACTAACATGAATACACAAAACGGTTGCCTAAAATACACAGAACGGTTGCCTAGAATACACAGAATGATTGCCTAGAATACACAGAATGATTGCCTGGAATACACAGAATATTAACATAAATACAGACACCGGCCGAACCGGGAAACGTAATTTCCAAAAAAACGGACGGTTAGTTTACAATGCTCAAAACGACGTCGTTTACGTACGTGGTGCACATTGCTATGTGCACCGTGGTGCACGGTATAATTTGCCCGAGTATATATACACTTGTTTTGAATCATCTTCAAGTGTTTAATTTGGTATTTTACATGCCATAATGGGGGTAACGAATTTGCTATCATGGTATGTATCATAATTGTGATCCAAATGCTGCATTCTTCAACTCTAATGCTTAGTTTGTCAACCTTTTAAAAATTCAATACATAATAAACTTAAATTTATATTTGTTACTCGTATTTTGGTATTTAGTTTAGTGTCGATTTCAAAACTGGTTAGGCAAATGATTTATTTATTTGTGATTAGATATAATAATATCATAAAAGTATATGATCCAAATTTGGCATTGCTCAACTTTAATACTTAGTTTATGTCTAACCAACTTAAACAGGTTGTGATGAATTATGTATATTATATTGTTCCGATAAAAAATGTCCTAACTACTTGGCTTTAAAAAAGATGTGCTTCATCTTGAAGATTAGACAAGAATGTTAGGAAAAGAACAATATGGTCTCGTAAAACAAACCCGAGAACTCTCTCGTAGGTACTGCAATTACTTATTCAAGAGCAAGAATACACAAAAATCGTATGTTGGCAACTTGATGGAATCCTCTTTTTATAGCCATCATTTAGACATCTTCTCTTCAATTCTCATAAATATTAGAATAATGAAGAGAGTTAATTGGGAGTTTTTGTAACTCCTACTATCGTTATATTCATAATGATAATAATAATTTAAATTATTGTGTATTGATCAAAAAATTATTAAATTATTAAATATAATAATTACAATCTCTGGGAATCCGAGGCGTTAACCAAGAAGTATCTAAGATGTTAACCCTAAAGAGATAAAATTAAGAAGAATAAAACCCAAGAGAAGTAAACTCAAGAGAGGTAAACTCAAGAGAGGTAAATTTAACTTCTCTAAATAATTTCTCTGGCCTCTCTAAACAACTTCTCTAACCTCTTTAAGCTACTTCTCTAAAGCATTTTTGATCAATCAAAACATATATTTCCTAGCAAACATAAATAATATTTTCAACTCTACAACACTAAAATATTATTTATTTTTTTGGTAGACATGTCTAAATAGTAAATACATATATTCAACCATATATACTATATAAATGTCCAACAAAGAATGGATAGTGTAATTAAATTTTTTTAAAGTAATTTCGAAGATAGACAGTGAAGAAGGCAATTCAAAGTAAACAATTTAGTTTTAGGGACGGATTGGACAGATGTTTGGCATAATCATGTGTTAGTTGAAAATGAGAGCAAGAACAGATAAAGAAAGCAAACAAAAGTTTAGAACCCAACAATTATCGCATAGCTTATGAGTCGCAATTTCAATGATTCGGAAAAGATTGGAGGTCACCTTTAAACATTCGGTGCGCCCGGAATCTCTCTCCATATGGGCTCTCCTTCCCTTAAATCCAATGTACATGCAACAAATAGTTGATTTTGCAAATTATACTGTGGACCATGATCAACCACTAATACATACTTATTGTACATGCAACAAATAGTTGATTTTGCAAATTATATTGTGTACCATGATCAACCACTAATACATACTTATTCATTTTTAGTAGGTTTATTAATTCCACCAGAGGTTCCCTGTCTTTAGTAGCAATTTCAAATTTAGTTCCAGACTATCATTTTTGTCATTTAACGTAACATTCCATACTATTATATATTTTTAGACATTTTTAGTCATTCTCATGGATTTTCCTATTTTTAGTAAAGGCATTTTTGTTTCTTCATATTTTTCTTTTGTTATTTTTCCGGTTTCAATTGGTTTAATTGGTTTAGAACTTTAGTAAACCTATGATTTTTAGTAACCATATTTTTCAACCAATTTTTAGTAAATACTTTAGACGGCGGTCATTATTCGGAACCGCCTTATAAAGTATATATGTAATGTGTAAATTTGTTAGATATGACGGTTATTATTCGAAACCACCGTATAAAGTACACTTTAGATGGTGGTTATTATTCGGAACCGCCTTATAAAGTATATATGTAATGCGTAAATTTGTTATAGACGGCGGTTATTACTCGGAACTGCCGTATAAAGTACACTTTAGACGGCAGTTATTATTTGGTACCACCTTATAAAATATATATGTAATGCATAAATTTGTTATATACGATGGTTATTATTCAGAACCGCCATATAAAGTACACATTAGATGGCGGTCTTCACTTGGAATTGCCGTATAAAGTATGCATTTTTTCAAAATCATTTATACGACGTGTATGTTTATGATTATATGGCAGTTTTTTAACCACCATATATAGGTAACATACACGGAGGTTCTTAAGAACCGCCGTAGAAAGTAATTATTTACCACGGCGGCCACTTACACGGTACTTCAGAAATCGTTGTGTATGTGTAAAAAAAAATTTTCCGTAGTAGCTATGTTTTGTAGTAGTGAATAAATTAGATGCAATTGAACAAATAATAGATGTGCAGTTTAACTATCAATTTAATTTTTAGTTTTGATGGAACATGTCCTTCAAAAGAGAATACGTGTTCATGGCAAAAACTTGTGTGAGACCAAGGATCCGTGAGATATGTCAGGTCAAGATAAAATGTAATATTTATACTAGCAAATGTAATACTAAATCATAAATAAAATATTTATTACTTATATGAGAAAATGTAATACTTTTGAGAAAAAATGTAAAACTTTTACATTTTGATGTAAAAGTATTACATTTTTCATTAAAAGTATTATATTTTTCTTTATAAGTGAAATATTATTTATAAGGGAAAATATAATACTTTTGATGAAAAAAGTAAAACTTTTATATCAAAATATAAAAGTATTACATTTGTCCTCAAAAGTATTATATTTTTTCTTATAAGCTAAGTAACAAATATTGTATTCTTGATTTAGTATTACATTTACTAGTATAAGTATTACATTTATATATCGACCCCACCCGTCTCACGAATAAGCATCCATGAGACAGTCTCACACAAGTGTAACCCATGTGTTGATATGTTGGTTGGCCAAGAACACATGTTGAACATATAATAAATATGATATCCAATTATCAAATATCAACTTATCTTCTTAATTTGATATTTAGTTAAATTGGAAAACATCTTTGACTGACACTACTTTTTAATTTAAAAAAATTTTTTTTTGGGTCTGGTATACAATCTAAAACTACTACGTTGTTGTTAGGTCATTTTGTGTAAGTTTAATTGGACTTTTGGTGGTGGCTTTAATTTTTGTTGTTATCACAAGGCCTAGCTAAAGACAGATTATGCAGACATTCATGTTATACTTTATACATTTATAGATTGAAGATTAGTTTATAGATATATAAATTATTTTAAACAATCAACTACAAAAATGTGTTAGTGTTTGAGAAAAAAAATCAGGATCATATAATGCATTATTTTAGTTGATTTAAATTTAAAAAAATTTATAATTGAAATAGAGTAATTTATGATTAACTCACCATATATACAAAAACATAAACTAATTATACTTATTACAAACTTTGATAGATAGGAATTATGTATCTTTCTTTGGTTATGGACATGTGGTCCAATTTCGGTCTAGTGGTTTTGTAAGTTTGAAATGGTATATATGAGTCGCCTTGAACCTTAATATAAGTGAGAAATAGAGTAGTAATTTGTTACAATTTGTGGCTTTCTAACGATTTAGTCATATGATTTATTGAGTTAATTAAGATAGTATTTTTTTTTTTGTTAATTCCTATCACATTTAGTCAATTCCAACATATCTATCATTGACATTATGGTTCATATATTTAAAGAATACCTTATTACTATTACTAGTATTTTCACCATGCGATGCATGTACGAAATGGATTTGTTATAATATTTTAAGAATATTTAGATCAATATGCATTTATATAAATTATAACATCGAATATTATATAGTGCAAAAAAAATGGACGATTAGTCTACAATACTCAAAACGACGTCGTTTAGGTACGTGATGCACATTGCTATGTGCACCACGGTGCACAGTATAATTTGCCAAGTTCTTCTTCATCTTTTGCAATTGGGCTTGACTTGGATTTCCACTATCTTTGAACATAACCAATGAAGAGTTGTTTTAATTGCTTGGACTTGGGCCTTATGATTAGCCCAATTGGTACTCTTAATGGATCTTCATTATGTTGTGCCGCATCACGTTCTCTAAGGATGGCAAATTGGAAAGAATTGGACAAGGTTACTAAGGATGCATTGGCAATTGGTAACAAAGGAGAACAAAATTCATAATGAAAACACGCATCAATCTAAGGCAATAAGCAAAAGTGTAACAATAAAAACAAGAGGATTGGATTGGGGTTTACCGGTCCTTGCACTCAATGATCTCACGGTTTGGTCGAGTTAACAACACATGAGTAACAATACACAAAGAGTAATCCTCCTTCATTGGAATCTATATCATTCATCACAGAGTTGTAGTTATTCTTTTGTTTGTCTGTAAATTGTTCAACAATTCATGCACTGTCTTCAACGATTCCTTGTCATACACCAACTATTCGCCTAACAACATGTTTTCAATCAAACCCATGCTACTTTCGTCAGGAATTGACATTTTTGGAAAGTCGTTTGGGCTCTTCCCCCACAAAGATAACAACTTCTCCAATTCCATCAAAGCGAACTGTTTCTTATCCGAATCCGATAAAACCAACTCTTAAAAGGAAAAAAATAACAAATAAAACCAGAAATTAGTTTATTTATAAATAATGATAAGCGAATAAAAAATTCGAATAAATAGATGGGAACTTGATATACTTGGATTCTGCAAGAGATGTCGACTCTGAAATTGTGCATCCTCGGCAAGAAATTCCCAAGCGGCATTCCACGCCACTGGCGAGCTGTCGTAGGCTCCCAAATTAGAACCTTAAACACGTAGTAGTGAGAGTAAGGGTCGATCCCACGAGGAGTAACTAGTTTAATGCATGAGTTCAAATTAAAGAGGGGGTTTGGTGTGAAATTAACGTTCAAAATAAATAATTAAATAAATAAGAATAGAAAAGATGATAATCAAGCCAAAGTTTACTAACGCAATCAAATGAATTTTCAACACTTGGTCTAAGAAAATATTCACCACCGGATCTTAATTACTGTTCATCGACTACAAGACAATTTCACTTGCATTTGAGCATTCATTGTGGAATTCATTCCTGTTTTTCCTTAGTCATAGGTAATCAAACACAAGCGGTATTAACTACCCCTAACTATCAAATAACACAAGACAAGCGCTTATATTTAACTTGATAGCAGCATTAAAACTAGAAAAACCAACGAAACTAAACAACATAAACACAAGCGATTATGTTTAATTTAGATTAATACGCTTCCTATGACAAAATTAACACTAAGCCGTGATAAAATTAATCATAGTTCTTACTTAGAAAAGAAAATCAATTATAAGAATCACTTTCTAATCTAGCTATGAATTGAATCAAATAATTAACTACCAGGCCTCTTAGTCATTAAATGAAACAACCAATTAAGAAAATAATACAGAAGAATATTAAATACTCGTTGCAGATAAATTAAAACAGAATTTTGTCTCTCAGTATAGAGAACCGGGGTTCACATAATCTTGACCAAGTTTAAGAATTAGCCTCGCAGGGCCATGAACCATAAACTTAACAGGAAAAGAAAAAAATTGTAAACTGTAGAAAAATATAAAATAAAACAGATAGTCTGATTCCCAAACAACAGGAACTCACCCCTATTTATACACTTCTAACTTCAACAAAAATCTCTTAAATTAAGGAAAATAATTAATCTGAAAATTAATATGAACCTCTCAAAAATAAACCCAAAATGGTAGAAATTATCTTTGCCGTTCATTCCCTACTGATTGATGCAGTTTTCTCTCCATAACTCCTTCAAACTTGCGCCAAATCGTTGATGTCATTTCTGGAGTCGACAAAGTCTTCTTTCTTCTTTCGTACGTGAGCTGCGCAGAGAAATAATTAAACAAACTAAACAATTGAATTCCTTTTGTTTATTTAGTAAGATTCATTAGGTTATATACTTGGGCTCTAATTTATTAAAAAAATTAATAATAAATTGACTTATTAAAGAACACTAACTCTTATTTGGTCCAATAACTAAAAACTAAAAATTTAAACCTTAATCATGCCCAATAATTATTATAAAATATTTATTATAACTAATCAAATATTTATTCTAAAAATATTAAAATAAAGTAAAATAAAAATTAATAAATATAAATATACTATAAAACCTACATAAATTAAAGTGTAAAAATATACTTGTCAGCCACCTTTGGCCTACTGATTGAACTTGAAGTGGGTAGCGTAGTAAACAACATTCACAAAGCATATGCGGTTGCCCAGTAACTTGAGTCAGTATTGCCGTCAATGTACTCCTTGTAATCATCTAATGATTCATATTCATAACACGCATCCTTAAATGACTTGTGAATGACCCCTGCAAAAGTGCGGATATCATCGTGGCTAGTAGGTCCACGTACCAAATTTAAAGACATCTAAGATAGTATAATTCTCTATACTCTGGCAGAACATAGAACAATCGTCTTATAGAGAAGCCTTTTCTGCCTCAGATGCCATTCATACAAATCTTGTCTCCAAACAATCTTACTGGGAAACTCAGCATAAGTGAGTAACTGGGTCTCTTCGTATTTTTTTTGTTGGCTTCAAACCAAGTCTTGAACTAGCTCTACTTAATCGTTTGGTTCTCTACAATATCGTCGAGAGGCTGATCTTCACCATAGACAACATTTTGTTGGTTCTCTAAGTGGAAATTTAACCTCTCCACAGGTGGCGTCCGATAATGTATCACGTACCCAAATAGTCTCCACGTGGCTTCACATGCTGATATATAGCAACAATCGTAGTACATGTTAATCTCATCGACCACATCACCATTGCGAGCATTCGTGGAACTACTCATGAACTCTGTCGTGACCCTATCATTCCCTTTGTTCACGTATTTGAATAAATATTTAATAGATCTGGACTGGTTGCACCATTCAACATTAATATGTGCGTGACATTTTAGCAGCAGGTGTCTATTATGCCCAATGACGTAACGGTTATCAAGTTCAATTCCATTCCTATTGATTGTGTACCCATTGTCACACCTTCTGTAGACCGAGTAACCATCTTTATCTAAAATCGTATGAGGAATATGTTTTTTTTTTTGGAAAATACTTCGAACATTTACCATCTACCATGCTCGGCAAATTTTTCAGATTTCTCCGCAGGGTCCGTGCAACATGAATTCGCTAACTGCGACATTGTACTCAGCATCAGCATTTGGGTCAGGTATTTCAGTCGAGATTAGCGCGTCAATTTCGTCCGCACAATTTGTCCTATTCATTCTTTTGACAAATATCAAGATTTTCCCATGAGGGAGTCCTCTTTTTTTGAAATTTAATTGTGTAGATAACTGCAAAGAAAATAAAAAGAATGAACAATTGAAGTGTATAAAGGGAAATTAGAATTTGGGGAAATTAGAATTTATGATGGCTAATAATTTGAATATGTATCATTTTCAAATAACTCCACATATCTCGCCAAAAAGCTTTTCTATTTTGATGTGTTCAATCATCACATCGAGCTTCATCTTAAACACGTGACAAACTATGTTGGGTTTATCATTTGCTTTAAAGCCACGCTGGCCAACATACCATTCAATCTCGGACCACTTTCGGTTGCAGGTGAATGTAATGAATAGGTGTGAATAACCGATGTGCCTCCATATTACTATTGCATCTTGATAGTTTTGAATTATATACCTAGCTCCACCTATGTATGATGATGGGAGATAATTCTTTTACCTCGAGCGATGGGGTCTAAATCTCTCATTGTTAATGAATTGCTCACAACACAACGCCTTTTGGTAAGTTCTAATGTAGATCAAGCGTGCATATTTGATCATTGTATATGCACCAACCAAGAATTGTTTGAATAACCTCCTAAAATACAACAATGTATGCTTCCCATTTACCCTCTCATGTATATAAAATGAGAAATACTCTTTGGGGCTAATTCTTGTCCTGCTACTGGGATGCCGTTGGCGC
Source organism: Ipomoea triloba (assembly GCF_003576645.1). Lineage (NCBI taxonomy): Eukaryota > Viridiplantae > Streptophyta > Magnoliopsida > Solanales > Convolvulaceae > Ipomoea > Ipomoea triloba. Next base: position 18,620,037 of record NC_044930.1, on the reverse strand, counting down.
CATGCATTAGAGAATATAATATCTTCGTTATAACTATCTTCGCCATAGTGGAACAACAAAGGGTACTGTAGCAGCATATATGCAGGTTTCAATTGATTTATTATCTTCAACTGCCCTATCCTACTCTTGACCAATATGTCTTGATCACCCATTGTTGGGTCCAGATCCCTGACAATAAGTGAAGCTACCTTCCTGAGCTGTAGGTAAATTGTAGGTCCTTCTATCTTTGCACTGCTTGCCTATTAAATTCATCTTAACCTTAGTAAATGACTTAGATTGGATCTCAATTCTTGCCATTCTGAAAGAGTTGACCAAAACATTATTTCTATCCAGCATGTTATTTAATTCTATAACAATCTCCTTATGGATATCCCCTAAGTTACTATCCTATCTGCATAGAAAAAAAGGGAAATAAATAAATAATAGTTGAATATCTTGGTGGAATCCGAACAAAAGACACTATGTATTCAAAATTTTACCAATAACTAAATAAATAAAATCATATTAAAATATTACTTTAGCCAAGATGAGAAATAAGATAATTTGAATATAACATATACCATTTGTGATTGCACTTAATAGTGTTCCTTTGGTGGCCACATTATTCTCTTTGAATGGACTTTGACGAACATTAACTGCAACGATTTAACAGAACAAATAAATCAAAATTTACATATAATTTAATATATTATGTGCACAATTGATATCAAACTCATATGATTTCAGGATAATTGGAAGCTAAGTATGTGATTATTTGATTTTTTGTGTGTGTTATTTAGGTGATTTGGGGGCAATGATTGTAGCATCATGTAAATTGGAGTTCAAATAGATGTGTTTTGAAGTTATCTTGACACAAAGACATGTTCCGGGAGTCAGGAGAGATCATGAAAGTGAACAAGAGCGAGTTGAAGTATCATGACATGACCTTCGGATCCAAAGGAACAAAGGAAATGAAGAAATAAGCATTTTTAAATTATGAACATGGGTCACGCTAGTGGTCACGCCATGACTGCCGGTATGACACCATTCTGCTTTGCACTTTTTTCTCTAACATGCGACGTCTCGGTAGTTTGAGCATATCTCGAGTGATGCGTGTCCAAATTAAGTGATTCAAGTGGCATTGAAGTGGCTACTCAAAGGGCTACAACTTTCATGAAAACCATAAAGGCTAGTTCAGACGTCTACAAGTTGAAAAATAGCCTATAAACCAGAGTAGCTTCACAGAGTGGGTGATCACGGTCAAGGTCACAGCATGAACTTGACCGTGACCCATGGAACCTGCGAACTATGATGAAAAGTCACGGTGGAGTTCACACCGTGAACACCACCGTGATCACGAACCCTTGAGCAAATCCGATGTAGTTATTTTGGCGCAATCTTTGACTTTAAATGGCTTGGAGCATATTGTTTTGACATATCTTTTGTTCCGGCCCTTAGTTTCTCCCTCTAGGTCTTCTCCCTTTAGGCCTTCTCCCAAACACTTCTACATTGTAATCCATCATCACTTGAAGATCTAGAGGAAGAATTCAATTTGTACTTGCATTTCAATCTTCAATTCCATAATCAAAGTTAAGTTTTCATTTCAATTGCAAATTACTTTTCCTTTCTAATGCTCCCATTGATTCATCTTCTTATCTATTCAATTGTGACAATGTCTAGCAAATTCTTAGGGAATTAGGATTATGTTTACTTGTTAGAATGCTAGAATGTTTTGATTGCAATTAGGAAGTGACTTGGTGTATTGACTTGATTCTTGTTAGAAGTGAACTTTGTATAGACTATTGTTTGGTGATGGCCACATCATGGAATAGGTCTTGGAGGTGTGTTGTTTCCAAGAGATTGGGACTACATTATAGCCTAATCCTTTTGCATTCTCCACCTTGCACCGAGAGGTAAAGCTCAGAAGAAGATGTGGACTCTAAGTGTTCGATGAAATGTCTCAAGTAGTAAGGTTGATATGAGAGTAGAATTTTACTACTTGATAAGCCAATTAGACCACGAGAGTGGCTTGGCAATTCTTCCAAGAATCATTATCAATGCATTACACTACTTCTTATACTTAGGGCCATTCTATTGCATCAAATCAAGGAACACCTAGTCCTAATCCCCTCCATTCACTTAATTACTTCTTTACAATTACTTGTTGCCTTACTTGTTACTTTGATAAATGCTCTTGAGACCTAGCTTTCTACGACTCTTATACACTTGTGCTTCACTGCGCATTATTTAATTCCCATTCGCCATCCTTAGAGAACGACATCCCGGGAAGTTTCACCTTTCACAAACCTTCTTTCCATCCCACGCATACTGCGAACTTTCATTATGTAATATTATATTTTTCAGTAGTAGTACCATTGTTGGGTATATTAATAGGTGTTGATGGAGAGAAAACCCTAAACCCACCGAACAATGCTTTGATACCAGCTACTGCAGTTATTTATATTGAGGAAGGAAAATTTATGATTGCATTTTTATACAGAAGAAAATGTGCGTAGGATATTCAAAAAACAAATTTGTTCACCATTCAATCTCGGATTAATTGGATTAAATGCTGGAGAACCAACAATTGATTGCAATAACTGGTCATTTTAAAAGAATTATCAATGTTTAAACGATTCTCATAGCATGGCCTGTACTTTAGATACACAACTATGAATGCATGTCATAATACAAATTCAATTTTATATATTAACTAGTATTTGTACGCGCGATGCGCGAAAGTTCATGCCCAATATTAAAACATTAATAAATATAAATAATTAAAATTTTTAATTCTAATTATATACACAAATATAATATATGTATTTTATACACACACATATATGATTTACCATGTATAGAAATTTAATTAAAATATAATCAACCATTAAATTAATTATATAATGATTTTACTAAAATGATAATTAAGAAATAGGAAAATGATATGATAGATATAGGTGTATGATAATAATGATGGAGTTAAAAACTAACGGTGCTATAACGGTGTAAGGGTAATTTTGTATAACAACAATGTAGTAAGGACAATTTTGTCTAATAATATTAAAGTGTACAACATTTAAAGTAAAATGTACAAATTTATTAGCATATAGAGAGATGGACATAAATCAAGGATATAACCTTGATTGAGACTTATTAAGTTTTTTAGATTATATATATATTATTTTAATTGCTAGCAACTGCAATATTTTTAGGAAATAAAAAAAATAAATACATAATAATTAACACATTAATTGGAGTAAATCAATAATCTAAACCAACATATAAATCAAAATTTTTATATAATAAAATATAAATGTTATTACAAATAATTTCAATGTGAGTTGTATTAACATTCCTAGATTCCTAGGCATGTTAATAGGTGTTCTTGGAGAACAAACCACAAATTTACCGTACAATGCTTCACTACCAGCTATTGCAATTTATAATAATAGTAATAATAATAATAATAATAATAACCCACCCACCTATATTCTTAAATGCCAAACCCCAATCATTATTGTGTGAACCATGACCCACACAGTTGTGTCGACCATACTATCAAATAATGTACATTCAGTATAAAGATAATGTATTTTTAGTATATTAAAAATGTACATTGTATTCAAGGGATGCACATTATTTGTGTACTGAATGCACATTATATTATATAGTGTACATTCAATACATAAATAATGTACATTTAGTATATTAAAAATGTACTTTTTGTTATGATCCACACAACACTATGTGGACCATGGTCCACACAATAATTTGCCACCAAACCCACAACCAAATCGAAACAAATCCCTAAATCCTCTGCCCCAAATTAGATGCGAAAGGAAAGTATTTATATTATAATTTCAATCATTTTTAATAACTACAATTGTATAACGTATAGGAAAGTATATGCAGTGTAATTTTAATCTAAATTATTAATAATCAATTTTTTCCCCATTTTTTCCCAAGATCTTCCATACCTTCATTATTTCGAGTTATAGATTGCCAGTTATGGAGTAGATTATGTGACCGGTTATGGAGCGATTTATTTGCCAAATAATATAATTCTCTGCGCAAATAATTAGTACGCGTGAAGATTGAAAATTGCATGTTTCATGTACAATTGTATTAAGGTTAAGAAAGTATTTGTATTGTAATTTCAATCATTATTAATAAGTAGAATTGTATTACAGATAAGAAATTATATGTACTGTAATTGGAAGATTGAAGATTGCATGCATGTTTCATGTACAATTGTATTACATTTAGAAAAGTATTTATATTGTAATTTCAGTCATTATTAATAAGTAAAATTGTATTATAAATAAGAAAATATATGTCTTGTGATTTTAATCTAAATTATTAAGCCTTATTATTATTATAAGTGTTTGCGTGGGAAGTTGCAAAAGTAAGAATGTATTTATATTGTAATTTCGATCATTATTAATAAGTAGAATTGTATTATAGATAAGAAAGTATATTTACTGTAACTTTAATATAAATTATTAAACCTTATTATTATTATTAAGTGTTTGGGCCAGAAGTTGCAAAAGCAACATTATGTTTTAAGGCAAATTATGTTATGGACCCAGGTCCACATTGCAAGGTTGACCCGAGTCTATGTTCACACATTTAGAACTCTATGTTCACAATTTTAAATATCAATATACAAAATTACATTATTCAATATTCACAATTTTGATATATAGATTCAAAAATTGTGTTATATAGTTGAACATAGATTTTTGGTACTATCAAATATAGAATTTTGAAATTGTGAACATAGAGTTATAAAATCGTGAATATAGAGTTATGAAATTGTGAACGTAGAGCTATGAAATTGTTAACATGAAATTATGAAACTGTGAACATGGAGTTATGAAACTGTAAACATGGGGTTATGAAATTATGAACATAGAGTTATAAAATTGTGAATATAGATCTGAGTCCACCTTGCAAGGTGGACCCGAGTCCATGGCATAACAACCCATGTTTTAATTAGTGGTATAGATTAGAAAAAAAGATAGTAAAAATCTAGAATTTTGATTACTAGCTATCTGCACCAATCCAAGAAAATTGTTGAGACATATGCTGCATAGTGTGCAAGAGAGCGAATTCATCACACAGAAAAAGACTTCATGCGTGGAAAGTGGAATTGTGGGGACCTAATTGACATTATCATAAACTAAATATTATTCCACAACCAACATTGTGGGGATTTGCCAGAGCTGAGAGACAACATGAGACTATGAACGGCCGAGGTTTGTCACGACGCTGCAAACATGTTACATGTAGCAGCCACTATGATAGCCAAATAGCACCTTCTTCTCTGAAAGCTATGGCGCCATTAATTCCCGGACCACCAACACAACATACGGAAGCCAATGTCGACACACACTTAGCCACTGGTGTGTGTGTATATATATATATATATATATGCTAAGGATCCCATGAGAATACACCTTTAGGAGAAAACTAAGTACAATTCTCAGCTTTACATCTATAAAAATTCGACAAATGTGATCAAATTTAAAAAAAAAAAAAAAAAACACGGTGATATTTTTGTAATTAACATCAATTTCACTATACAAACTTTAACACTTAAATATGCAAACCTCGTAGATTTCATAAAATTAATGAAAAAGTTAAATTTTAAATCTAAACCTGAAAAAGTCTAAAAATTACAGATTTTGGAGTTCAACTTTGCATAGTAAAGTTGGTGATAATTACAAAAATGCCACCACATTTTATGTTTTTTTATTAAAATCTGATCTGGTGTGTGCGTTATATATATATACACTAGTTATCACACACGCGTTGCGCGATTAAACCAATGCCCAATGCGTATTTTTAAATTAGTGTTCCTTAAATGGTTAGAGTATTCATCATATACTAATGAGAGAAAAAAAAATGCTAAATTAATAAAAATCAAAGAAATAGTTTCGATGCTTATATATATTTTAATAAAACATAACGAAATTGTAAATAGCATTGCAACTAATGTAAGTAGAAATAAATAAACCACTTACATGGGAGCAAATGGCGTGTCATCATTGTCACTTGTTTGGACACCTGTTCGATCATTTAAAATCCATGTGTAATTGTATTTGTGATTAAGTACATTATAGTTCGACCGGACAGGTTTGACAATGACATTTGAGATGATGTACCATTTGTTGGTTTGACAATGACATTTGAGATGATGTACCATTTGACAATGACTTTATACTTTATTTTTGTTCATTTTTCTTAATGATATGAACTGTACAACTCCAGCCCACAATTTGTGTGTCAATATCAATTAACTTTACTGCATTTTTCATGACTAATATCCTTGTGCGTGCCATGGAAAATATGTCCATAGAGGATGTTATGAAATAATATAATGAGAACCACAACATAAACTCAAAAACCATAGATTAGGGGGTTAGGAGTAACTAAATTGTGTAGATTATAGATGAATATAATGAGAACCACAACATAACATACAAAGATACAAGTATAGATGAACAGATTATACAATAGATATATTTACATAACGATATTGAAGTTATACTAATTAATAAGTATACCATCATTAATTTAAAAAAAAAACTGTAATCATTATGAGTAAATATAAATAATAGAATTAGCATGATAATATTTTGACAATCATACCTAAAATGTCAAGTACCTCTATTGAGGCTCGAACCCATTTCTATCATCCATGTGGGAATGCAAACCAAGACACCGGGTGCCACTAGACCACAAGGTCTTTGGCAAATAATGGTTTAGTTTTATGAATCTATACAAAATTGTATTATAGAATCCTATTAAGATTTCAATATTCTAATTTTAAGTTAGGAATCTACAAAGAATTGTATTATAGAATATTGTCAATTTGTTTGAAAACTGCAATAAAGAAACAAATTGCCTAAAGAATTTAATGTTAAACTTCCGTTATATTTAATGGAAAGAATTTGGTAAAATTATAAAGGATTTGGATATATTAGGAATTTAATTGGAGGTTGCACAATAAAAAGAACACAAAGTACAATATGTTATAGCATACTATTATACCAACATTTTTTTAGTTCCAGTTAGAGGTCTAACATTATTGGCTCTTATTATAAGTACTAGTTATGACACGCGCGTTGCGCGATTAGACTAATGCCCAATGAGTATTTTTAAATTAGTGTTACTTAATTGGTTAAAGTAGTCATATAATAATGAGAGAGAAAAATGCTAAAATATGTTATTTTAATAAAAGATAAAGAAATTGGAAATAACTAAATTATAACTAAAGTAAGTAAAAACAAATTAACCACTAACTAAAGCCGACTGTCTAGGAAGAAAACAGTTGGATAAAGAGTACTAATTTGTGAAGATTAAATTAATTATTTTTCTTAGTGCGTTTTTGTTGATGGTCGGAATTGTCTTCATCTTCTCCATCTTTAGTGAAGTTTAGTTTTTTGTCTTTACTGCATCTTGTTTACTGGTGGTAGTCAATGAGAATGATTCGTGCAATGATGTTATGACATATGATACCATGTGTTTGTCTTGCTGTGTATAGGATTGAGACCTCAATTGTATTATGTATTCTTTATCTTGTAAGCGGTTATTGATATTTCATTATTTTGAATTCTTAGTTGTTGACCCTGCAAGATTCATATGTAGTTAGTCATAGGTTAATTTAATGTAAAACATGAGTATTTGTGGTTGGAAGAGGAGCAGTACCTGTTGTTCCAATTGCATAACTTGTTTGCTAGTTAAGAGTAATAGTTGTTCAGCACATTTCCCAAACATGAATGTAACAAGTTGCATCCACTTCCATACGTAATTTTCACGTCCATTTTACACCTATTATGCTTTTTAGATTAGCATTGTTTGTATTTTGTTTTTATTTTTAATGATTCAATTGATACTTAGCTTCTTCTAAATAAAATGTATATAAAATTTGCTACTAACCGTGGTGTTTCCACTGCAATCATTTCATCACAATGCAACAGTAACCTTTTTCATACAATGACGGCATCCAATGTACCATGTGTTTTTGTTCTGATTTTTAAAGTTAATTTTCCCTTTTATCCAAACAAGTTGAATCTACAAGCTGTAATCAGTACAACAATTAATGGTAGCTATCATATATTAAATTATTGTGTAAAACTAAGCATAGGTGCAAAACATAGAAATTTGCCTGACATCAATTGCGCAGTGAATGCCACATCTTCTTTATACACAGTTTTCTTGAACACATCCTCAGCATCCTCTATACATTCATGGTTCATGTTCATGTAACATGTGGTCATTGAAGAAGAGCAAACCCCACTTTTTGCAATGTCAAAGTAAACACTCTGTTTGTCTTTACCTTTTAAAAAAATATATAACAAGCTCAGTGTATAACATTCAACAAGTGAGCAGAAAATTGGTACAAGTACACAACAAGACAGGAATATGAACTACAATCCCCAATAGAAGTTTCTTTACAAGTGTAAGAATGTGAGTTTGCAAAGCTGCTACGGTGTATTAGTCTTCTTAAGTTGATGTCCTGGAAGCCTAGCCCTTGATTACATGCCGACATTGAAACCATATAATATCATTAGATGCAGAGTCCGTGAAACTGATTGCATTCTCAGTTTGATTATCATCATGATAAGCAGTTTCGCCAAGACCATCATTGCCTCTGCACCTGAAAAAGTATTAATTATTTCTGTTCACATAGAACTAAACTGATCAATTCAAGCCCAAGCAAATTCTGTGAACATAACAAATACGAAAGTTACTAAAATTTGAGGTTGCAACTACCCTTATACACTGTAATTTGGACATGAAAAAAATTTAAATTCCATTCCCATGTAAATCCCACCTAATTCTGAAGGTAACTAAATTCCTTCTTTTGGTTGGAGGGAATTACAATTCCGCGGAATTACAATTCTCTCATTTTCATGGGATTAGAATCCCATGCCCCCCTTGGGATTTCAATTCCATGGATTTTAGGAATAAAAAAAGATACTCCTGAGACAAAATTACCTTTCTCTTTTTTAACCTAAAATTAATGCCTGACCTTCTCTTTTAGTTAATACCATGTATTATCTTGTTTTCTCATAACTCTTAAATATTTAAATTTGATGTGTATATAATGTATTTATCTAAATTTTGAAAAGCAAAATTTTATGTTTGTTTGCTGATCTGTTCAAAACATATATGTATAATTGTTCAAAATAGTGATGGAATGGCGTGGGTTGTGTAAATCTCTATATGCAGAAATTTTGAAAGCAAATTTTGAGTTGCCTAAACTTTGAAAAGCACATTATGTACATCTTGGTTCTTGGATTAGTTTTGATGTATGTTGAACTTACGAAGCTTAACATACATTTGATGAAGTATTTGCATGAAAATTAATTACAATATATCTAGTTCAAGATATATGGTAGATGAGTGGTATTTGAATTTAATATGTTATATTTTTTGTATACTTGTCATTTAATAATAATAATAATAATAATAATAATAATAATAACAACAATAACAATGAGCATTTTGGACTTTATACTACTTATTCTCTTTCAATTCCATGTATACCAAACATTGAAATTGAAATTCCTAGTAATTTTATTCCCTCCAACCAAACACTAGAATTTACTCCACTTTATTTTCACTTCTTTTCCTATGGAATTGTAATTCCTTTCCCACATAATTCATTCCTTCCAACCAAATGCCCTGTTAGTGTACACAAACCCGCTAGTATTATTTAGAACCACAATTCCATAAAAGCCAGAACCCACATTCCGAGGAATAGATTCATCCACTTCAACAATCAACATTTGAGGTGTAATTCCAGAAGTCATATTAATGTTACTAGTTTTATACGCGCATTGCGCGTATGGGTTAATGTCCAATGTTTATATTTAAATAAATATTTGAAAGTATATCAATGCAAGATTATATAGGAGAAGTTTATACATAGGTAATTGAATGTCGAATTTTTTTTATTTAAATATCTAACTCAAAGTATTCAAATCCAAGATAATATAAATAATTCATTATAATTATTACTAAAATAAATGTTTACAACCTTGTAAAATCGATAGTCTAAATATTTGGTCTAAAAATGATAGTCTAAATAAATACTACTTTTCATTTGAATTTTTCTAAGTGTTATTAATTCTCTTTTGAGTAACATTGTCATTGTCTTCATCTTTACTATTTGTTCTCTTCCTTTTTGTTGGTAGTGTGTTATTTGCAATTCGGATATTGTTGGTAGCATAGATGACAACGTCATGCAATAAGATTTTGATATAAGAGCTGATACAGCAAAATACGGAACAGAATACTGTATTAATATCGAATCGGGTACAAGGTACAATACCCTAGGGGAGACCGAGCTACGCGACAGTGGGTCAGAGGTTCCCGGTCTCTTTAGCTACTGTATTAGAAGAAATAGCCAAAAGTCATTCTTCCTGCATTAAATGCACCTTTTATAGTGCCCTCGACAACACCTCCGGTCTGACGGCATGTAGGACGCGTGGCAGACATGCACCGGTCACTCTGTCGGTCCAGCGCGCCCGCGGATATGTACGTGGGCGTGGGGTCTCTGGTTCGAACCCCTGCAAAGGTCCTAATTGTGGCCCAGAGCGCAAGGCTGCCCGGCCTGGTCAAATCGGATAGAAGTTTCGGAGGGTGATCAACCCCTAATTGGGCACGCAGACCGGGAGGCCGGGATACGTAGACCGGGATTTTACCCCTATTAAGAGCTATGGACTTTCCTTTAGGTGTTCTGCTTGAGGTTCATTTAGTTCAACCACTACTAAAAAATATGGCTATAGTGACGGACAAATTCCGTCGCTATTAGTCACAGTTTCGTCGCAAAATAGAAATTGCGACATACTTTGCGACAAAATGTGATCGTCGCATCAGGTTGAATCGCAATTACTCAATTGCGACTGTTTGTCGCAATTAATTATTATCACCGACGATCATATTTTTGTCGCAATATATTTTCTTTTTGTCGCAATTTGTAATCAAAATCAGTCGCATTAGTTTGTCGCAAGGTGTCGCAAATAATACATTTGTTCGTCGCAATTAAGCTTATTAGTTTGTCCTTTGTATTAATTTGTTCGTCGTTGTTTTTAATTTTTTGTCGAAATGTATGTCGCAATTTTATTTATTTTAAATGTCATTCGTCAAATCGTATGTCGCACTAGTTGTTATATGTTTATAGGCGTAGTATGCCACAAATTTTTAAAATATATTTTTATTTCTTGCAATTATGTCAATTCTGTCGTAGTTAATATTAAAATATAATATAATATTTGTATATTACATAATAGTGTTCGCTGCAATGTTCGTCAAAAATCTTATGCATACAAAATATAAGTATCACCCAATATAAAATAGTAAATTCAATCCATCATATATATAATTAGTTTAATACAAATAGGCTTCATCACTCAAAAAAAAAAAAACCCACTAATATTGTGGGGTGGCTAACTAATATCCTCCTCTAAATTGGAGTTGATTAGCATATCTAAATTATAAACTTAAGAGTTGGTAGCTAACATCCTACTAATACAAAACATAAATCCCAATAGACAAGCGAATCCAAAATGTTGCTCATTACCTACGAAAGAAGATCCAAGTGCCGCTTCCACAATGTTACTCATTACCTACAGAGGATTAAATTGTATCTCAACAAATTTACCAAAACGACTGCATGAACATTAGCAACATTAAAGAGTGTACAAGTAGTATAAGAAGAAAGCCAACAAATCTCAACAGAGTTGTTTTTCCTGACAGTTTTTACCCTTCCAAATGCTTCAGTTAAATGATTATCAGATCACATGCAATGTGAAACATGAATCAAAGAGTATTATCACTATTATGCATGATAACAAAGTATCCCGCATTAAAATTATCCCCCTCCCCTTCTCTGTGCAGATCATGGAAATTTGTCATGCTGCCCTGGATTCAGTCAAAAGAAGGCTTTATATTAGCAACTTAGCAAGATGTCCGTTTCCCTATTGTATCCTCTAATCTTAGCACAAGCACAATCATGTGTTAACAGTTATCTAGCAGTATGGTATTCCAAATTACTTCTTTTGCAACCCACTTAATAAATAGACAGAGTCAATGTGTACTTGTAAAAGACATTGAGAAAAATCAAATGGAAGAAAAAGTCCAATGATATCTAGGCATATTGTCAAGCTAGATGAGTACCTTACTCTTACCTTACTAGCTTACTAAAAAGAATTTCTAGGTGGGGTTGCAATAAACTTTATCCAACATATTATGTGTGTGTGTGTGTGTGTAATCCATACATAGAAAACATGTGCATCATTCTTTATATATAATATATACATGTATATTAGTTATGGCATGCATCTTATTCTCTTTTCTTGGGCTTTGAATCTGCAAGCTATTAGTTTTTTTTTTTTTAATTCATGCATTGCTTCTTTGTAATCACATTTGACGCCTAACCCTTCTGTTTCTCAGATTCACTAGGGCCTGACAGTAGCAGAGCCCATGATCTTCTTTCAGGGGGAAAATTTTCTACAGAAAGGATCTAGCAACCATCCTAAACAACCCCAAATGGAAAACTATGTATGAACACATTTAAGGGGCTATTTGGTTTAAATATCGGAATCAAGCACTTAGTATTTAGAATGGATTTTAGTAAAACTATCTGTTTTGGTAGTAAACAAGAATATGATTCCAAATAAATAAATATGCATACAAAAATACTCAAATTCCACAACAAAGGCATGGAGAGGGGAAGGGCAATGGGTTTTCACAAGATGAGGCACTTTACTACTAATAATTCTTATAAATAAAAGAAGAATACAACTAACCACTAGTATTAGGAACATGTTGCAGAGCTTCATGAACCATCTCTTGCACAGATTTTCCTTCTGCAAATGTAGATAGAATAATTTTTGACAATGACAAAAAGGGTGTAAGGAACAACCAATGAGAAATAGTCAAGCAACCAAGTGACCAGTCAATCAGATGAAGGATGCAAAATCACATGGCAAGCAGCTTCATCAATCACAATTGTACTAACTTGGCATCCCCTTGCCACATCATCCACATCTATAAATATTCAAATAAAGAATATATTAGCTTCAATCAGATTGCTTGCATTTCTAGTGGCTGAAAATTCTGTAATAATAACATGCAGAAATGCTTCAAGAAAAGAGATAGCTAATATACACACACAACTCAGGGATGGACTTTGTATGGTGACAAATGCTAAGCCATTGGCTATTAGATTATCAATTCAAGCCCCTGTAAAACACCTCTGTAAAATAGAGTTAGTAAGTTAGGAACTTAGGTCCCCATAAACTGTATGGCTGCAATATATAAAATCCTCTGACACTATGCCTTTGATACAGTTACATATTACTATTGCTCTCCCATTTTACTATTTAAAGGTCAAACTCACCTTTCTTATATCAGTTTTTAAGGCCAAATTAACACTGCTTAACAATTTGTAAGATGAGCATCAAAGAGTAAAATTAAAAATAAAACAAATGGACATATCCAAATCACATAAATGCATAGCCAGAAAGTTGAGCACCATACTGTGAGTTTATTCTTAACAGCTTTGCTTAATCCACTGGTCCTGGAATGGCTAACCCATGGCCACCAAACTGTGAGTTTCTTACATAGTACTGTCACCCAACCATCAGAATGGTTCAGTAGTTTGCTCATAGGGGGTATTCCTTGTACACACATAACTCACATTACATAAATAAAATTAATATTCAAGGTGTAAAGCGATTGTGCATTATTAAATTAAATGAAATTAAAAACCGAAAAAAAATGAATATTACCTGTTGGACGCGGCTGGAGGAGGTAGACGGCGACGGCGACGGCAACGGCACGGCTGGAGGGCTGGACGACGACGACGCGACTGGCTGGACGGCGCGGCGAGCTGCGGTGTTGGACTGCGTCAGATCTGGACGGCTTCGTGCGGCGAGCGAGCGGCGAGGAGAGGAGTGTGACGTCGTGCGGCGGCGTGTGTGAGAGAGGAGTGCGGCGATGGTGTGGTGAAGAAGAAGGCGTATGTTCGGAGTTCAGAAGGAGTGAGGACTGGAGGAGGTAGGAGGAGTTAAGGAAAAGGCGCCACTTTAGTGAAATTTTTGGGCGAAAATTTGGTTATGGCGCCATTTGTTTTATTTTGTTCTTTTTTTTTTGGTAAAATATATACATACATACATAATATATAAATAAATGAATAAATATAAATAATTAATAATAAAAGAAATTAAAATATATTAAAATTATTATCTATGTTTGTCGCAAGTTCGTTGAAATGTTTGTCGTAATTACTCATCTACAAAATTTATTAAATCAAATAATTCTTGTGCCGAAACAATTGCGACGAAACTAGTATGTCGCAAAGCTATCAATGAAAAATAATTTCCCACCAAAGTAACTACGACGGAATATTGTATGTCGTAAGTTTTCCTGCCAAAAACATATTTTCCGCTAAGACATTTTTGTTAGACTGTTCGACAACATCTCAATTGCGTCGTACATTTGTCGCAATATCGTCATAATATCGTCGCAATAGCTCTAAATCTAATATTTTACAAGAGCGATATGCTTGTCGCAAGTTTGTCGTTATTTTTGTCGCAAAAAGTCATTTATTGCGACGAACTTGTTCATCGCAATGTTTGTCCGTCGCTATAAGGGTAGTTTTCTAGTAGTGAACCATTATTGTTGAATGAGTTATTGTGGATAAAGAAATGCCTAGTTTAAGAAAAAAGATTAAATAAATTAATAAAAATTTGAAATTTTAAAATATTATGTATTACAAAGATATTAAAAGGTAGTTTCTTGCTTCAATTTGCTAGATAATAGGTTATTTGAGTACTTTCATTGTCAACAAATCCCCCAAGTAATTAATATGATTGGTTTTAAAGTATTCTTTTTTATTTTTTTCATGGTATTAAAGAAATGCATATGTATAATTTTTTTGGTATAATTACTAATTTATTTAATTCAATTAGAGTAAAATAGAGTGATTCCACTTCAATTTGTTGGGTTATTATTTGAGTACTCTCTTTGTCAACCAATCCCCAAGTAGTTAATATAATTAGCTTCAAATTATTTAAAAAAAATTTCATAGTATTAATAAGATACTTGGTAAATAAATATATAACATTATTTTGTACTATAACTTTGATATTTAATTACAAGATATTGTAAAAATAAGATAATGGACAATGTAATGAATATAAATTGATAAATTTGAATGTAAAGAATCTTTTCATGAGAGAAAATAAAGACACTATAACTAATGAAATTATTTCTCTTATTTAATTTAATTTTTTGATAATGAATAATTTTTCAAATATAGGTATTGTAGACACATAATTCTAAATTAAATAAATACATATGTATCATTTTTTGTTGTAGCTACTAATTTATTTAATTTAATAAGAGTAAAATAGAGTGAGAAACTTAATTATGTCAAATTTGATTGAGATGAGGTTCGAACCTAAGACCTTTCTTATAGAAATTAATGGGTAAGTTAAAAGTTAACAGAATATTAACGGAGAAGAGAATATTTAACGGAAAATTTAACAGATAATCATAAAAGTAAGGTTAAATTAGGTAATCTCTATTAATAATATTAATCCGAATTATCTTAACCATCTATTTGATTAAATAATTCATCTGAGCCATCCATTTGATTAAATAATTTGACCGCCATTTTTTCTGCCCATTTTAGGCCTAACTCTCTTTGGCTCTTATTAATATAGTAGATGTAAATTCAAGCTGCATGATCATTATGAAGACTACAAACCGTAACTTCAATGCTCTGCCAATCCTCTTAAAACCCTCACCTGACCAGACCTTCCTACTCCACACCCAATCATTTCTCCGCTTCCAGATACTCCAACACATTGCAACACACCTCATAAACTTCGTACTATCAGTTTGCATGAATAAGTTAGATAACCAGCCTTCAAAACATTCATTCACATGTAGGGTAGGGTCAATAATACCCCTCCACACTTCAACTACCTCTAGACATTCAAGAAATAAAATTTTCAAAGTTTCAAGTGCCCCACAGCAGAGAGGATAGTGTAAATCAATTCCAACACCCCTATTAGCAAGAGCGACAATAGTGGGAAGGATAGTTCTTGCACAACGCCAAACAAAGTTAATAACCTTCACTGGTAACTTCGAACTCCATAATCTATTAACTGGCGTACCTCTATCTATACTAGCAGCATACGATAGCCATGACGAACTGATGAATGCAGTCCCCTTATCTATACTATCTTTGTAGTATGACCATCTCCGATTCGATGAAACAACCTCGTGTAAGCACATCCTGCCCTGCAAGGATTGAACGCCAACAATAGCTAGGATTAGCTCCCTATTTGCTTCCAAAAAAGTTTTTCCATTAAAATATCGAGCTTGATATAGACCAGAGACAATAGACATTGGATTGGCTAGAAGCCTCCAGCCCTGTTTAGCTAAAAGATCTATATTAAATTTATTTAGGATTTTGAATCCTCTTCCTTCTGATTTAGGAACAGCTATTCGATTCCAAGAAAGCCATCTCACACCACCACCAGTATGATTCGACTGCCACCAATACTTATTCATCATACCCTCAATACGTTCACGAAAAGTAATCGGTAAGTAATACAAACTCATAGTGTATGTTGGTAGCTAGTGATTGAGCAACACAGTACACTTTAGCAGGATCTCTTTACCGGCTCTGGACAGAACTTTCTTACACCATCCTCCCAATTGATGTTTCATTTTATTAGCCTCTATAAAGGAAAAGACCTCTTTTTTGGTTTCTGCCAATACCCAATGGTAAACCAATTAAGATACTTCCATATATTATAAGTCTCTTTAACTCCAAAACCGAAGCAACATTAGTCCGATTCTGAGCCACCACATTTCTACCAAAGACAATACAGGACTTGGTAAAATTAACCATTTGCCCCGATGTACGCTCATACTTTTGTAAACACCCCTTAATAGCATAAGCCTCATAAACTGAAGATTTGAAAAATAATAGACTATTATCTGCAAAAAAAAAAAAAAAAAGGTGGGATATACCTAGGGGCTCCCCGAGCCACAACACAAGGAGATGCTCGACCATCTCTAACTGCTTTGGTCAGCAAATGAGATAGACCTTCAACACACAAAATAAACAGGTAAGGAGAGAGTGGATCTCACTATCACAGTCTTTTCGTGGGAATGATGTGGTCAGTCCGTCAGTAAGAGAACCATCAATCATAACCTTATATCGAACAGTTGAAACACAAAGCATAACAAGTTCAATCCAGGTCCTATCAAAGCCGATTCTTTCCATAATTGCACGAAGATAACACCATTCCATTCTATCATATGCCTTCACCATGTCTAATTTGAGTGCACACCAACTTGCTAATCCATCTCTTTTACGATTCAGATAGTGGATGACTTCAGAAGCAATAAAGACATTATTTGTTATTAAAAGTCATGGAATGAATGAACTTTGCATCTCAAAAATAACACTCCCCAGAACATCCTTTAAACGATTGGCAACCATTATAGCAAGAAATCTTGTAAGTGATGTTACAGAACGCTATTGGTCTCAATCACTCTCAAATCTCCCATGTTAAGAGGCACTGGCGCACTGCTTTCTTAGAGACTAATGTAATATTAGCATTATTCATTCCCTTTGGCATAGATCGTGAATGTAAGCAATCCAAAACTGTAGTAATTATCGGGCTAAAATTGTCAAGAGATCACTGCTTCCTTAACTTCTTCATAAGTAAATGGCTGAATAAGTCTAGCATTCTCAACTGCAGTAATTATCGGGCTAAAATTTTCAAGAGAGGTACGAAATATCAGCACTATCTAGTTGATGTGAAAATCTGACTAAAGTAATTCTTGGCCAAATCAACTAGCCGGTCTCCTTGAATACAATTAACCACATAATCACTTAATCTTGAGATAGCATTTTTCTTTCTTTTGGCCGTGGTGTAAGTGTGGAAAAATTTGGTGTTACGGTCACCTTGTAATAACCAATGATGCTTCGCGGTACCTATGCTCCTTTCCCAAGTAAATGGTCTACCTTTAATACCCAAATCAAAAAGTTGGCAGTCTTCAAGTGCAGAATTAAAACCATCAATAAGGTGAACTGGCACGGTGTACATGAATCCCTCTCTACTCTGATTGAGAAGTAATATCATTAAAATCACCAACTACTAACCATGGTATATTAGATTTGGCATGCAATGTGCGTAAAAAGTCTCAAGATTTTTGCCTGTTTTGTCTCTCCGGGAAACCATAGAAATAGGTCAGTCTCCATGGAGCACATCTAGGAAGATTAACTTCAATATCAATGTGTTGTTTCGAGAAACTAATGAGCTGTGCAATGCCCCTATCTTTCCATAACAGTGCTAAACTACCTCCCATACCTGATACCTCCTCCAACCACAAAATACAAACCATCAAAATTCAAATTAGTTTTCAAGCTCTCCGCATGCATTCTACGTACTTTGGTCTCCATAAGAAAAATAAAAGTTGGCTTATTTTTGGCTTCAAGAGCCAACACTTCCAGCACTGTTCACTGATTGCCAAGACCGCGAGAGTTTCAAAATAACGTACTCATTGGGATAGGCTGGACTGGGATGTTCCAATACCCGCCACAGCCAAGTTTTTTGAATCACCATATTCAAATTCCAATTGAGCAGTTGAAGAAATACATTGATCATCAGTTTGGTCTGTTCGACTTCGTTTCTGCTCCATAATAACCAGACAGCGCTCAATGATACCCGTATCACTTATTGCATGGGGAGAAATAACCATACCAGAACTTTCCATATCAACCATTTCTTTACCATACGAGGGACCATGCTCATTGACTTGAATGGTAAGAAAATCTCTATAATACCCGATTATTTGAATATTTTGATTATAAATATTATATTTTTGAGTAAACTATTTTACTATATACAAATTATTTTAAAATAATAATTTTGTTATATGATCTATAATTATATTATCTTAAATTATTTTGTTGGTTTTCAAAAAAAAAATTGTTTTGTTAAATTTTGACCCAAAATTATTTTTAAATTATTTGAATAATCTTATTTTATGGATACTATATATAATTCCTATTTTATTTATTACTCCTAATATATATACAGTATTATACATATACATATACACACACACACACACACTTAGTGGGGAGCAAAGCATTAATTATTATTAATATATATATATATATATATAATATATATATATGTGTGTGTGTGTGTGTGTATCTATCCATTGTAAAGTGTGTGTATATATATATTTGTTTGTGTGTGTTGTGAAAAATCAGGAGGGAGGATGAGAACGTTAACTCAGGAATGTTATTGATAATAGGGAACATAATGAATAAATACAAAGAGTCATAAATCAAATATAACTCTAATACATATCTATCTCTAATACTCCCACTCAAGCTCAAGTGGGGTGACGAACAACATTGAGCTTGTCACGCAGCCAAGTGAAACGCGGCCCAAGTAACGGTTTAGTGAAAATGTCTGCTATTTGATCCTTCGTTAAGATAAAATTGACCTGTAACTCCCCCTTGGCCACTTCGTGACGAACAAAATGGTAGTCAATTTCAACGTGCTTCGTGCGGGCATGAAAAACAAGATTAGCGCAAAGGTAGGTTGCGCCTAGATTGTCACACC
Organism: Ipomoea triloba; assembly: GCF_003576645.1. Classification (NCBI taxonomy): domain Eukaryota; kingdom Viridiplantae; phylum Streptophyta; class Magnoliopsida; order Solanales; family Convolvulaceae; genus Ipomoea; species Ipomoea triloba. The sequence continues at coordinate 18,600,373 of NC_044930.1, read as the reverse complement.
ACAGCCGAGGAGATGACGCAACAAGCAAGCCCAACTCGCGCATCAACGACACAATCTATGTAACTTCAGCCGAGACATCCGCCAAAGCCTTATATTCCGCCTCTGTAGAGGAACGAGCCACTGTCTTCTGCTTTTGATAGGACCAAGAAACCAAGTTCGAACCTAGATAGACTGCATAGCCACTAGTAGACTTGCGATCCTCAGGAGAACCAGCCCAATCAGAGTCACTAAAGGCATGCAAAGCATCCTAGGTAGACTTGCGCAGAGATAAGCCTAGTGTAAAGTGCCTTTAACGTACCAAAGGACTCGCTTTAACATAGCCCAATGAGCCACAGTCGGAGAGTGCATGTGCTGGCAGAGCTTATTAACCGCATAGGACAAATCTGGGCGAGTCACCGTCAAATACTGCAAAGCCCCAGCCAGACTCCTGTATTGTGAGGGATCAGCGTATGGCTCAACCTGATCATCACCCTTTTGAGCGGTCGAGAGCGGCGTGACTACAGCCTTATAGTCCACCATACTAGCTTGTTTCAGAATGTCGCCCATATATCGATGCTGAGAGAGTAGCACACCATCACCAACAGCAATAGTCTTAATACCCAAAAAGAAAGAGAGGCCGCCCATATCACGCACTTTAAACACTGTAGACAACCTACTGACCAAGCCGGAAATGCATGCCAAGTCACTGCCCATAATGAGAATCTCATCGACGTAAACCAAAAGATAGACTGTGACACCATTAACCGAATACATGAACAAAGGCACATCGGTCTTGGACGGTTGAAAACCAACAGACACCAAGAACTCGTGCAACCGAGTGAACCACGCACGAGGAGCTTGCTTAAAACGATACAGCGGCCGTTGCAACAAGCAAAGAAAGTCAGGATGATCCCTATCCTCATACCCCAGAGGTTGACGCATATAAACTGTCTCAGCTAATCGGCCATTGAGAAACGCGTTATGAATATCCAATTGACAGATCATCCAACCCCGGGAGTAAGCCAAAGAAAGTAGTAAACGCATAGTGATTGGTTTAACAACCGGACTAAAGGTTTCAAAGAAATCCTGACCCGGGACTTGATTGAAGCCTTTTGCCACGAGACGAGCCTTGTAGCGTTCCACCAAACCATCAGCCTTCTGTTTCACATGAAAGACCCATTTACAACCAATCACATTAACACCAGCAGGAGGAGGAACAAGCCACCAAGTCTGGTTCTGCAGAAGGGCATTGAACTCAGCATCCATAGCCTCCCGCCACTCACTGTGCCGAACAGCCTGAGAGAAACACGTGGGCTCAGAACTAGGAGAATCCGGAGCAGCAACTGAGACACCAAAGCACACAAATCTGCCGGCCCTTGAGACCGAAGTGTCATCGAGTGCGAGCGGGGAAGACCACGCACACGCCTACGAGGTTGACTGATTACCCATGATTTTATACCTTTATTTGCCCCACGATTCAGGAGTTTTGTTGCTTATTTCCTTTACTTTGATACATTTAAGGCTCGTTTGTGTGTTACATTTGATCAGTCTTCGTTTATTCACAAATGAGAAGCAAAGGAAGGATTTTCAGTCATCTCGGACTAGTTTTCGAGATATAAGGAATCTACCCCAGGACGAAAAGGAGTAACGCAGCACGAAAGGAGTCAGAAGAGGACAAGGAGTCTCACGGCCGTGATGTTAGCCGTGATCTCCACCACGGACAGCAGCTGGCCACGCCACATCATGGCCCCGATCCCAACCGTGATGGTGGCCGTAACCCGGCTGCTGTCCAGTATTTGTTGTGCGCTTTTTCCTGTATTTTGGGCATTCCAAGCCCGAGTTTAGTTTAGTTTGGGAATTCAGTTTCGAGCTTGAAATCATCGTTTGGATTGGAATTACTCTCAAGAATTGTTAGTAAAGTTTTCCCTTTTTATTCTTTAATCTTGCAGCTATGATTTCAATCTTTAATTCTTGCTTTGCCGTGTTTACTTCAATCATGCGTGAGTAATTCACTTATGTGTTTGGATTAGGGGTCCATTGTTAATCTTGGTTTATTTGGTTTTAAGTTGTGTGATTAATTTCTTACTAGCATTAGAGTTAGTGAATTTTAGGAGGTCAAGTTTTATTTTATTCATTATTCAAAAAAAAAAAGTATTCTTTATTTGCACTAACCCATAACCAATTTCTTCCAAGAGTATTTGTGGTTGTGATTGACATTAGGTTTCCCTCCTCTTATGCACACTAGATCGAAAGGGAGCACGAATGTTCATCCCTACGATCCAAATCTTGAGAGGAAGTTAAGGAGGGAGAAGAAGGTGTTACGTGATTGGCTTCGAGAGTTGCAGGACTTCGAGGTAGACATGGAGACCGGAGACAGTAGCAATACCGGGCAGCCAACCCATACTGGTGTCAACACACAGCAGCACTCGAGGCAGAGAGAGGTTCCTGGGGAGAACTATGGAGTTCGTGCCGATCCTCCAATGCCAAATGTTCAGAATCAGGCACAGAATTCATGGCCGATCCAAACCCGAATCTCTATGTTGGGGGAGGATTGGGAGCTCCTTTCATTCAGTAGCAGCCGGCATATCAGCAGCCAGGTTATGGGGTTGGGATGCAAAATCTTCTCCATCAGATAAATCCCAATTTGGTCCAGCAGTTTGCTCAGCAGTTCCCACAGGCCAACCCCATGGCAGCCCACTTAGCTCCTGAGTTCAGTGAAGAGGATTGTATTGTGTATCCAGGAGTTGAAGCAAATAATTTTGAGTTGAAGACTGCTCTCATTCAGATGGTTCAGAATAATCAGTTTGGAGGAACTCGGGTCGAGGACCCGAAAGCCCATGTTGTGCACTTTGACCGAATCTGGCACTACTAGTGATGCCATCAAGTTGAGACTGTTTCCCTTTTCCTTGAAAGATAAATCACTGATTTGGTTGAATTCCTTTCCAGCCAATCACTTCATTACCTGGGAACAGCTCTACAAAGCTTTCATGCAGGAGCACTGTCTTCCTTCCAAGGCTGCCAAGCTAAAGAAACAGATTCAGAATTTCCAGCAGTTTGGCAATGAAGATCTTCCTAAGGCTTGGAAGCGGTTTAAGGAGTTGAGGAGGCAGTGCCCGAAGAATTTGATGACTACAGGTGATTTTATTTCATCATTCTATGAGGGGTTGGCTAATTGGTCGAAGGTTATTCTAGATACCTCATCCTTTGGGGGTATTTTCATTGATATGGGCCCGGAGGCTGGAGAGCAGTTGATTGAGAGGATCACCTCTAACAACACTTACTGGTACACTGAGGGGGATGATATACCAAAGAGAGAGAAGCTAGCAGGCTCAACTGGACTCCATACAACACATGCTAAAGCAGATAGTACAGGCTCCTACTCAGAGTGTCCAGGCTGTTGCTCAGCCTCCACTGGTTCCACAGCCTTATGTTCCTAATCCTTACTCTGTGCCACAAGTGTTGGTCCCAAGGGGATGGGGTACAAGTCTAGAGGGGGGGGGGTGAATAGACTTGTATAAGATTTTTGCAAATCTTTTTTTCGACCTCTCGTGTGTATTGGACTTAGGATGTTTAGGTCCGATACCTCACAAGATGAAGACAAAGTTTTATGCGCAGCGGAAAAGTTATCCCCTTTTAATTTGCACGAGTTTGAGAGGTGTGGTTATATGCAGTGCAGTTCGAGAGATAGTTAGCGAGAGGTAAAAACAGAAAGTAAATGCGAGAGAGATTTTTAAGTGGTTCGGCCAACCTGCCTACGTCCACTCTTCTTCTAGAAACTCCCTAGAAGGATTGCACTAAAACTTCCCTTTTTAGTACAATATCGAGCGCTTGAGCTTTGATCACGAAGCCTGCCTCAAGCCTCAGGTTTTTCGCCCCGCTTCTTGTTACTCCACCTCTCGAGCACTTGAGCTTTGATCACCAAGCCCGCCTCAAGTCTCAGGATCTTCACAAGATAGCTCCCAGGTTACTCCGCCTCTTCTTGCATTCTCCAAAGCAAGGTTGTTCCGGTTGTCACAGGTTGAGTGTAACAATCTCCAATCTGACCAAAAGCTTTCGTTGGATAATCTTCCTCGTCGTGCAGCTTCGGTCACCTTCTAGATGTGTAGTAGTTTAAGCTTTGTAACTCTCTCAAAACACTAAGATGTGTTTTCTCGCTGTTATGAATATCAAGTATGATATTCCAGATTAAGCACTTGCACTTTTGAACGTTTGAACTAGACACCTCTTATGATAGCTTGAATTTTTCGAACTTTTTGAATTTGTGTCTTCACGTCCTTATATATGAGAGTTGAGGAATAATTCCGTTGGAGGGAAAATTATTCCGTTTGAAATCTGTTCCCATGCCGATCATGGGACTTGCATATATTTAGCATGTTTCATGGAGTGGTGGTCTTGTAACTTGAACCTTTTGTCTTGTAATGAATATCCCATATTCCACTATCTTGAGTCCATACTTCACTTACTTCTTTTGGTAAAAGTTACTCTTTTTATATTCCCATTGATCCTCGTTTTAGGGAATAAGACCGACCTCTGGTTGGTGCATCTTTTATCCGTTGGTTGTGGAGTTTTGACGTGGCATCCACTTCCGGCTGTTCTATTTTCCCATAATACTCTGTCAGCACCTCCTTAATATTTTATCTCCATGATATTCTTTTTCTCCAAACTTAGATTACTTTATCTATGCGTGTTGACTGCCGCTCAGTTCATTGGAGAAGTGCTAGTCTATCGAGACCAAAAATTGATGTCTCGATTACTTGATGTCTCGATCTCATGTCTCGAACTGGATTGATGTTTCGAGAGATTCCATCTCTCGAACTCTGGATTTAGTTGATGTCTCGCAGACCCTTATTCCTCCAGTGATGTCTCGTGCCTTCTTCTGATCTATCTATAAGCTTACAACACGAAACTTCTAAGATGTTCAAACAAGTTCACCTTAAGCTTAAATAATTTCCGAGTTGAGCTCAATTACCCGGTTGTATTTTCGCTCTTAGTTTACTTGTCGAACTTACATATATTTCCTATCTATTGAGACTTAGGGGATTGAACATTACATTTGGTATCATCAAAACCTATTACAGTATGTTCCTAACAATTTCCCCCTTTTTGGTGATGCCAACACTATACTTCCTTATATGGCTGATTTTCAAGAAAAGATTAACTTTGATTTTATTTTCAGCGCATACCGTAAGTTTGACAAGGAAACTAATCTGCTAAAGCATGAATTAAAACTCACGCAACCCCCAGCGAAAGATATATATATTAAGATTAAGGGAATGTTTTACATGAAAAAGAACATAGCAGAAAAGTTAAAAGAAAGCAAAGAACAACATAATCGAGAATGCATGTAGACGACGAGAGCTTACTGCTTGTCTGCTTTCCTCTTCTCGTTGATAGCTGCTCGTGTCTTGATGGGGTCTTTAGAGTTTACCAGATTTAGGTACTTATCCGATACATCAAGATGAAGGTAGTTGATGAAGGCTTCACCTATGAAATCACCTTGGATTACCACATCTCTCCACCATTCAATGCATTCTTGAGGAGTGAGACCGCTGTGAGAAGATAGGTCAGTTTTGGCAAGAAGACTTACTATGATTCCATTGAGATATTCTGTTGTGTCTTCTTTGAAACCTGATTTATAGTTTTTCATAAACTGCTTGTCCTTCTTCTCTTTTGCAGTTTGTTGTTCTAGCCTCTTCCTTTTTCTTTCTCGGTCTTCTTCTCTCCTCTTCTCCATTTCCATTGTACGCTGGACCCTTAGAAACTCCTGCCTCTTGGCTTCCTCCATTGCCTTGCTCATTCTTTTTGGAACTTTTGGAGGAGGTCTAGTGGTTAAGGGTTCACTTGCTGCCCTTTTCTTGCTGGCTGATGTCCCTCTTGATCCTTGATTCCCTTGATTTTCCCCCTTGTTGGCATCATCCATACGGGAAAGGAGAGTGAACATACCTTCAAAAAGCGTTTGAAGCTGGGCAGGTACTTGGTTCGACAGGTCATCGAGTAGGGCTTTGATTACATCCTGTCGAAGTTCACTAGAGTTCTGGAAAGCTCGAAGTTCAGCTCTTAGTTCTGCAACTTCAGCTTGTGCTCCTGTAGTTTCTGCTCGAGCTTCCGCAGCCTCATTTGCGGCTCGTCTTGCTGCATCTTCAGCCCATACTGCTTGTTCGAGAAGTTCTACATGACTGGCTTGGGATTCACTTGTACCAGCAGCAGGCATTGATGCGTTGCGAACAACAGTGAGTATGCGCTCAATTTGAGCCATCTTCTGAGATTGATCGGCCATGAATTGGCGCACCTCGCCAATGAAAGCTTCTTCGGCCTGTCGATCATAGTCAGAAGGAGGAGAAGAAGGAGTAGTACCTTTAGTCGGAGGGGACTTGGGTGCTTCCAGAATTCCACCCATGATTTGCAACTGTGAGTCTTCCTCTCGATTGTGTGTCTGAGGATCAGCAGGGACACTGGGATCAGAGCTTGAAGGTAGCTCCATATCAGGCGCTTCCCGGTTTCCACCTGAGGGATGGATCACTTCGCGCTCATCACCTCTCGAACCTGGAACCTCAGCTTCAGCAATCGGTGGGATTGGATCAGCTAAGGAAGGAACTTCTGTATTGGATGCTTCCCGGTTTCCATCCAATTGAAGATCCTCCTCAGTGGTACCTCTCGAACCAGAGCTGGGAACTTGATAGGTGCTTCCCGGTTTCCACCATTGATGGGAACATCTTCCCCCTCAGTACCTCTCGAACCAGCAGGACCTGAGACTGTCTGCTCTCGTTGCTCATCCGGCTGCACTTCAGTCTGCTCAGGTGAATCAGGAATCACGATGGTTTCACGAGCAGCTGGTGCACTCCACCTTTGTCTATCAACCATCCTGGCTGCAAAGGTTGATGCGGTGTCATCTGGTAGCAGGAATGGTGACGACAGCTCCATGTAAATTGGAAAGCCTGGCAGTGTGAGCAACGGAATTTCACCCTCTCGAACTGTCTGTGCCTCATCGGTTTCATCCGAGGGTGTGGACTCAGGAGCTGGCAGAAGTAGAACTGAGTTGGGTTCTGCCTCAAGTGCTTCAGAGGTCTCGGATTCACCTCTCGAAGCTGCTACCTGTTCGTCCAGAGCAGAGTCACTTACTTGGGACAAAGGGATTGCTGCCGTTGCAATTGGATTTTTAGGATCATCTCTTGCAACCCCTGAGGTTTCCCCTGGACCTCTCGTATCCTCTACATTCTGTCCCAAGGATAGAGCAGTGGTGAGCCTGATGTCTTCTTGGTATTTTGCCTCTACTTCAGGATCCACTTCAGGCTCGTTCTCTTGGTCATCAGTAGCTATGCCCTTGCCTTTGTCAGATCGTCCAAGATTCCTCTTGGACACATACATTTCATGGGCTAGGTCTTGAAGTTCATTGGCTGGGATTTCAGAGTCATGGGCTAGGTCTTGAAGTTCATTGGCTGGGATTTCAGAGAGATTCAGCCAATTCAGTGCTTCATTGGCTGGGATTTCAGAGAGATTCAGCCAATTCAGTGCAAAGATCTCCTCAATTTCAGAGAGATTCAGCCAATTCAGTGCAAAGATCTCCTCAGCCTCCATAAGATTCAGCCAATTCAGTGCAAAGATCTCCTCAGCCTCCATAATTGCTGCCTGAGCCACCAGTTGGTGAAAAGGCCCTGTTCTCCAGTTGATCCATCGAAGTACTCTGGAGAAATCATCCAAACTGGGCACTGCTTCATCATTTTGATCCAACTGAGTGGTGACTTCGTCATTTAGATCATGAGGCTTAGCAGATAGGATTTCTGTCTTTGATGCAGCTTCCACTGTCTGCACATCGATCTCTCGATTGTGCTCCGAGAGATCGTCACCCAACCCAACATCTGCTATGGCTCTAGCTATCGATCCTTCAACTTGAGCAGATTTAGTGGGTGTCAACTCCACATTTTGAGCACTTTGCACTGGGTCCCGGACCATAGTGCCTTGATCAACAGCAGTAGTTTCCGAAACGTCGGCTCGAACATACTCTGCTGAAACTGCTTTCTCTCGTACCACCTCTCGTGGTTCCTCAGCATCACCCTGCACTGGATCACTGATCCCAGTGCCTTCAAACTTTCCAGTCTCCTCTCGAGACCTACCCGCAGACTCATCAGCAGTACCAGCACCATCATCAACATTCAAAATAACAACTATCTCACACGACATGGAACTGGTAGGGGGCACTCTCTCAACCTCAGCGGCCATTGTAGCCTGAGATTCCCCCTAGGCTTGTGCCCTGTCCTCAAATGGTACTGGAATAACAGAGGGTGTCACCTCTCGAGTCTTGGTAACAGCATCAGAGTTAGCTTTCTTAGCCTTCTTAGGTAGAACAACCCTCTTAATCAATACACCCAGTGGTGCATCATCAGAATTCTCCCCGACAGATTGAGCTTTCCTCTTGCCCTTTCCCTTAGGCTTTGAGGGAGAGGGTGAAATCTTTACACCCTTGGACTTTGGAGCTTGAGATTTCGTCTTACCCATATAGGTATTACGATGAATCTCTCTCCCTTCCCTCAATTGCAAACCCTTCAAACTCAACAAATATTGAACAACAAAACCGAAACCAACCTTTTTATTAATCGACTAGTTGGTGTTTGAAACTGAGCCTTGCACTTGTTGCTTTAGGAAGTTGAAGATGATGTGCGCCCAGTCCATTTGAACGTTGTTCCAGATGGCATGGAGGATTTTGAGGATGTCCAGATTGATCTCATCGGTTCCAGATGCCTTGCTGAGGATGAATTTCATGATGAGATCAGTTGCAATAGCAAACCTCTCCTTCAGATGGTATTTGCGGAGGGCAGAGGTTGCGCTAGACGGTGCATTCTCCAGTCGGATTTTGTCCCAAAAAGCTTGCTTGTTCAAATTGTAGTCCAAGAGGTTTTGGACTGCCTCTTCTGATGTGGCAAAGTCGAATGCAGCTCTAAGGCCACCCACTGAGGTTGTGATGTCAATCTCGTTGAATCGGCTCTCAGTCTTGCCCTTCGTGACCTTAGCATTCGCGAACCATTCGGTGAAGTCGAGGTCGTGGATGGTTCGATAATCATGCGTCATGTATTTCATGAGCCCGGCCTTTTCAAACTTCTTGAGGACTTTCTCCGTCTGCTTTGGGTTCGTCGAGTGGTTGACGAATCCATCTCTGTCAAGGATACTCCCTGCCTTAACTTGCTTGATGAGAGTTCGAATATGGGCCAACTCTTTCTGGTAAGCTTCAGAAGATGAGGTTGAAGAAGATGATTCGGACGCCATTGTTGATAGCTTGGTGTTTTGGAGGGAATGTGTATAGTGTTTGTAAATTGGGGATTTTGGGTATTCGGTTTGAGCTTGAATCCGGGTAAGGAAGATGGGTTTGTCTTTTGTATCTTGTGGATTTGGGTCGGATATGTGGGTAGGGTTGAGAGTTTGACCCGACGAGTGATCCCGGTTGATTTAAAAGAATTGAAAGGTCAGAAATACCCTTCTATAACGGTTATGTGTGCATGATATGGTGAGGGTATTTTTGGGAAAGTGTGTCACGGTTTAGGATGAGAAAGTAGGGTTATAAAATAAGATAACTTTATAAGCATGCTCCCACTAATCAAGATAGCGCCCTTAAAACTTGGAAAACCGTCAGTAACCGAAGACCACGTGGCTATCATTAATTTCCAAATTAGCCGTTCCACATATATCCGTTGAACACATCAGTTTCACCTTTCGAAGGTGAACACTCGTCGGTATCAGTTTAAGGATCTTCCCCCTGAGTGATTGATCCCTAAACCTCCTTATTCCTCCGTCTAGATCTGGTTGACCGCATGACAACATGTTTAAGTGGTTAAGGATCTTCCCCCTGAGTGATTGATCCCTAACCCTCCTTATTCCTCCATTTAGAGATACACACAGAACCAGTTTGTTATCTTTCGAAGTGATCTCTCGAACTCCCCTTCTTCGAGACATAAAGTATATATACGCAAACTGATTAAGTATCTCTCGAACTACTTGTCGAACACAGATTGCAAGAAGAACAAGATTGATTCATCCAAAAGATATCACTTGGAACATATCCTTAAGTTCATTTAGTGATTTCCAGATACATTACATATGAATCAATATACTATTAGATTTCCTAGAAACTTTTGTTTGGCCTTGGAAAGCCATATAGGAATCTAACGTTAGAGCAGGAACTAGCCATCTAAAATCCTATTTATTCTAGTAACAGAACTAGAGGTGGCTAATACTTCTTGTTCTTCTCTACCTCTCCGCTGCTGCACTCCTCACAGGCTCCATCTCCCTTTCCCTTGGTTCTTCATTTGGTTGAGGGAGATCCTTTTCCGGAATGTGCAGCTGTAGGAGTCCCACTTATACGGGACTTTTCTCCTGACTCTAGTATCCCACCATTGTGGATCTCCACGCATTTGGGGATCCATTCACCTTGGATGGGAACAGGATGCTTGCTTGGATTATCAGGAAACTCCGCAATCTGTTCACCCTTAGTTGATTCTGGATAGTTTTCTCCTTGAAAGTCTTTGGACTTGGCTGCCGATTTCCTTCCTCTAGACCAGAATGGTACATCGTCTTTTCCTTTCTTCTTCTCCATGAAGAAGTCGATGACATGAATTGCTGAGAAAGCCCCTCTATTTATAGCCCAAAAACTTATCACTGTTGAGTCACAAGATGCTAAATGAATGACCATTCAATGCTGTGTAACTCCAAAGCTGCCATAAAGTTGATGAAACCGCTCCTCACATGCGAAACAGTTCATGGCACTAAATACAAGGAGATAAGATTTGACCGTTCAACCCAATTCTAACCTTAGTTGAGAGAATCTAATTTCACATAATGCCTTTGTGAAAATATCTGCTAGTTGCTCCTCCGTTGCAACATATTCCAAAGTTATATCCTTTTTCTCAACATGGTCTCGGATGAAGTGATATTTTATGTCAATGTGCTTTGTCCTTGAATGTAGCACCGGATTCTGAGTAATAGCTATGGCACTAGTGTTGTCACACATAATCTTAACCTCTTTAGATTCAACACCATAATCGAGTAATTGTTGCTTCATCCATAAAATCTGAGCACAACAACTTCCAGCTGCTACATATTCTGCCTCAGCGGTACTTGTAGCTATCGAATGCTGTTTCTTGCTAAACCATGAGACAAGTCTTCCACCTAGAAACTGACATGTCCAAGATGTGCTCTTACGATCAATTTTACAATCGGCAAAGTCCGCATCTGAATATCCCATAAGTTTGAAAGATCCACCTCTCGAATACCAAAGTCCAACACTTTGCGTACCCTTGAGATATCTAAGAATCTTTTTAGATGCATTTAAGTGACTCTCCTTAGGACTTGCCTGAAATCTAGCACATACACCTACTGCAAAGGATATATCTGGTCTACTAGCAGTTAAATAAAGAAGAGATTCGATGATACCTCGATACGTAGTTTGATCAACCTCTCGGCCTTCACTGTCAACATCGATTGCGTAGAGAGGTTCCCATAGGTACTTTGACTGAAGATTTCCCTTCTATATTGTATTTCCTGAGCAGATCCTTGGTGTATTTCTCCTGGTTGATGAAGATACCTTCCTTAAGTTGTCTTACTTGTAGTCCGAGGAAGTAGTTGAGTTCTCCCATCATGCTCATCTCGAACTTCCCTTTCATCAAACTGGAGAACTTCTCGCACAAGTCTGGATTGGTGCTTCCAAAGATGATATCGTCCACATAGATTTGCACCAATAAGATATGATCTCCATCCTTAATTCTAAACAATGTTTTGTCCACTAGGCCTTTGGTGAACCCACACTGAAGTAGAAAACAGGATAAAGTGTCATACTAAGCTCTCGGGGCTTGTTTCAAGCCGTAAAGTGCCTTCTTCAACTTGTATACTTTGTCAGCTCCCACGTCCTTCAAGAAACCCGGAGGTTGTTCAACGTACACCTCTTCTTCAAGAAGTCCGTTCAGAAAAGCGCTCTTGACATCCATTTGATACACTTTGAAGTCTTTGAAGGCAGCATATGCGAGAAAGATGCGAATGGCTTCGAGACGTGCCACCGGAGCGAAGGTTTCATCAAAGTCTATTCCTTCCTCTTGGCAGTATCCTTTAGCAGCAACTCTGGCCTTGTTCCTGACAATGACTCCATCCTCATTCATCTTATTTCTGAAAACCCACTTTGTTCCAATGACGTTCTGATGATGAGGTCTCGGAACTAGTTCCCAAATGTCGTTCCGTTCAAACTGATGAAGTTTCTCTTGCATTGCTTGCACCCAATCTGGATCACTTAGAGCCTCATCAATCACCTTAGGCTCTATTTGAGATAGAAAGCAAGCGATCATGCTTTCTCTGGGCTCTATTTGAGATAGAAAGCAAGCGATCATGCTTTCTCTGTATGCTATTTGAGATAGAAAGCAAGCGATCATGCTTTCTCTGTATGCTGATCGAGATAGAAAGCAAGCGATCATGCTTTCTCTGTATGCTGATCTGGTCCGAACCTTGTCGATCATGCTTTCTCTGTATGCTGATCTGGTCCGAACCTTGTCACGTATGCTTTCTCTGTATGCTGATCTGGTCCGAACCTTGTCACGTATATCTCCAATTACTTGATCAGCGGGATGGCTTCTAAGCCATCTTAGATCAGGTTGTGGCTCCTCAGTTGACTCCTCGGTGGTTGGTTGGGATGTGGGAGGCTCCTCAGTTGACTCCTCGGTGGTTGGTTGGGATGTGGGAGGATCATCTATGATCTGGATTGAATCAACTGAGGATGTGGGAGGATCATCTATGATCTGGATTGAATCAACTGAGTCAGTAGCATTCTTCTTTGTAGTGTCTTCATCATCTGATTCTGACTGGAGTTCTGCTACGTCTCGAACTATCGGCTGCTTCTCATCGAGAGGTAAGTCTGATCTCTCGATCGTTTCCGGTTGAACTTCCTTAGAGTTTTCAACTGCATCTGTTGACTTTGATGGTTGATCTGTCGATGCTCTATCATCAAAAGAGACATGTATGGATTCTTCAACCACCAATCTCCGCTTGTTGAAGACTCTGAATGCTTTACTTGTCAACGAGTATCCCAGAAATACACCATCGTCTACCTTTTCGTCAAAAGCCTTTAACTGAGTCTTTCCATTGTTGTGGATATAACATTTGCATCCAAATGTGTGGAAGTAGCTTACGTTTGGTTTCCTCCCGTTCCACAACTCGTACGGAGTCTTACCAGCTCCTTTCACGATCAAGGATCGATTTTGGGTGTAGCATGCTGTGTTGACTGCTTCAGCCCAAAATCCCTGAGATATATTGGCTTGTGAGAGCATGGTCCTTGCAGCTTCCTTGAGAGTTCTGTTCCTCCTTTCAGCAACGCCGTTCTGTTGAGGTGTTCGAGTAGCTAACAACTGATGATGAATCCCGTTCTCGCTGCAGTAGCTCTCGATCACTTGGTTAACGAACTCTCCACCTTGATCTGACCGAATCTTGAGTATCGAGACATCCTTCTCAACTTGAACTTGCTTCAAAAGATTTGGTAGGGCAACTTTTGTCTCGCTTTTCTTGGTTAAGAATACGGTCCAGGTGAATCTTGTGTAGTCATCTACTACCACAAGAGTGTACTTCCTTCCTCTCATGCTGGGTGGATCCACCGGGCCAAATAAGTCCATATGAAGAAGACTTAGTGGTCTGGTAGACGATGTCTCGGCTTTGGTTTTGAAAGAGGATTTGATCTGTTTGCAACGTTGACATGCCTCACAAATCTTGTCCTTCCGAAACATGACTTTGGGCAGTCCTTCCACAAGATTCCTCTTAGTAAGCTTGTTGATGGTTTTGAAGTTTAGGTGGCTAAGCTTACTGTGCCAATCCCAGCATAAGTCCTCTTTGCTCCTTGCTAGCATACATAGGGATGCTTTGGCAGATCTCCAATCCACTATGTACATGTTTCCTTTCCTTGCTGCTTCCAGGACGACTTCGAGAGATTCCTCTTGTATGATCTGGCACTTGCTTTTGGTGAAGATAACTTTGTAGCCCTTGTCACAGAATTGGCTCGTGCTAAAGAGATTGAACTTGAGTCCTTCAACGTAGGATATCTCCTTGATCACCAACTCATTCTTATGGATCTCACCAACAGCCTTTGTGCGTCCTTTCTTCTCGTTGTCTCCGAATGTCACCAAGGGACCTTCGATAGGATTCTCGTTGTCTCCGAATGTCACCAAGGGACCTTCGATAGGATGGTCGTTGTCTCCGAATGTCACCAAGGGACCTTCGATAGGATGGATGTTGTCTCCGAATGTCACCAAGGGACCTTCGATAGGATGGATGTTCTCTAGCAATGTCACCAAGGGACCTTCGATAGGATGGATGTTCTCTAGCAATGTTAGATTTCCCGTCATATGTCTTGAACATCCACTGTCAATGAACCATATGTCCCTGGTGTCCTGCATGCAAATCAAGCATATTTAGGTACCCAAACTTTGGGTCCTGGTTGGTTAGTAAGTTTAGGCATCCATTTATACCTTGGGCCCATTACTCCAGGCCTAGGTGCAATGTAGCCGTTATACGATTGATAATCATAAGGAATGCTAGCAAAGACTCTGGGCCTCTTAGGTGCATAAATCAGCTTAGGTTGAGGCTTGACCTCGAACTTACACACCATGCCCTTCATGGCCTGTTTGGTCACGTGGTACCGTTGAAACTGAGGTTTATTCCACGGTTCATATTCTTGTGACCAATCCTCATCAGATGGGTAGTGTCTGCCTTCCTCCATCCGTGAGTTCCTAACTCTATGGATCTCAGACCTTCCATATTTGCCTTGAGGCGCATTATATGGAATGTAGCTTGTTTTGTACTCGGAATGGCCTTGCGAGAGATAGCTAGGTGATCTTTCGATATTGTAAACCCGACCATTCTTCGTAGCTTTCCTATACTTTCCATTGCTGGTGTATAGGGACGGTTTGTGAATAGCTACCCTGGTCTTTCCTGTTGGTACTTTATGACCTTTATTCGGTTTGGATTGAGATCCTCCATTACTTGAAGTTCCCAAACCGTTGGTCTGCTTATCTCTCTTGAGAAAGTTCTGACGGAACCTTAGTCCGGTTCTATCATTCGTAGGTCTATGATCATTTACCATTTTCTCCACTACTTTGGAGGAATTAGTAAACGATGCAATAACCTCTTTAAGACTAAGCTCTCTAGCCTCTCGAGCTTTGCACTCTTCCTTAAGTTGGATTATTTCAGCTTCTAAATTGTTTACTTTGAGATTTAGCTCTGAATTCTCTTTCGAGACATTCTTAAGCATTTCTCTTTCAGCAATTAGTCTGCTGTTCTCCTCCAGAACTTTAGCATGAGTGCTATTAGCGATGTTGAGGTCCCTCCTGAGTAATTCCATGGTCTCGAAGGGATCCTCATCGCTTCTAAAAGAAGAACATTGGCAAGTAGAGATAGAGCAGCGAGATGTAGAAGTGGAGGTTACCTCATTGTTAATAGCCATTAAGCATTGATCCTCCTCTTCTGTAGTGTATAAACAGATGAGCCCCCTCTCATCCTCTGAGCTGCTGCTTCTCGCTGGAGGTTGATGTCTCGGACTCCTCGATTGCCTTCTCAAGTTCCTCAGCCACAAGCGCCTTCCTGCGCGAATGCGTCTTTGATGAACTTTTGAAGCCTCCTTGTGTTGGCTTCTCTCTGGATTCCTCTTTCCTCCTGGAATCCTTGCCTTCTTGGCCTTGATATTTGCTTACCGGTGGGTAAAGACATTTGGCCTTGAAATGCCCCGGTCTCCTGCAGTTATAGCACAGACCTTGGTTTTCTTCCTCCGTCCTTCTAGATGGATATCTTTCATTTTTCCTTCTTGAGGAGGAAGGTGAACTTGTATTGCTCTCCGGTGTTTTCTTCATGAACTTCCTGAATTTTCTCATAAAAAGAGCAAATTGTTCGTCAGATAAGAGATTTGTGGGATTAGGATCTGACCTTGAGGAGGTGGATGGTTGATCAGCAACCAGTGCCACATTTCGTCTGTCCACCACGTCCTCATCTTTCGGAAACATCTCAAATTCGAAGGCTTTGAGATCTCTAAATAGTTAGTCGGTTGTGGTGTTCTTCAGATCCCTGTGATCGCGCATTGTGATCACCTTCATCTCCCACTCCTTGGTAAGGCCTCGTAAGACCTTCAGGTTTAGCTCCTTTTGTGGGATCTCCTTCTTGAGATCACTAATTTCGGTTGACAACTTCATGAACCGAGATTCCATGCTGTCGATGCTCTCTCCTGGCTTCATCTTGAAGTCCTCAAACTTCTTCATTGCCACAGTGAGCTTGTTCTCCTTTTCCTGTTCATCACCTTCACCAATCAACATCAAAGTATCCCATACCTCTTTTGCCGTGGTGCACTTTCTGACTCTTAGGAAAATGGTTTCGTCTATAGCTCTGAAGAGGATATCCTTGGCAATGTTGTCAAGGTTGTTTCTCTTCCTATCATCACTCGTCCATTCTTCCTTAGGTTTTGGTACCTACTTTGGTGTGTCTTTGGTTTGCTCTGCAGAAGTGTTGACCATTAAGATCTTGACTGGTTCAGTTGATATAACCTCGGCCATCTCATCATGGAGGGCTGATAAGTACGCAAGCATGCGTGTCTTCCAGTCATCGAACCTGCTAAGATCAAAAAGGAGATGTCTTGACAACATGCTATCCATATTGAAAATTATCTCGTGCTTTGAAAACTTTTTAAAAGATTTTTCAAAGAAGGATCTCTAGGCAATATAAACAAAGGTTTATATCGATCAAAGAGCTTGCTCTGATACCAATTGTTGGTCCCAAGGGGATGGGGTACAAGTCTAGAGGGGGGGGGGGGGGAATAGACTTGTATAAGATTTTTGCAAATCTTTTTTTCGACCTCTCGTGTGTATTGGACTTAGGATGTTTAGGTCCGATACCTCACAAGATGAAGACAAAGTTTTATGCGCAGCGAAAAAGTTATCCCCTTTTAATTTGCACGAGTTTGAGTTAGTTCGAGAGGTGTGGTTATATGCAGTGCAGTTCGAGAGATAGTTAGCGAGAGGTAAAAACATAAAGTAAATGCGAGAGAGATTTTTAAGTGGTTCGGCCAACCCGCCTACGTCCACTCTTCTTCTAGAAACTCCCTAGAAGGATTGCACTAAAACTTCCCTTTTTAGTACAATATCGAGCGCTTGAGCTTTGATCACGAAGCCCGCCTTAAGCCTCAAGTTTTTCGCCCCGCTTCTTGTTACTGCACCTCTCGAGCACTTGAGCTTTGATCACCAAGCCCGCCTCAAGTCTCAGGATCTTCACAAGATAGCTCCCAGGTTACTCCGCCTCTTCTTGCCTTCTCCAAAGCAAGGTTGTTCCGGTTGTCACAGGTTGAGTGTAACAATCTCCAATCTGACCAAAAGCTTTCGTTGGATAATCTTCCTCGTAGTGCAGCTTCGGTCACCTTCTAGATGTGTAGTAGTTTAAGCTTTGTAACTCTCTCAAAACACTAAGATGTGTTTTCTCGCTGTTATGAATATCAAGTATGATATTCCAGATTAAGCACTTGCACTTTTGAACGTTTGAACTAGACACCTCTTATGATAGCTTGAATTTTTCAAACTTTTTTGAATTTGTGTCTTCACGTCCTTATATATGAGAGTTGAGGAATAATTCCGTTGGAGGGAAAATTATTCCGTTTGAAATCTGTTCCCATGCCGATCATGGGACTTGCATATATTTAGCATGTTTCATGGAGTGGTGGTCTTGTAACTTGAACCTTTTGTCTTGTAATGAATATCCCATATTCCACTATCTTGAGTCCATACTTCACTTACTTCTTTTGGTAAAAGTTACTCTTTTTATATTCCCATTGATCCTCGTTTTAGGGAATAAGACCGACCTCTGATTGGTGCATCTTTTATCCGTTGGTTGTGGAGTTTTGACGTGGCATCCACTTCCGGCTGTTCTATTTTCCCATAATACTCTGTCAGCACCTCCTTAATATTTTATCTCCATGATATTCTTTTTCTCCAAACTTAGATTACTTTATCTATGCGTGTTGACTGCCGCTCAGTTCATTGGAGAAGTGCTAGTCTATCGAGACCAAAAATTGATGTCTCGATTACTTGATGTCTCGATCTCATGTCTCGAATTGGATTGATGTTTCGAGAGATTCCATCTCTCGAACTCTGGACTTAGTTGATGTCTCGCAGACCCTTATTCCTCCAGTGATGTCTCGTGCCTTCTTCTGATCTATCTATAAGCTTACAACACGAAACTTCTAAGATGTTCAAACAAGTTCACCTTAAGCTTAAATAATTTCCGAGTTGAGCTCAATTAGTTGGTTGTATTTTCGCTCTTAGTTTACTTGTTGAACCTACATATATTTCCTATCTATCGAGACTTAGGGGATTGAACATTACATTTGGTATCATCAAAACCTATTACAGTATGTTCCTAACAACAAGTACCTCTTGTAGCCTGTTGTGCAATTTGTGGTGGAAATCATGTAGCTTAGACACGTTACCTGTTAGACTCCGGTAACCAAGTCCCTCAGTCTAATGTAGAGCAAGTTGATCTCATTGGTTATTCTAGACCATAGGGCCAGGGGCAAGGTTATGGGAACTATCAGCAGCAAGGGAGAAATCAGTTTGTTCCCTCTTGGAACAATCAGGGAAATCAAGTGAGGAACAATCCACCAGGTTTTCAAGGTAATCAAGGGAACAGAGGTGGTAATCAAGGAACTCAGTGGAAAAATAATCAGAATAATCAGAATCCTAATCAAGGGCAATTCCAGCAAGGGAATCAGAATTTCGGGAACAATCAGGGTCAAGGTTTCTCTAGACCATCTCAGGATATTGATATGCAGATTCTCATGAACACCATGATGGCTCAGATGAGCAAGTTACAGGCAACCGTAGAGTCTCAACAAGCTACCCTAAGCTCTCAACAAGTACTAATAGAGAGCCTCACGGGGCAACAGCAAGGTGGTGGTAATCAGTTTTCTAATCAATCCTCATCTTCGAATGGTAGACTGCCAGCAAGCATAGAAAATCCAAGGAAGCAAGTGAATGCAGTGACCACGAGAAGTGGATTAGCTTTGAAGGATCCTCATTTTCCTTCAGATGATCCAGTGCCTGAGAAAACTGATAAGAAGGATGAGGGCATTCAGGTTGAAGATGTTCCTGATGAGAGTGAAGAGGAGCCTGTGTTACAGAGAGATAGTGCTAAGGGGAAAGCCCCTATGCAAGATGAGAGTGCTCCGAGCAAGAAGCCTGAGAAGAAAGATAAGCAGAATGGTGACTCAGTAGTTCCTTGCAATCTCCTACCATTTCCACAGAGATTATGGAGATCCAAGGAAACTGAGAGAGAAAATAAATTCAAGATGATGTTGGATAAGCTGGAGATATCTATGCCCTTTGTTGATGCAGTGACTCAGATTCCTTCATACAAGAAATTCTTGAAGGATATTCTGAGTAACAAGAAGAAACTAGAGAAGAGTGCTGTGGTGGATCTCAGTGAGTGGGCATTGACATGTGCAGTTCTTCAACAAAAGTTGCCTCCCAATCTGAAAGATCTAGGTAGTTTTACCATTCCCTGCATCATTGGGGGATTTGTAGTGGGCAGTGTCTTATGTGATCTGGGTGCCAGTGTTAGCCTGATGCCATACTCTCTTTGTAAGAGGCTTAACCTGGGCAGCCCAAAGCCTACCACCATGACTCTCTAGATGGCTGACAGATCCATTAAGCGCCCAGTGGGAGTTCTTGAAGACATCCCGGTGATGGTTGATCAGTACTTCATACCGGGAGATTTCGTGATTCTGGATATGGAAGAGGATACCAAGGTTCCCATTATCCTTGGTAGGCCTTTTCTAGCTACTGTTGGGGCTCTCATAGATGTAAAGAGGGGAAAGCTTGTGATGGAGGTGGTTGGCCACAAAATTGAATTTGACATCTTTAAGATGGCCAAGCACCAACCCTCTTACATCGATGAGTGTCATGTGATTGAAGTGCTGGAGTAGTGCAGTGCAGAGGTGGAGGAAGAGGAGGATGAAGACTCCTCTGAACCAGTTGTTGAGGAGCTGGAGGATTCGCTAGAAATAGTGGTTTCTCTTGCTCCATTCGAAGAGGAGCAGGCCCTGAAGGTAGAATTGAAACCCTTGCCTTCGAGTTTGAGGTATGCATTTCTTGGCTGTAATTCCACTTATCCTGTGATCATCAGTTCCTCTTTGAAGGAGGAACAAGTTGAGGAACTGTTGACTGTGCTCAGAAAGCATAGGATGGCTATTGGGTATTCGATTAGGGATTTAGTTGGCATTGATCCTAAGTGTTGCATGCACAGAATTTATTTAGAGGATGATGCCAAGGCTAGTGTGGAGCCCCTCAGGAGGCTAAACCCCAATATGAAAGATGTTGTTAAGAAAGAAATTTTCAAATTGCTTGATAATGATATTATCTACCCTATTTCGGATAGCAAGTGGGTTAGTCCTATTCATGTTGTTCCGAAAAAGGGCGGTATTACTGTTCTTAAGAATGAGAATAATGAGTTGATCCCTACTAGACTTGTCACTGGACATCGTATGTGCATTGATTATAGAAGGTTGAACAAGTCTACTAGGAAAGATCACTTCCCCCTCCCTTTCATTGACCAGTTGCTGGAGAATCTCCTACAACGAATATTTCTGTTTTCTAGATGGTTTTTCAGGTTACTTTCAGATTTCTATCCACCCGGATGATCAGGAGATGACTACGTTCACATGTTAATATGGTA
This sequence comes from Ipomoea triloba, assembly GCF_003576645.1. Taxonomy (NCBI): domain Eukaryota; kingdom Viridiplantae; phylum Streptophyta; class Magnoliopsida; order Solanales; family Convolvulaceae; genus Ipomoea; species Ipomoea triloba. The sequence continues at coordinate 18,579,676 of NC_044930.1, read as the reverse complement.
CCTATGCTTTCAAGCGTATGCCATTTGGCTTGTGTAACGCACCAGCAACATTGCAGAGATGCATGGTGTCCATTTTTTCAGAATTTGTGGAGGAGATTATGGAGGTGTTCATGGATGATTTTTCTATCTATGGGAAGTCATTCAGTGAATGTCTCTCTAATCTCGAGAGAGTGCTATGCAGATGTGAGGAGGTGAATCTTGTGCTCAACTGGGAGAAGTGTCACTTTATGGCTTCAGAAGACATTGTTCTTGGGCACAGGGTGTCTGCAAGGGGAATTGAGGCAGACCCAGCAAAAGTTGAGGTGATTGCTAAGTTACCACCCCCTAATTTTGTGAAGGGAGTGAGGAGTTTTTTTAGGTCATGCTGGGTTCTACAGAAGATTCATTAAAGATTTCTCTGGGCTTGCTAAGCCCCTTACTCATTTGCTTGCTAAGGACGTCCCCTTTGATTTTGATGATTCTTGTCTTGTGGTTTTTGAAAAATTGAAAAATGCTCTTTGCCATGCTCCCATTATTCAACCCCCTGATTGGTCCTTACCTTTTGAATTGATGTGTGATGCTAGTGATTTTGCAGTGGGGGCTATGTTGTGCCAAAAGAAGGATAAGAGTTACCTTGTGATTCATTATGCTAGTCATACGCTTGATGATACACAGGTGAACTATGCAACAACTGAGAAGGAACTTTTGGCAATAGTGTTTGCAGTTGATAAGTTCAGATCCTATTTGATGGGGAGCAAGTGACAACTCTTGCGTGCATAGGGTGAAATGTCAAAAGATATTTGTATGATAAAACGGAAAGTCTGTGACTCCCCGAGTGTCGGTCTCGAAGGAGGGACGTGGAGGTGTGTCAAACGTTCGGGAGTTTACTTGATTGGATCATGCATAGGACTCGAGTGTGGTGAAGGGTGGATTGTGAGTGAGAGTAGTTCGTTTGGTTGGTTTGAGTGCAAGAGAATAATAAAGTAAAAGTGATTTTGTGAATATGTAAAAAGGGGTAGGGATTGGATAGTGTTCATGAATATTGCATAGTGGAGTGTCTAAGGTCAAGTATTAGGATTGCTAGGATATTGTCTATTCAAGAGTGTGTTGTCTTAGTCTTTTTCCACCTTTGTGTACTAAGGCTTCTTTGACTTAGGAGTGCCTTCAAGCATCCAAAGTTCTAAGAGGAATTTTATCAAACACTTAAGCTACACACTATCCTACTATTCTTAAGAAGTCCATAGGAACTATGATTGTGTCAAGCTTCAAATCCTAACTCTAATCAAAGACATGAAAGAGTCAAGAGCTCAATCTCTCATCTAGATTGGTCAAATCCAAACAAGATCTCATCAAAACAACAATTAATAGACAAGAATAGATAATCCATCAACACAAACTCATAGATCCAAGATGTAGAGATAAAATCATCACACAAGCAATATTCAATCACACAATCCAAATCCCTAGACTAAACTAGCTACTCATAGTATGAAATGCAAACAAAAGCTAATTTTATCCAAGAATAAGATAGCTAAAATTATAGAAATGAAATAGAGATCACCTAAAGAGAAGAAGATCTTCAATCCAAGCTTGTTATCTTGCTACAATGGAGATTGATCTAATCTAAAAAGCTAAGAAAAATGGAGAAAGTTCTCCAAAGGAAAAACTAAGAAAAGGAAAACTAAATTTCTGTGATCCTCCTCTGAAAATTCATCAAAGGGGTTTAAATAGTCTCCGAAATGACAACCCTAGCTGAAATTCGCGCATCACCGTCTCCACGCCTCTCACACGCATGTGAGCGTGCGTGGGAAGCTTCTGGAAAGTTTTCACGCCTGCTCACACGCGTGTGGCCTTCCAGTTTGGTCCCCCGGGGCTCCGCTCTTGCCTGGTTTACTCTTTTAGTTCAACTTTTGGTCCTATTTGCTCCCGGGGCTCCTGTTCTACTTCTTTTAAGCTAAAAGTAGCTTTTGTGCATCAGTTAGTGATTTTCAAGCATTTACGCACATAATTTACCAAGTAAGGATGCTGTAGACGCGATAAAACACCCTAAAATGTGCCTGAAATAAGGGTATCTCGGAGTCTTATCAGCAAGGTAATTGTTCATACTGACCATGCAGCTTTGAGGTATTTGTTCCAGAAAAAGGATGCCAAGCCACAATTGATTAGATGGATTCTCCTTTTACAAGAGTTTGATTTGGAGATAAGAGACAAGAAGGGCACAGAGAATGCTGTTGCTGATGATTTGTCCAGGCTTGAAGGCCGAAAGAATGATGAGTTGCCCATTGATGATACTTTCAAAGGTGAGACATTGTTAGATGTGAATGCCTCCGTACCATGGTTTGGAGACATAGTCAATTTCCTGGTGAGTGGTTACATTCCAAAAGATTTTGATTACAATAAGAAAAAGAGATTTGTTCATGATGTGAGAGATTATTTTTGGGATGAGCCATTACTTTCTAAGAGAGGTCCAGATCGTATTGTGAGGATGTGCATTCCTGAGGAGGAGTTTAATAGTGTTCTTTATCATTGTCGTCATGCTTCACCTTATGGGGGACACATGAGTGCTTATCGTACTGCTCTGAAGGTGTTGTAGTCAAGTTTGTTTTGGCCTACTTTGTTTGCTACTGCTAAAGACTTTGTGAGCAGGTGTGATAGCTGTCAGCGGACTGGCACTGTTGGTAGGAGACATGAGATGCCCCAGAGAGGGATTTTAGAGGTTGAGATATTTGATGTCTGGGGAATGGACTTCATGGGTCCATTTCCTCTTTCTTTCGGTAATGAGTACATTCTGGTGGCAGTGGATTATGTGTCTAAGTGGGTGGAAGCAATAGCAACTCCGAGGAATGATGCGAAGACTGTGATCAAGTTTGTGAAGAAGAATATTTTCTCCCGGTTTGGTATGCCTAAGTCCTTTATCACTGATAATGGGACTCATTTTTGCAATAAGTTGTTGGAGAAGCTCTTGGTTAAGTATGGGATTTACCACAGGTTGTCTACACCATATCATTCGCAGACCTGTGGACAAGTTAAGCTGGCAAACAGAGAAATCAAGTCAATTCTAGAGAAAGTGGTGAGTCCTAACTGGAAGGATTGGTCACTGAAATTAGATGATGCTTTATGGGCTCTCCAGACTGCATTCAAGACTCCTATTGGTGTGTCCCCATTCATGCTTGTTTTTGGGAAGTCATGCCATCTACCAGTTGAGTATGAGCACAAGGCATATTGGGCAGTTTCGAAGTTGAATTTGGATGAGAATTTGTCTAGAGAGAAGAGGTTGTTGTCATTGAATGAGTTGGAGGAGTTCAGAATGGATGCTTATGAGAATGCCAAAATTTACAAGGAGAGAACCAAATACTTTCATGATAAGAGGATCCTAAGGAGGAGTTTTGAACCGGGTGATCAAGTATTGCTATACAACTCCCGGTTAAAACTGTTCCCTAGGAAGCTTAAGTCTAGATGGTCAGGACCATTTAAGGTGGTTGAGCAATCTTCATCTGGTGCGGTTACTATTGTTAGCACTACTGGTGATCCATTCGTGGTCAATGGCCAAAGGTTGAAGTTTTTCAATGTTCCAGAACCAAAGGAAGAGATGACTAAAGTAGTTTGGGATCTCTCTATTCCCATCTACACTTGATGATCACATGGCTGAGTCGAGCTGACGACAGTAAACTCAGCGCTTCATGGGAGGCACCCCATGTTATCATTTACTTATTGCACTTTATATTACTGCATTTTTCTTTTTATTTTTAGTTCGGAGTAGAGTTAGGAGTTTTTCTTTGTTTACGGGGTGTTCCTTGGGTTATTTTGGTGAGAAGGTTGCACCGTTTTACTTTTGAAAGAGTGGGGAATAGTTAGAATTGAATAGGTTAGGCTTTGAAACAGTTTAGAAGTGCTTTAGGGAATATTTTGGACTAACTTGCAGGTGAAACCGAACTTGGGCGCGAAAAGAACAGAAGTGCGAAAAGAGAGCGCTGGATCACGGCCAGGCTCACGGCCGTGATGCCTAGGCGTCGATTCCAGTAGCCACAGAGCAGAATAGGGCTCTAGGTCACGGGCCACATCCTGACCGTGACAGCCGCCCAGAAATTCCAGTAGCTACAGAGCAAACGAGAGCTCTAGGTCACGGGCCGCATCCCGGCCGTGACCCTGCGCGTGAAGGTACACCGAAATTTCCAGTACGTACAGGCCTAAAGAGGGCTCTAGGTCACGGCCAACATCCCGGCCGTGACCCTGCCCGTGATGCGCTCCAAGAATTTCCAATGCTGAGAGCACTTTTGAGGGCTCTAGGTCACGGGCCGCATCCCGACCGTGACCCAGGCTGTGACGTGAAGCCGAAAGAAAATTAAAAAAAAAAAACAAAATAAAGGCTCAGGGTCACGGCCCCGATCCCGGCCGTGACCCCGACCGTGATGCGGACTGGGTTTTATAACCCAGTCCGTGATTCCCCATCCCTTTTTCCCCAAATTGTAACCCTAGCCCCTCCTCTCCCATTTTCTCTCTATCCCAAATTTCCCTACACCATATTTGCCTCTCTTGCTTGTGATTGCTTGCATTCTCCCACTCCATCTCATCATCTTCTTCATCTAATCAAGGTTTGAATGTCAATTTCTTTACTTTCTCTTGCAAATTTCAAATTTCTTAGTGGTGTTCATAGGGTTACTTGAATCTTTACTTTAATGGTTGAATGTTGTTATTTTAAGCATGTTTAGGGTTAATATTGTTAATTCCATGATATAGAAGCTTGCTTAGTACTTTAATGGTGTTCACATTGATGATTTGGGTGAAACTTTGAATACCACTTGCTTTTGAGTTAAATGTTGATTTTGGATGGAATTATTGATAGTTTTAGGATTGTGGAGTAGTTGTTAACAGTTTGGCGATGATTCTTGAGCAATTTGCGATGTTTGAGCCGAAATCTAGGATAGGTTTTGAAAAAAAAAATCCAGAATTTTAGAGTTTTTTATTTAGTTTAGTTAGTCTTACATTTTACTCCACAATCCTACAGTCCATTGAGCTTTCAAGTTGCCTAACCCTCACCCCATGAATATCTTTGGTGTGAGCTTGTAACCCCTCGTCTATTTCGATAAGTTTGAGGTTCAGAAAATATGTCTTTAAGCTATGACATTCATAAGATAAGTGACCGATACTTCAAAATAATTTTTTTTTTAAGGAAGTATAGTTGTTATTAAGTTGCGATCGTTCGTGCCGGTCACGAACCGTAAAAATTTTAGAAGCTGGTATTCGGACCCGATTATCCTAGGAAATGGATTATTAGACACCATATTATTATTCTTGAACTTCCTATTCAATTAAATCAGCCCATAGCAGCGAAAATTTATTTTGATCGTACATCGCTAAAATTTCGCGGTGTACCGAACCTAGCCCAATTTTGAGGGTTAGTCTGGAATAAATTTTTGGTTTCGAGAATTATTCTATCCAGATTATTTTCTACCGAAACTTTATCTGTTTGGACCCCAACTGATAAGTTTGAAAATACTTCATTATTTTATTCTATTTTTTTTCCCCATAAAAACATCTTACCTCAAAAGGAAGAATACCCAAAGCCAATTTATTCCATTTGTTCTTCTTCTTCTTCTTCCTTGGCTGAATTTCAAAAGAGAGAAAGAGAGGTGACTTCCACCATTTTCCTCCATTAAAACCATAGCCAAGCTTGTACACAACTCTCCAATTTGTTCGGTAAGATTTCAATATTTTTCGGTAGAAAGCTTTGTATTCTTTCCTAGATCATGAATCTAAGTATAGTTTCTTTATATTTGTTGTTATGGTGTTGATTTTGACCCTAGGATTTTTCGGTGAAACTTGGGGATAAAGGTTCAAGACTACTTTTACGGTGATATTACACACTTGTGAGGTAAGGAATTCCCTTAAGTTGGAATTAGTCACTTGAATTTGGATAATTGATTTTAGTTGAAATATGGTGTTTTTGGAGCTTTGGGAATATTTTCGTATACAAGTTCATAGCTTGGATATGCTTGTATATGTTGTATTTATGTCTATATAAGCTTATACTTGTGGAAATAGAGAAAGGAAATCAGGTCAGATTTCTGTCAGTAACTTCCGTGAATTTCTGGGAAAAATCGGTAAATTATTTTGATCCTATTTTTTTTATACATGTAGTTCTATAAGTGTAGAAGCCGCATATAAACTTTCATAATTTTTGGAGTAGTATAAGTATGATTTTCGGAATTTTTCCCAAAACTGGTCCAGAGAAGGAAAAATGCTGGACAGCACACTGCCAAGGGCAAAAATGGAATTTTCTGTGTAAATTCGTGAACCTAGGTGACCAAAACTTTTTATGAACATCAAGTACTATGAGTTAGGGTTCTACCATAAAAATTTCAAGTGAAAAAGAGTTCGGGAACTATTTTTACCGGCTCAATCTTTCGTACTGCGCAAAACTGTAATTTCTGGACAGAAACTGTCAAAATCAATTTTGACAAAAATATTTTTTTTGTAACAAAACTAGTGACGAAATTTTGGGATGTCACAACCATATTTGGATGAAATAAATTATTTTGAAAATACTATTTGATTCCAGGAAAGAAAAAGAAAAATGTTTTCAAACCCTTAGTTTCTGGAATAAGGTGGGGACCTTCGGGAAGGCTTAAACGCCACGGCCCGGGGTTGGAATAAGGTTGGACCTATGGGAGGGCTGGAGTGCCATGGCCCTAGGTTGGGATAAGGAGACCGACGGGAAGACAGGGAAATGCCACTGCCCAAGGTTTGAGAAGGAGAATTGAGAAATGTTCAAAGTGCTTACTCAGGGGAAACTAAGTGGAAAATTTTTGACTATGAAAATTATTGTTA
>NC_044930.1:18552181-18572724 GCF_003576645.1 Ipomoea triloba | reverse complement strand
ATTAGAGCTGCGGTTCTATTTGCAAATGATGGAATTCCTGGAAATGTGAAATTTTGCAAACTTGTCTGAAAAGGGCATGAAAATTATTTTGAGTGGCAAGTTATGACTTCATTCTTATTTGAGAAAAGCTTTATATGATTTAACGTTTATACGATATTATACTATCTATAAATCGTTTCGTTACAGGTAGATTTTCAAATCATGGTAAAACTTTATAAAGCTTTTAGATTATCTATGTTTTCAAACCTTTGTCTACTTTTAAGTGACAAATGGATTTCCTTACTTAGCCGTCGTGCTAACTACACTTCAATGTGTATTGTTTTATCAGATGCAGTTTAGTGAGTACCTCTGTAGCCGATGAGCTCAGAATAGAAGAGAAGTGCAGGTTGAGGTCTACTATGATGTTGTTGTAGTATGTTGGTGTTGTAAGTTTAGCCTTAGCACTTAGAGTGGAGTTTGTCAAAGAGGTGATAGAATTCACTCTAGGTGTGGCGGTAGCACCCAGTTTTCTGTTGAGTAGATGTAAGCTTCCGCAACGTCTGATTACTAATTTGTAATAAAGTATAAGAGTTGAAAATTGGGGTGTTACAGAGCTTTCTGCTGACAATTTTGTATTTGCTTCATACAAATTTTCACTTCCAAACTGCTGAAAATTTTGTATTTGCTTTTTCAGTTTTGCAGCTTTAGAAGGTGGATAATATTCTTGCATGAAAGATTTGTACAGCTGATCCCATGTGTTGAAATGATTCGGCCCAAAGGAATTGAGCCAACTCAGAGCTTGATCCCTCAATGAAAATGGAAACAGCCGTAACTTGATTGCATCCGTAGACACTCCATTTATTTTAATAGTTTGACAAATCCTATCAAAATGAGTGATATGTGCCTTAGGATCTTCCAACTTCGAACCCCCAAATTGATTAGATTGCACCAAATTAATCATGGAAGTTTTTAGTTCGAAGTTATTTGCTTCAATTCCAGGATATGCAATACAATCTTTCTCTTCAAATTGTGGTGCCAAATGAGTAGCCATGGGTTGAAAATTTTGTGCTTCTTGATAAAAGTAAGGTTGAGCTCTTTGAGGAAAATTATGGCGTGGGTCAAACATAAGGTTTGTGAAGAAATTTGGATTCAAAGGGTTAGGAAAATTCGGTATTCCTATTCTTTGTGGTTGTGGTGGAATTTGAGTTGATTGCAAACCCAATCCTCCTCCTAAATAAGGATTAAGATTTGGATTTTTCAAGAAGTTGGAAATGGGTATTTGAATCGGAGTCACTGGAGCTTGAGAGATGTTAACTTGAGCCTCCGTGTGTTCTTCTTGTCTCGGGCTCGGTCTGGTACTACTTCCACCAGGAGATATTTGGCCTGAGTTGCTAGATTCACCGGTCTCCATATTTATCTCTACTGGTTCAAATTCTTTCAACCAATTGAATAAGTCTTTATTCAATTTCCTTAATTCCCTAGAGAGATTTTGGTTTAAAGGATAAAGGTTTTGACCACCTTGTGATCTTGTTTGCATATATCAAATGGTATCCTCAATCAAACCAAATCAAACATACTTGACAATTGGTTTCTTAAACACTTAAACAATAAAAACAAAAAAACTTGATCTCCTTCAAAATTCATTCATTTTAATGCTATGATTAGATAATTAAATATACAATACAACCAAATATGCCAATCCCCGGCAACGGCGCCAAAAAGTTGATGAGTAAAATGGTGTAGTGAGTTTACGGGTGTGTTCTATCGTCCTCAGGGAATTGGGTTTTATGGCATGTACTTGTATATCAATTAAATTCTTAGGCACTAAGGTGAATAAATTTAATAAGAATCCAAGCAATCATATATGAATTGATTTGTAAATAAACTAACAAGTTCAAGAATTTAAAGCAATTTCACAATAAGTGTAAAACTTTGATAATTAAAGATAGGACTCGAATTAAGGAGAATTATCTTGTAGATGCTATAACAAGGTTAGGGGAAACAATTAATTTAAAGAGTTCAATTAATTGCACAAAAGAATCTTTAATCTAAATTTCATTTCCATGAACTAAAGATAAAGATTAGAACAAGGATTTGCTCCACTTTCGTGACATATCAAATTCCTAGTTCTTAATGACAAAAGCAATTTAAAACCACATGCAATATTCTTTTACTTTCATAAATGAAATTATATGCAAAGAGTGGCTTGATTTCAACATACAACTTTTGGAACAAAGTGAAATCATCCAAAGGCAAGTTAACAAATGTTACGTACCATCTACTAACAAGGTTTCAATTTAAGTCTAAGCATACTTTAATGAATAAATTAAAGTATTCCCCTTATGAAAATATTCAAGAACTTAACATCTATAAAGATAATCCTACCCTAATTCAAGTCCTAAATAGAACTACTCACACATTATAATTAAAGATAATAAACAAGCATGAATTAAATTCATAAACATGATAAAGAAATGTAAAAGAGTAAGGTAAAGAAAGCTTATTGAATTGAAGATGAACTCCTGGAAGTTTGCCTTCTACAAGCTTGAAGTTGAAGAAATTACAAGATAGGAATGCTAAAAACAAAGGTGCAAAGTCTACGGAAATGAGGGAAAATGGATAGGAATACGTATGGAAAATCACCCCTGATTTGTGATAAATATTGGCATTTTATAGGCCTCAAATTGGAGTAACAATGCAGGCTGTGACATCATGGGGCGGCTAAGGAGCATGAATGGACAATTTTCGCACTGCAGGACGCCATTTGGGACGCAGCTTCGACTTCTATGCTGTTTTTGACCCTTTTACGGTCAGAATTACAAAATTTGTATCTCTGTCAACGTTGTAGCGCTTGAAGTCTTCTTTCTAATGGCGCAAGAATCACTTTAATCGGATAATCACAGACTGAGATATGATCAAAATACTAAGATGTCGCCATTTTGTGCGAGAATGTTTTTGTTCTTGGCATTTTACTCCACTTTTGCTCCTTTTTCTTCTTGTCTTGTTGGCTTTATTTCCACATCACACCTGCTCCTAAATCATCAGATCAGGCTCTTTTTGACAATTTTGATTTCCTTCAACCACCCTTGTCATGTTCTTTTTGCCACCATGTAATTATATCTAACTTTGTTGATTTGCTTTCATCCTTCTTCGTCATTTGTTTTTGCCCACCTTCATTATTACCACAAAACAAATAAAAATCAGAATAATAGTCTTAGAAATTAATCTTAACTTCCTTCTATAATGTTTTGTACAATATAAATCCCAATGAAGAAAATTAAGATTATTTTGATCATCAAATGAACATTTTGTGGTAAAAATGAGTTTAAATATGGGGTGAAAATATAGACAAATATACACTTATCAACTTCCTATAACTCTACTCTTTTATTTTTCTGTTATTTTTGCTTTTAGTTCGTTTTTGAATTGTATGATGTTTAAGACTTGAATTTTGTTATCATATTTTCTGCTTTCTAGTTCGTTTTCTTTTGTTTTAGTTCGTTGGGCTTGGTTGTCCATCAGGGACGATGTCCAGACTAAGTGTGGGGGTGCTATTTCTGATAAACTGGTGAAAAATTGAAATTTTTGATGAACTTTGCTTGGAGGATTCAATTTGCAGCTTAGGGTAGTATGCGTTCCTTGTGTTGTCACTGTGACCACTGTCCTTTCTGCTGGTTTGTGGTTTGTTTGGTGGTACTTGTGCAGCCTAGGTTGTCAGGGATGACTCAAGGTTGATCTTGTGTTTAATTCAGTCTCTTGCCAATAGTTGGGTTAACCTCTAGAGTTGATCTATGTGAGTATGAAGGGTATGTCTATGGGATTTCATCTTAAGCCAAGTCCTGCATAATCTCAACTGAGTACATGTGCATACAGGGTCCTAATCTACCTAATTTCGGGTGCCCGGTTATTGGCCTGAGAGGGGAACTCACTTGTAATTCTGAGATGATTCTTGAAGCAGGTTAGGTTGTACAAGTTGGTTGGTGGAATGATTGGTTGAGCAGTAAGGAAGTGTGATCAGTTACAGTGCCTGTAGGGTGGATTATCCTGGGTAGTTGCTTGAGGACAAGCAAAAGTTCTAGTGTAGGGGAGTTGATACACATGATTTTATACCTTTATTTGCCCCATAGTTCAGGAGTTTTGTTTCTTATTTCCTTTACTTTGATACATTTAAGCCTCATTTGTGTGTTACATTTGATCAGTTTTAGTTTATTCACAAATGAGAAGCAAAGGAAGGATTTTCAGTCATCTCGGACTAGTTTTCGAGACATAAGGAATCTACCCCAGGACGAAAAGGAGCAACGGGGCACAAAAGGAGTCAGAAGAGGACTAGGGGGCCGCATCACGGCCAGCCTCACGGCCGTGATGTCAGCTGTGATCTCCACCACGGACAGCAGCTGGCCACGCCACATCACGGCCCCGATCCCGGCTGTGATGGTGGCCGTGACCCGGCTGCTGTCCAGTATTTATTGCGCGCTTTTTCCTGTATTTTGGGTATTCCGAGCCCTAGTTTAGTTTAGTGCAATTTTCCCCTTCTTTAGGGTTTTCCATAGCATAGAATACAGTTTACATCATTGAATTCAGTTTCGAGCTTGGAATTATCGTTTGGATTGGAATTACTCTCAAGAATTGTTAGTAAAGTTTTCCCTTTTTATTCTTTAATCTTGCAGCTATGATTTCAATCTTTAATTCTTGCTTTGCTGTGTTTACTTCAATCATGCGTGAGTAATTCGCTTATGGGTTTGGATTAGGGGTCCATTGTTAATCTTGATGCTCAAGTTGTGATTATCGCATTGACGCGCAACAACAGGCTGACCGTGGGCACTAGGCGCAGCCGGAACACTCGGCACAGGGGGCGGAATAGAGGGTGCCAAAGACCGAGAAAAACCAACCGCACCCCAAGGCATACGGTTGACAGGCGAAACAGGACCATCTTTTGCCGGGCGCGGAAAGGGAAAACTCTGCTCATCAAAACGCACATGTCTACAGACAAAAATCCGGTTAGTGTTAAGATCCATGCACCTATAACCACGGAAGGACTCGGGGTGCCCGAGAAACACACAGGGAGCCGATCTGAAATCCATCGTATGTCGATTGTAAGGGCGCAAGTATGGATAACAGAGACAACCAAAAACACTAAGAAAAGTTTATGACGGGGGAGACCAATGAACTTTGAAGTGAGGACTGACACGACCAAGGACAGCAGTAGGCATTTTATTAATCAGATATACTGCAGTTTCAAACGCAAACTCCCAGAACCGAGACGGAACCGAAGCTTGAGCCATCAAAGCAAGGCCCGTCTCAACAATGTGCCTGTGCCTATGCTCCACACGCCCATTCTGTTCATAGGTGTAGGCAGAAGAACGATGATGGACAATTCCCAATTGAACGAAACGGTTATGCAATTTTTGATATTCACCCCCCAAGTCAGTTTGAATAGATTTAATCTTGCACGAAAATAAACGCTCCACCATTTCACGGAAACGCTCAAAGATAACATATATATCAGACTTTTGACGCATAGGATAAAACCACGTAAAATGGGAATAATCATCAATAAAAAATAATGAAGTAACGAGAACCGTTACTAGATAATAATGGCGCAGGGCCACAAATATCCGAGTACAAGAGTTCAAGAACATGTAAACTAGACGAACTAACACGAGGAAGTGGAAAACGAGCCGACTTCCCTAATTGACAAGCAGAACATAAAGACTCACTAACACTAGAAGGTGAAATTGGACACGACTTCAGAATCTGACCGAGAACCCGCTAATGTGGGTAACTGAGCCGGTTGTGCCATATTGAGGGAGTGGCCCGCGCAAATAGCAATACAGCAGGACCGGACTTGGACACTGGAAGAGAGTAGAGACCATCAGAACTGGTCCCCTTGAACAAAACCTCCTTGGTGACGAGATCCTTTGTTAGGAATAAAATTGTAATAGTTTTGATGAGCCAATTTGTAATTTTAGAAATCCCCTATTTTATTTTTAGAGTGTAGAGTTTGGACCCGAAAGGCAAGTCATGATAATAGTTTGGTTCGAATTATTGTCTTATAGAGTTCAATTTGCAATGACTCTTGTAAGTCATTTGCTTCCACTATACACATGAGTATATATGATCCAATGGACAAGGCCAAATTATTGTTGCTAGAAGACTCAAGTTCGAATCCTATTGAGAACGTTTTGAGCTTTGGAGAGCAAGGAATGAAGCTAGTACTATCACGGCTCAAAGTCAATTTTTGGGTCAATGGAGCAAGTATAGTCAAATGGAGGAAGTTTAAGTCAAATGGTAAGATCCACTATCTCTACACCTTACGCTATACAATGTTAAGAAGGATCAAATATATTTATTTGATGGATATGATTGAATGAGCTGAAATGGAGAAATGGTTAAAGACTTGAGCATATTTTAAATGGTCCAATGTTTGAATCTTATTTCCTACATTTTATTACTAAGGAAGAAGCTTGGGAGCTAGTAACACGGCCAAGTCTTTGGAGTTAATTTTTTTGGTCAATAGAGCTACCAATGGAGCTAGTTTGGTCAATGGAGCAAGTGATGGAGGAAGTCAAAGTCAACATGGAGTAACTTTGCATGGATTATATACGCGTGAACACTACACTATTTCTACACGCGTGAAGGCTAATTTAAAGCACTATGAAGCATGCTATGGAGCAACTTGCCCAAGATCAACCCGGAAAAATATTTTGAAAGATCAACTTGCCCAAGATCAAAATCAAGAATACAACAAAGTCAAGAATATCAAGCTCCGAAAGATACAAAGTCTGCAATATCAAGCTGAGAAGGCAACAAAGTCAAAAATTGGAGGCTACAAGTTTCAAGGATCAATCAAGCCGTAAAAGAAGACTTTGTGAGCAATTTACAGAAGTGATTTGTCAAAAGTTACCAGCGACATTAAATGTGCAGATCAAATTGAAGATTTTATCAGATCAAATTGGCAAGTTATCAGATCAACGGTATGGTCATTAAATGAGAAGGTATGGCCATCAAGATCAGATTGGAATGACCAATCAGATCAAGTGAACGTTCAAAATTTGAATGTTCATAACGGGCAAATAATTCTTTGAATTATAAAAAGCCCAAGAAGACTTGAAGAACAGCACGAGGACGAGATACACGGTAGAGAAGAAAGTGGTATTGAGCGGTGAATGCAATCAAAATACAAAGTGCTGAGATATTGAGCTATACACGAGAGGAATTCAAGTCTTAGAAAAGAAATCTTTATTTCTTTGAACAACAGTTGTATCTCTACCGAGGGTAGAAAGGAGTGTAGTTGGGTGCGTAACACTCGGGTGAACTAAGTGCAGCTTTGTGCGTAACACTTGGTTGGAACGTAGCTTTGTGTGTAGCGTTCGGGAACGTAGCTTTGTGCGTAGCGTTCGTGGAGCGTAGCTTTGTGCGTAGCGCTCGGGAGCTTAGCTTTGTGCGAAGAGCTCGTGGTTGAGTGTAGCTTTGTGCGTAGCACTCGGGAGTTTCACTATTGTATCTGGGTGATTGAAGATAGTGGAAACCTTCCTTGGAGCAAGGAAGAAGTGGAGTAGGAGAATTACACCATCTCCGAACCACTATAAATCTCTGCCTCTCATTTACCTTACTGCACTTTACATATTTGCATGTTTTAACATACTAACCCTTTACGTACTGTGTTGATCATATCATTTGGGTTTGTGTGTTCCCACGTTCGCATGTGGCTCAAACTTTGCATACATGTTCTTTGAGCTATTCTAAGTTTTTCCAACGTATTGCATGTCAAGTATCTCTTCAGTTTTACGCAGTTTTATTTTATAGCACTTTACCGTACGATATTCTGCTGCACATTTCAAGTTGAATTTATTCACTTGAAATCTCTGTTGTTGAAGTGTTATAAAGTTTTTAATTGTTTGAGAAGTCCATTCATCCCCCCTCTAGACTTCTCCCACCCTAGCGGGACCAACAAGTGGTATCAGAGCGGTTGTCTATTGAGTCAATATTTGACTGCTAGATAGATCTCATAACCTTCAAGATGAAGAGAGACTTGGCTCAGATAGATCTCATAACCTTCAAGATGAAGAGAGACTTGGCTCCGATAGATCTCATAACCTTCAAGATGAAGAGAGACTTGGCTCCGAACCTATTATTTTCATTCAAGATGAAGAGAGACTTGGCTCCGAACCTATTATTTTCATTAGATAAATTTGATGATTGGAAAATACGTATGCAGGTCCATTTAGATAAATTTGATGATTGGAAAATACGTATGCAGGTCCATCTAGATAAATTTGATGATTGGAAAATACGTATGCAGGTCCATCTACCCGCATTACACGATGAAATGTGGGAAGTAATTACCAGCGGTCCGATCAAAATTCTTAAAGTCAATACCGCAACCGTAGAGACGAGCACAACACCGCAAAACATTCCTAAACCCAAAGAGGAATGGACTCCTGAAGATAGACAACGAAACAACTTGGACAACATTGCCAAGGATATACTATTCAAAGCTATCGACGATGCAACTTTCCCAAAGGTTCGAAAATGCAAAACCGCAAAAGATGTTTGGGAAACACTAGTCAAAATGGGCGAAGGAGACGAGCAAGAAAAGGAGAACAAACTCACAATAGCACTAAAGAAATTTGAGGATTTCAAAATGCTAAATGGTGAGATCATAGCCGAAATGGAAGCAAGATTTATTAAAGTCTTGGGAGAAATTGCTGATCTTGGAAAGGAGATTGATCAGAAGGAAATATCACTCAAAATCCTACGTGACTATCGTCAAATTGGGACATGAAAGTCACGGCCATGCGAGACCATAGAGATCTCAAAACTCTTACAACCGACAAGCTCTTTAGTGATCTAAAAGCTTATGAGTTTGAGATGAAGTCAAGAAAAGAAGAAGATCGCAAAGAAAGAAATACCGCGCTAGTCACCGAACAACCGTCTACATCGAGGTCAGTAGATAATAGTGAATTTTTATCTGACGAAAATTTTGCTTTGTTTGTTAGGAAATTTA
Source organism: Ipomoea triloba (assembly GCF_003576645.1). NCBI lineage: Eukaryota > Viridiplantae > Streptophyta > Magnoliopsida > Solanales > Convolvulaceae > Ipomoea > Ipomoea triloba. Next base: position 18,563,738 of record NC_044930.1, on the reverse strand, counting down.
AGAAGTTCATGAGGAAAAAGAACAACAAAAATTTTCCTCAAGCCAGCACACCCAGATGGACGAAAAAGGAAGCTCCAGATGCAAACTTGTGTTACAATTGTAGAAAGCCAGGACACTTTATGGCATAATGTCCTTATCCAAAGTGAGCAAAAACCAAGGTGATAATGCTCAGGAGGACACCAAGGCAAAAGAAAGAAGATTCAAGAAAGACAAAAGAAAAGCTTTAATTAGTGACCCACTTGAGTCAAGTGATAGTGATGAGTCATCTAGTGGAGAAAGTGACACCTCAAAGGATGACAATGCTTTATTCTGCATGGATGTTTCAAGTAGTTCATCAACTCAAGATTTATGCTTAATGGCGCATGAAGTTGAAGAAGATGAGGTAACATCTAAATCTTTTGATTCTGCAAGTACTTCTTTTTCTAGAGAGTCCTTCTCTCAATTTATGAGAGAATGTCATACCGTTATGGACACTCACTCTCAACTCGAAGATCGCAATAAACTTTTGATTCTTGAAAAAGATGAAATAAACGAAAAATTGCAAAATGCTTTGTCCGAGGTGAAAGAATTGAAGGCTAAAATTATTTACCTTCAAGAAGAGTGTAAATCAAGAGAAGTGAGAGAACACAACCTCAGGGGAGTAATAGCCACATTTACTCATTCATCCAAAATAATGGATAAAATGGTAAATATGCAGAAACCCTCAGGAGATAAAATCGGTTTAGGTTATGATCTATCGTGTTCTCAAGCCTCTCAGAAGTTGACCAATTCTAGTACGACTTTAGATAATAAAGTACAAGTGGTAAAATTTGTCGAAGGTCAAGATTGNTTTCATTAGATAAATTTGATGATTGGAAAATACGTATGCAGGTCCATCTACCCGCATTACACGATGAAATGTGGGAAGTAATTACCAGCGGTCCGATCAAAATTCTTAAAGTCAATACCGCAACCGTAGAGACGAGCACAACACCGCAAAACATTCCTAAACCCAAAGAGGAATGGACTCCTGAAGATAGACAACGAAACAACTTGGACAACATTGCCAAGGATATACTATTCAAAGCTATCGACGATGCAACTTTCCCAAAGGTTCGAAAATGCAAAACCGCAAAAGATGTTTGGGAAACACTAGTCAAAATGGGCGAAGGAGACGAGCAAGAAAAGGAGAACAAACTCACAATAGCACTAAAGAAATTTGAGGATTTCAAAATGCTAAATGGTGAGATCATAGCCGAAATGGAAGCAAGATTTATTAAAGTCTTGGGAGAAATTGCTGATCTTGGAAAGGAGATTGATCAGAAGGAAATATCACTCAAAATCCTACGTGACTATCGTCAAATTGGGACATGAAAGTCACGGCCATGCGAGACCATAGAGATCTCAAAACTCTTACAACCGACAAGCTCTTTAGTGATCTAAAAGCTTATGAGTTTGAGATGAAGTCAAGAAAAGAAGAAGATCGCAAAGAAAGAAATACCGCGCTAGTCACCGAACAACCGTCTACATCGAGGTCAGTAGATAATAGTGAATTTTTATCTGACGAAAATTTTGCTTTGTTTGTTAGGAAATTTAAGAAGTTCATGAGGAAAAAGAACAACAAAAATTTTCCTCAAGCCAGCACACCCAGATGGACGAAAAAGGAAGCTCCAGATGCAAACTTGTGTTACAATTGTAGAAAGCCAGGACACTTTATGGCATAATGTCCTTATCCAAAGTGAGCAAAAACCAAGGTGATAATGCTCAGGAGGACACCAAGGCAAAAGAAAGAAGATTCAAGAAAGACAAAAGAAAAGCTTTAATTAGTGACCCACTTGAGTCAAGTGATAGTGATGAGTCATCTAGTGGAGAAAGTGACACCTCAAAGGATGACAATGCTTTATTCTGCATGGATGTTTCAAGTAGTTCATCAACTCAAGATTTATGCTTAATGGCGCATGAAGTTGAAGAAGATGAGGTAACATCTAAATCTTTTGATTCTGCAAGTACTTCTTTTTCTAGAGAGTCCTTCTCTCAATTTATGAGAGAATGTCATACCGTTATGGACACTCACTCTCAACTCGAAGATCGCAATAAACTTTTGATTCTTGAAAAAGATGAAATAAACGAAAAATTGCAAAATGCTTTGTCCGAGGTGAAAGAATTGAAGGCTAAAATTATTTACCTTCAAGAAGAGTGTAAATCAAGAGAAGTGAGAGAACACAACCTCAGGGGAGTAATAGCCACATTTACTCATTCATCCAAAATAATGGATAAAATGGTAAATATGCAGAAACCCTCAGGAGATAAAATCGGTTTAGGTTATGATCTATCGTGTTCTCAAGCCTCTCAGAAGTTGACCAATTCTAGTACGACTTTAGATAATAAAGTACAAGTGGTAAAATTTGTCGAAGGTCAAGATTGCACAGTGAGACAAGGAATTGGTTATCAAAAAATTGCCAAAAATAGCACTGTTAGGCCGAAGCCTTATTATCGAAATATTTCGCCCAGTCAGTCCAAAAGGCAAAGTTTTGTTCCCTTAAGGAAATATTCCAATGAGTTTAGTGCAAAACAACATTTGAAAAAGGGAAGATTTTCGAATGGTGGGCCAGAGAGATTTTATCCCTCTGAGCAATATTGGTACAAAGAAATTAAACCATGGGTAAAATCAAGGTTTAATTCCTTTAAGGTCTCTTCCCAAGTGCCTAAAAATCGAGTCAGTTTTCAAAACCGGGCACCGAAAGTCTTTTCCAAAATTGGTTATGATTATAAAGTCAACAATGGTTAAAAATCACCTTTACTTGGTTCAGTAAGGACAAGGTGGATTTGGGTACCAAAAATTACTAAACCCCCAAGGACCCAAGCAAAACTGGGTACCTAAAAATGTTTAATTTGTTTACAGGAAGTTTGGTACTTCGATAGTGGATGTTCGCATCACATGACTGGAAATAAATCTAGTCTGGTGAATTTTAAGAATATCGATGGACCAAAAGTAGTTTTTGGAGGAAAAGATCGATACGGCCAAACCAAAGGAATTGGAACAGTTGAACGTAACATATTAAAAGTCGAAGATGTATCTTACGTGGAAGGTCTCAAATTCAATCTCTTCAGTACAAGTCAATTTTGTGACAAAGGTTATTTAGTGGAATTTTTCAAAGACAAATGTCAAGTGAAAAATGAAACTACTGGAGAAATTGTACTACAAGGAACGAGAAAGAGGAACATGTATGTTGTTGATTGGTCTACAACAAAAAAGTCAATATGCTTAGTTGCCAACAAGACAAACGCTACAAGCTGGGAATGGCACAAGAAGCTGAATCATATGAATTTCAAAACAGTCAACAAGCTTGCAGCAAATGATCTAGTCAAAGGACTACCCAAAATAGCTTACAAGAAAGATCAGATTTGCGATGCATGCCAAAGAGGAAAGCAAATCAAATCTTCATTCAAGTCAAAGACACAAGAATCATCATCAAGACCTCTTAGTCTACTACACATGGATTTATTTGGTCCAGTAGACCCAGTAAGTATGAGTGGTAAGAAATATACACTTGTTATTGTTGATGATTTTTCCAGGTACACATGGACTATTTTTCTCAACAAGAAAAACGAAGTTGAAAGGAAGCTACCGGAATTGTTGAAACAACTTCAAATCGAAAAGGAACTCAAAATAGCAAAAATACGTACGGATAGAGGTACAGAGTTCGTAAACGGCGTAATTCAAGACTACTGCAGCATGCAAGGAATTTTACATCAATTATGAGCTGCAAGGACACCGCAACAAAACGGTGTTGCCGAAAGAAGAAACCGAACACTCAAGGAAGCCGCACGAGTAATGATTACGGCAGCCGACTTACCGAAACGGTTTTGGGCAGAAGCAATTAATACTGCTTGCTACACCCAGAATAGAAGTCTTGTCAACAAGCTGCACAACAAAACACCATATGAATTATGGAAAGGGAGAAAACCTAATCTTAGTTATTTTCATTCTTTTGGATGCAAATGTTTTGTTTTGAATAATGGCAAAAGCTATCTGAACACTTTTGATGAGCGTGCAGATGAAGCTATATTCCTTGGATATTCATCTACCAGCAAAGCATTCAGAGTATGGAATAAATCTACGATGGTGGTAGAAGAATCAATCCATGTCGTGTTCGATGAATCATCAAAAGTCAAGGAAATTGATGATCCAAAAATTGGTAATAATGTTCCAAATAATTTTATTATTACTAATGAAGCTTCAAGAGACAATGTTTTACAGGGATTAAAAGATCTGGAAATTAAAGACTCCAATACAGAGCAAAATGGCGCACTAGGCGCAAGAAATTCAAGAAATGAAGAAGTGGAAGTTGTAGAGCAAGTTGAAGAGGAAGTNTTTCGAATGGTGGGCCAGAGAGATTTTATCCCTCTGAGCAATATTGGTACAAAGAAATTAAACCATGGGTAAAATCAAGGTTTAATTCCTTTAAGGTCTCTTCCCAAGTGCCTAAAAATCGAGTCAGTTTTCAAAACCGGGCACCGAAAGTCTTTTCCAAAATTGGTTATGATTATAAAGTCAACAATGGTTAAAAATCACCTTTACTTGGTTCAGTAAGGACAAGGTGGATTTGGGTACCAAAAATTACTAAACCCCCAAGGACCCAAGCAAAACTGGGTACCTAAAAATGTTTAATTTGTTTACAGGAAGTTTGGTACTTCGATAGTGGATGTTCGCATCACATGACTGGAAATAAATCTAGTCTGGTGAATTTTAAGAATATCGATGGACCAAAAGTAGTTTTTGGAGGAAAAGATCGATACGGCCAAACCAAAGGAATTGGAACAGTTGAACGTAACATATTAAAAGTCGAAGATGTATCTTACGTGGAAGGTCTCAAATTCAATCTCTTCAGTACAAGTCAATTTTGTGACAAAGGTTATTTAGTGGAATTTTTCAAAGACAAATGTCAAGTGAAAAATGAAACTACTGGAGAAATTGTACTACAAGGAACGAGAAAGAGGAACATGTATGTTGTTGATTGGTCTACAACAAAAAAGTCAATATGCTTAGTTGCCAACAAGACAAACGCTACAAGCTGGGAATGGCACAAGAAGCTGAATCATATGAATTTCAAAACAGTCAACAAGCTTGCAGCAAATGATCTAGTCAAAGGACTACCCAAAATAGCTTACAAGAAAGATCAGATTTGCGATGCATGCCAAAGAGGAAAGCAAATCAAATCTTCATTCAAGTCAAAGACACAAGAATCATCATCAAGACCTCTTAGTCTACTACACATGGATTTATTTGGTCCAGTAGACCCAGTAAGTATGAGTGGTAAGAAATATACACTTGTTATTGTTGATGATTTTTCCAGGTACACATGGACTATTTTTCTCAACAAGAAAAACGAAGTTGAAAGGAAGCTACCGGAATTGTTGAAACAACTTCAAATCGAAAAGGAACTCAAAATAGCAAAAATACGTACGGATAGAGGTACAGAGTTCGTAAACGGCGTAATTCAAGACTACTGCAGCATGCAAGGAATTTTACATCAATTATGAGCTGCAAGGACACCGCAACAAAACGGTGTTGCCGAAAGAAGAAACCGAACACTCAAGGAAGCCGCACGAGTAATGATTACGGCAGCCGACTTACCGAAACGGTTTTGGGCAGAAGCAATTAATACTGCTTGCTACACCCAGAATAGAAGTCTTGTCAACAAGCTGCACAACAAAACACCATATGAATTATGGAAAGGGAGAAAACCTAATCTTAGTTATTTTCATTCTTTTGGATGCAAATGTTTTGTTTTGAATAATGGCAAAAGCTATCTGAACACTTTTGATGAGCGTGCAGATGAAGCTATATTCCTTGGATATTCATCTACCAGCAAAGCATTCAGAGTATGGAATAAATCTACGATGGTGGTAGAAGAATCAATCCATGTCGTGTTCGATGAATCATCAAAAGTCAAGGAAATTGATGATCCAAAAATTGGTAATAATGTTCCAAATAATTTTATTATTACTAATGAAGCTTCAAGAGACAATGTTTTACAGGGATTAAAAGATCTGGAAATTAAAGACTCCAATACAGAGCAAAATGGCGCACTAGGCGCAAGAAATTCAAGAAATGAAGAAGTGGAAGTTGTAGAGCAAGTTGAAGTGGAAGTTAATGCAAGGGATGGAGTGGAAGCGTTAGAGGAAGTTGGAATTAGTGGTGGGACCCAAAGTGAACCCACTAATTTTCCCTCTTTCTCTACACGTGAAGATGAACCCACTCTGCCACCTACTTCACAAAACTTTTTTCAACCAGATTTGAGATGGCTCAAAAATCATCCACATGATTTAATTATTAGAGATGTGCATGAAGGCGTGAAAACCAGATCAACTGCAAGAGACGCAATGTTCTCATGTTTCCTATCTCAGATTGAACCAAAGGAGATAGATGAAGCTTTAAATGATCCTAGTTGGATTGAAGCAATGCAAGAAGAGTTGAATCAATTCCAAAGAAACGACGTATGGGAGCTTGTTCCAAGACCAGGCAGTCACAACGTAATCGGTACAAAATGGGTCTTCCGGAACAAAGCAAACGAAGATGGCACCATTGTTAGGAATAAAGCAAGACTGGTCGCAAAAGGCTATTCGCAAGAAGAAGGAATAGATTTTGATGAGACTTTTGCTCCAGTGGCGAGATTAGAAGCAATCCGCATTTTCCTAGCATATGCAGCGTACAAAAATTTTACAGTCTACCAAATGGACGTAAAAAGCGCATTTCTGAATGGCTTACTTGAAGAGGAAGTATACGTTGAGCAACCACCCGGATTTGAGGTAAAAGGTGATGTTGACAAAGTCTATAAACTAAAGAAGGCATTATATGGGTTAAAACAAGCACCTCGAGCTTGGTACGATACCCTGTCAATGTTCTTAATTAGTTGTGGTTTTACCAAAGGACTAGTTGACAAAACCTTATTTAGAATTCAAGAAAATAATCACATTTTATTAGTGCAAATTTATGTTGATGATATTATTTTTGGAAGTACTGATAAATCTTTATGTGAGAAATTTTCTAAGCTCATGCAGAATAGGTTTGAGATGAGCATGATGAGTGAATTGAACTACTTCCTTAGACTGCAAGTTAAACAAATGAAGGAAGGAATTTTCATAAATCAAGCCAAGTACACCGGAGATTTGATCAGAAAATTTGGCTTAGAAGGAAAAAGCTCAGTCAAAATTCCCATGAGTACAGCACAGCGATTAGATAAAGATGACGAAGGAACGGACGTTGACCCTACGATCTACCGAGGAATGATTGGATATCTGCTATACCTCACTGCAAGTAGACCGGATATATCTTACTCAGTGGGTGTATGCGCGAGATTTCAGTCAAAACCGAAAAACAATCATCTTGATGCTACGAAGAAAATCATTCGATATCTCAAAGGAACAATCAATGTTGGATTATGGTATCCAAAGGAAGGTAATTTTGAACTAACCGGATATTCAGATGCAGATTTTGCAGGTTGCAAAATTGATCGAAAAAGTACCTCTGGAACGTGTCAGTTCTTAGGGGGAAGGTTAGTTTCATGGTTCAGTAAAAAGCAAAAATCCATTGCAACAAGCACAGCCGAAGCCGAATATATCGCAGAAGGGAGTTGTTGTTCGCAAATTTTATGGATGAAGCAACAGTTGAAGGATTACGGAATTAATTGCGAGGACGTTAATATTTTCCGTCACAATACTAGCGCGATTGCGATCTCACAAAATCCTGTACTTCATTCACGAACGAAGCATATCGACGTACGACATCATTTTATCCGAGACCACGTCGAGCATATCGACGTACGACATCATTTTATCCGAGACCACGTCGAAAAGAAGGATTTAAGGATCGATTTTATCCGAGACCACGTCGAAAAGAAGGATTTAAGGATCGATAATATCCCTACAGAAAATCAAATTGCAGACATCTCACAAAACCGTTGTGTAAATCTCGCTTCGCAACCTTAAGGCACGAAATGGGGATGATCGAAATCAGCTAAGTATTTTATTTTATGCCAAGTGTTTTTATTTTAACTGCATGTGACGTGTTTATGTGACCCTAGCTGAAGCTATGTTTTTGCTTGTTTTACAAGTATGTTTTACGTGTTACATGCATAGCCTATGTGTATTTAATTTTCACCTGCTTGTGTTTTTACTGAGGTGAGTCACCCTTACACGTGTGTTTATGCATGCAGTAGAAATGATTATGTTTCACCTGCTTCTTATCTTTTTAGATAAATTTGTTTAGTTGGTTTAACTAGTAATCCTTTTATGATATATCTAGTCTTACACGTGTACATTATTTATTTGGAGTACTAATCACTTTGCATGCAAATGAAAAGATCTTTCAAAATTACTTCTTTTGACCATGCAAAAGAAAAACGGCTTTTGAGGAGCAAAAGCAATGAATTTTAGAGCTTGGGAAAACGTAAAAGGGACTTGAAGAGACATTCACTGTCTACTTTTCAACAGTTACAAGTTCCAAGGCTTCTCAACCCATCTATAAGTTGGGACCTCCTCACACATACTCCACCCGTCCAAAGAGTATTGTGTACTTTGTTTTGTTTATTTTTGCAGGAAGCCATGAAGCCCAAAAGACAGGCCGAGAAAACCGTGAGGCGCACGTCTAGGAGAATCTCCGAACAAGCACGAATGGAGATGTTGAGAGCAAGAAGGATTGCAAATGGCGGACACGAAATCGGTGACACCTCAACCGGCCCGATCGTCCTAGAGGAAGAACAGCCCGTGCATGCAGTTGAGCCAGGCGAAGGAATGTAGAAACCTGGTGATCCAGATCCAGACTATGTCCTATTTCTCATGAAAGGCAGTAGACCTTCGGAATCCCCACCTCAAACATCCGGAGCTACTCACTACACAAGCTCGGATTCTGAAGAAGCTTCCATTGCCAGTCGCGTTTCTGCCTCTCGTACCAAGTCTGCAAGTAGTCCAGCCACCGTGAAGAAGAAGTAGAAAGGATTAGTGAAAATCGTTTTATGTACTAATCTGAATAAGGCTTATGGTCTAAGTTCCAAATTTTCCGTAACCATGTGCCTAAAATATTTATGAATGGAACAAAATATTCGGATGGTTACATATTCTTGAAAATATTTTATTTGGCCATGCAAAAATCAAAAAGCTACGAGAAAAGAAAAGAAATATTCGAAAAAATTCTTTTAAGTAGCTTGACAAAAGTTAAAATACATAAGATGGCCAAAAGATCTCAAAAGATCTCAAGGGAAAACAAAAAAGAAAGTCTATCCCTAAACCATATCTCAAGGGAAAACAAAAAAGAAAGTCTATCCCTAAACCATGAGATTCGGGAAAACAAAAAAGAAAGTCTATCCCTAAACCATGAGATTCGAGTACAACAGAAAGGGGATGCACACTTTTTCCTGAGAATATTAGATGCTGCCAAAACATGGGGAAGAAAGGTCAATCAATTTGGCCAAGTTGGTTTGAGTTCCACCGCACCTACTCAGGGGGAACGAACACAGGGGGAAGGAGTAAAATCAACTTTTAAAATTTTTGCTAACCCCGCAGGAAATGTATTTTCTACATTTACAGCCCCAAGGCAGGCAAGTCAACCGAATACACCCGCGATGACCGATCAGGAGCGCGAAGACCGAATGGTGGATTTATTTGCCGATCATTTTGGAGTCACACACGATGCTATCTTGGATCAAGAAGAAAGAAACCCAAGAGAATGCGCGAGATGGCATTTGCGTGGAGTTTTTCCCGCAAATGATCTACGTGAGGCCGCAGAATGCTACAAAGTTGGTAGAGTATTTCAGAAATTCTACCACTTGGAAGATAAGGATGACTTTGGTAAGCTAAGGAAAAGGATAAATAGTATGTTGGGCATTTAAATTTATTCCTAGCTTACTTTAATATTGCAAGTTCATGAGATGATATTTTGTGACATAATTCGAATTGTTATGTAATAGTTCGAATTAATGGGTCTTATGCTATATATATCTATCTTTATTAGTTTTATGTGTTATGGATTTTAATTTGACTTTAATTATTTGTAGTATGCATGTTGGTAAAAAATTAAAATTCAAGATGGATTAACCCAACAATGCATAATCTTTCGTACAAGTCAAAAATAAAAAGCCGTAGGTCAATAATCTTTGAAAACTCATCGTAATGGCTAGTCGCAATAAAATTGAAAAATAAAATCAGTTGATTACTAGACTGAGCCAAATATGATTGAGTATAGGTTTTGGCATCATCAAAAAGGGGGAAATTGTTAGGAATAAAATTGTAATAGTTTTGATGAGCCAATTTGTAATTTTAGAAATCCCCTATTTTATTTTTAGAGTGTAGAGTTTGGACCCGAAAGGCAAGTCATGACAATAGTTTGGTTCGAATTATTGTCTTATAGAGTTCAATTTGCAATGACTCTTGTAAGTCATTTGCTTCCACTATACACATGAGTATATATGATCCAATGGACAAGGCTAAATTATTGTTGTTGGAAGACTCAAGTTCGAATCTTATTGAGAACATTTGAGCTTTGGAGAGCAAGGAATGGAGCTAGTACTATCACGGCTCAAAGTCAATTTTTGGGTCAATGGAGCAACTCATGGAGCAAGTATAGTCAAATGGAGGAAGTTTAAGTCAAATGGTCGCCGAGAAGAAGTTCAAGATCCACTATCTCTACACCTTACGCTATACAATGCTAAGAAGGATCAAATATATTTATTTGATGGATATGATTGAATGAGCTGAAACGGAGAAATGGTTAAAGACTCGAGCATATTTCAAATGGTCCAATGTTTGAATCCTACTTCCTACATTTTATTACTAAGGAAGAAGCTTGGGAGCTAGTCACACGACCAAGTCTTTGGAGTTAATTTTTTTGGTCAATAAAGCTACCAACGGAGCTAGTTTGGTCAATGGAGCAAGTGATGGAGGAAGTCAAAGTCAACATGGAGTAACTTTGTGTAACACCCCGGCTCGGCTATACCGTACATCCGGAGTAGTTACCGCCACACCTAGACTAAACCCAGCCAAGACCAGACAGAGTTCACTCTAGGTGCACAGGCTAACAAGAAAACTATTTCACATCATCATCATCATTACCCAACATATCTTCATTCATATATATATAGGTGAGCAAAAGGGGTAGCTACACTAACTACCAGAATATATACAAGAGTTTAATTACAACTTACTAGCCAGCTAAGTTCATCATGGCTACAAAAGATACATGTACACAAAAAAAACAGGAATAATTTTGAAACCAAAAATTTATCCAGACTAACCCCTCAAATTGGGCTAGGTTCGGTACACCGCGAAATTTTAGCGATGTACGATCAAAATAAATTTTCGCTGCTATGGGCTGATTTAATTGAATAGGAAGTTCAAGAATAATAATATGGTGTCTAATAATCCATTTCCTAGGATAATCGGGTCCGAATACCAGCTTCCTAAAATTTACGGTTCGTGACCGCACGAACGATCGCAACTTAATAACAACTATACTTCCTTAAAAAAAATTATTTTGAAGCATCGGTCACTTATCTTATGAATGTCATAGCTTAAAGACATA
>NC_044930.1:18478346-18550935 GCF_003576645.1 Ipomoea triloba | reverse complement strand
TTTTCTGAACCTCAAACTTATCGAAATAGACGAGGGGTTACAGTCTACCCTCCTTAAAAAGAGTTTCGTCCCCGAAACTTCCTTCTTATACTCCACGGTCTCAAATAGATTACTGCTTACCTTCGCTTACACATAATAAAATATTAGTATGCCTAATCTTAGTACACAAATTTATTTAAGCATATAGCAAGTAAATCGATCCTACACACCTGAGCCAAATAACTCTGGATAACGTTCCATCATAACGCTTTCCAACTCCCACGTGGCTTCCTCCGAGCTATGATTCGACCATTGGACTTTGACCATTTTAACTGATTTCCTTCTTGTATCTCGGGTCTTAGAGTCTAAGATTCGAATTGGCCTTTCTTCGTATTCCAACGAATCATCCACCTCCAATTCCTCAGGTTCCAATACATGGGATGCATCAGGTACATACCGCTTAAGTTGAGAAACATGAAATACATTATGCACCCGGTCAAGCTCAATTGGTAGGGCCAGTCGGTAGGCTAAATTTCCTATCCTTTCCAAGATTTCATAGGGTCCTATATAGCGAGGACTCAACTTTCCTTTCTTTCCAAATCTCTTGACTCCTTTAGTTGGTGAGATTTTCAATAGCACCTTCTCTCCAACTTGATGTTCGGTGAATTGTCGTTTCAAATCGGCATAGGACTTTTGACGATCCTGTGCAATTTTCATCCTTTCTCGAATCACCTTGATTGCCTCTGTAGTCTCTTGTAGGTACTGAGGTCCAAGTATAACAACGTCGCTCTTGTCACTCCAACATAGAGGACTTCGACATTTTCGCCCATACAACGCTTCATAAGGAGCCATTCCTATACTTGCATGATAGTTGTTGTTATAGGAAAATTCTATTAAATCCAACTGCTCATCCCATGAACCTTGGAAATCAAGTACACAACCTCTGAGCATATCTTCCAATGTCTGTATCGTTCGCTCCGTTTGGCCATCAGTGGCAGGGTGAAAAGCTGTACTTAATTTGAGCTGAGTGCCCATCATCATCTGCAACGCTTCCCAGAAACGTGATAGAAATCGTGAATCTCGGTCTGAAACGATATCTCGCGCTACTCCGTGATATTTAACCACGTGTTTAATATAGGCTCTTGCCAACCTTTCCATGGACCATGTCTTGTTCATTGGAATGAACCTCGCTGTCTTAGTTAGTCGATCGACAATAACCCACACCTGATCGTTTCCAGACTTGGTTCTAGGCAATCCTCCCACGAAATCCATCGAGATTGAGTCCCATTTCCACTGCGGAATTTCTAATGGCTGCAATAATCCCTTTGGTTTACTTCTTTCTGCCTTGACCTTTTGACAGTTCAAGCATTTAGCCACAAATTCAGCTACATCCTTCTTCATGCCCGACCACCAGAAATTTTGTTTTAAGTCCTTATACAGTTTATCCCCACCAGGATGAACTGAATAGGGTGTATAATGACCTTCCTTCATTAATTGTTCCATTATCTCCTTACACCCTTTTGGTATTATCCACCTACCTTGGAATCTTACACTCCCATCTGGGTGTAATTCAAATGGACCATGTTTTCCATCAATCATCTTCTCCCTGATGCTCCCTACCCAATTGTCCTCTTCTTGTGCTTGTTTGACTTCTTGGAATAGGGTTGGAGTCACCGACATGTAATAAAATTTTATTTCCTGTTCTACCTGACCACACATCTGTATCTCCAAATTGAGTCTCTGAAAATCCTCGCATAATTGTTCGGGTAATACCCAAAGAGCATGGTTTGATTTTCGACTCAAGGCATCAGCTACCTTGTTTGCTTTGCCCTCCTGGTATTGGATTTCCAAGTCATAATCTTTGATCAATTCCAACCATCTCCTTTGCCTTAGATTAAGGTCTCGCTGAGTAAAGATGTACTTTAAACTCTTGTGGTCCGTATAAATCTTGCATGAGATTCCATAGAGGTAGTGTCGCCAAATCTTGAGAGCAAATACCACGGCTGCCAGTTCTAAGTCATGCGTCGGGTAGTTAGCTTCATGAGTTTTTAATTGGCGAGAAGCATATGCTATTACCCTTCCATTTTGCATCAAAACACATCCTAGTCCCTTGTGAGATGCATCCGTGTACAACTCGTAACCTTCCGCTCCAACAGGTAAGGTCAATATTGGAGCAGTCGTCAATCTCGTCTTAAGTTCTTGGAATGCCTGCTCACATTCTTCACTCCAACTATACTTGGTCGTTTTCTTGAGCAGGTTTGTCAACGGCTTTGCTATCCTTGAGAAGTCCTGAACAAATCTTCGGTAATAACCCGCCAAACCTAAGAAACTACGGACTTCCGTAACTGATTTGGGTGCTTCCCATTCAAGTACAGCTTGTATCTTAGCTGGGTCCACTGCTATCCCTTCTTGGGTGATTACGTGTCCAAGAAAAGCAACTTCTCTTTTCCAAAATTCACACTTTGACAATTTCGCAAAAAGTTTCTTTTCCCTTAGTGTTTGTAACACTGTCCGAAGATGTCCCTTGTGATCCTCTGGTGTCTCAGAGTAGACCAAGATGTCATCTATGAAGGCGACGACGAATTTATCCAAATAGGGAAGGAAAATTCGGTTCATCAGGTCCATAAAGGTTCCTGGGGCGTTAGTCACTCCGAATGGCATAACCGTGAATTCATAGTGCCCATATCTCGTCCGAAATGCTGTCTTAGGCACATCCCCCTTCGCGACTCGCACTTGATGATACCCTGACCGTAAGTCAATCTTTGAAAACACTCCCGCTCCTTTCAACTGATCGAATAGATCATCGATCCTAGGCAACGGGTACTTGTTCTTTACTGTGACTCGGTTTAGTTCCCTGTAATCGATGCACAGTCTAAGACTCCCATCCTTCTTCTTAACGAACAGTACCGGTGCACCCCAAGGCGATACGCTTGGTCTGATAAATCCTTTCTCCAGTAATTCCGCCAATTGTGCCTTTAGTTCCTCCATCTCTTTCGGTGCCATTCGATAAGGCGCTTTCGAGGTAGGTGAGGTTCCTGGTATGAGATCAATGGTGAATTCCAGCTCTCTTTCCGGTGGCATTTCTGTGAGATCGTCGGGGAACACGTCAGGAAATTCGCGTACAACTGGGATTCGATCGATTTCGAGTTCTTCTGGTTCGGAACCTTGCACCAAACAGAGGTATACTTCACATCCCTGGTGCATATACTGCTTCAGTTTCTGCGCTGTCAACAACCTGGATTCGTGTTGCTTGTCAATCCCTCGGTAGGATATTCTCCTCCCTTCTGGTCCTCGTAACACAATCTTCCGCTCATCACACACTATCCGAGCTTTATACTTATCCAACCAATCCATTCCGAGTACTACATCAATGCCCTCAAGTTCAAAACGAACGAGATTTCCGGGACAGTTAGTTCCAGCTATTTCTATCGCAATGTTATCATAACCATTTCTACAGGCTACTACTATTCCCGAAGCAGTTTTGACATTTAGATCTAGCTCAATAGTAGGCCTTAATTTCAGTCTATCAGCAAATGCAGATACTATAAATGAATTGGTAGCTCCTGTATCAAATAACACTATTCCAGGTACTGAGTTTATGGGAAATGTACCAGTTACGGCGTCGTTAGCCTGGGCCTGAGTGCTATTGACGACGTAAATTCTGCCTTGGTTTCCCGTGCTACTTTCTCCCATCACTTGCTTCCCTTTGTGGTTGGAACCAGATGCGACGTTTGTTGGTCCTCCCGGATTTGTTGACTGAGAGTTGGCCATTCTGTTTCCTATCTCTGCGGGTCTCTGACCAGTATTCCCATTAAATCTTCTCCCTTGGTTCACGTTCTGTAGGAGTTTTTGAGGACTGTCTACCCGACTCTGGCACTCAAAGGACTTGTGCCCAGAAAGACCGCATGTGAAGCACTTAATTCTCACTCCTTGGCAATTCACTCCTGGATGATTCCTTCCACATCTTGAACAAGTAAAACGGTTTCCTTCGTTAATTCTTTCCCTTCCTCTTCCTGATATTAGGTTGGAGCCACCTTGGTTCACTCTCTTGTTTCCCAGTGCGGATTTCTGTGACTTGTCATCGGCCTTTCTTTTATTTCGGCCATAAACTTCTTGTTGATCTAGGTACACCTGGTAATGGTCCGAGGCTCTATCGTACGCCTCCTTCAAGGTAGAGCACATGAATGGCGCAATCGCCCTCCTTACATCCCAGTCCAATCCTCGAACAAACCTTCGTGCCTTACTTGCTTCATTAGGTACAATCTCCTGAGCGAAACGCATTAGTTCCACGTACTGGTCATGATATTCTTCGATTGTTGCTCCCTTCTGTTTTAGCCGTAGAAATTCCTCGCATTTAATCCCTCTAATACGCTCGGTGTAGAACTGTCCCCTCAGTTCCTCCTTGAATTCTTCCCAACCAAACTCTGGGTCTTGTAGAAGATCAGGTCCTTCTGATGTCCACCAGTTGTCTGCAGCTTTCGTTAAATAATAGACCGCGGAAGGTACTCGTTGATTTGCAGGGCAATCCACTGCGTTGAGCAGTTTGTCAAACGTCCGGATCCACTCCTCTAAAATAACCGGATCTTTTTCTCCCGCATAGTGTGGTGGTTGTCGGCTTGCTATCGCCTTCGCATAATCGACTCGTGGTTGTCCTTGGTTCTGGTTCTGGGTTTGCTGAGCCATCATGAACTCAGCCATTCGCTCCATCGCTTGGGCCATACGATCAATTGCAGAGACGTTCTCGTTGCTACTGGTAGGCATGTTGCGTCTTGGAGGCATTTTCACTGGACGATAGATCCAAATTAGTATCCGAAGTATAAGAGTTCTCAAGGGTTAGCTAGTTAGGCAGTCAGTATAGCACCTACTTAAGTCCTATACAACGTCCCCTAACATTCACTTTATCATACCCGCTAAGCAGGGGTTTCTACCTCAGCATAGGGATAATTAACGCATTACGCTAGCCAGCTTACTCACAATAATCCCATGCAAGGATTAACACATGCAAGAAATCACAAACATTGATCATATTATTCAACAACCAGAATCGTAAGATTCTGTAGAGTAAAAGTAAAATACCCCCTTTTATGCTGCCGGACTTTCGTTCCAACTCTGCTCCAAAGCTTATGCTCATGATACCGTAACAACGACTTAGGTTAATCTCTACGAACCTAAGCTGACTTGAAACTTGAACTCAACTTAGGCTCGGACTTAGGCTTCGATCTAATTCCCAAAGGTTCAACCTAGGCTCTGATACCAACTTGTAACACCCCGGCTCGGCTATACCGTACATCCGGAGTAGTTACCGCCACACCTAGACTAAACCCAGCCAAGACCAGACAGAGTTCACTCTCGGTGCACAGGCTAACAAGAAAACTATTTCACATCATCATCATCATTCCCCAACCTATCTTCATTCATATATATAGAGGTGAGCAAAAGGGGTAGCTACACTAACTACCAGAATATATACAAGAGTTTAATTACAACTTACTAGTCAGCTAAGTTCATCATGGCTACAAAAGATACATGTACACAAAAAAAAAGGGTTCCTCCCATAACCTTTCTAATCAGTCATCCTCTTCTAAGGGGCGGTACTCCGGTTCGGAGTACGTCCCCCATACAAGATGCCAGTTGCCCGCAACCCAGGTGAAATGATCCAGGAAGTAACTAGGAGTGTACATCATGGACCACTCATCCCAATGTTCCGAAGGAGCGAGATTCCACGGACAGGGATAAAAGACAACAAATTCTAAGGGATCACTCCCTTCCAACAACTCTACCGGAAAAGACCCAAACCTAGACCTGGCCCCATCCAGAAAATTTGGCTGGCTACTGCGAACCGGGATACGAGGGGGTGTAGTTGGGTAAGTCGGAGGAGGACTGTACGGTGGGGAAGGAATAGCAGGAACATAAGCCGGAGCTGGAGAGTCAGGAGCGAATCCAGGAGCATACGGGTCGACATCAACTAAGTACTGTACATAATCATCATAATCGTAGATAGGGAACTCCAACTCGGAAGGATCCGAGTCAGGTGGGCTACACGAGCCTACACTAGACATCTGTTAAGAACACAACGAAGTGTAGTTAGCACGACGGCTAAGTAAGGAAATCCATTTGTCACTTAAAAGTAGACAAAGGTTTGAAAACATAGATAATCTAAAAGCTTTATAAAGTTTTACCATGATTTGAAAGTCTACCTGCAACGAAACGATTTATAGATAGTATAATAGCGTATAAACGTTAAATCATATAAAGCTTTTCTCAAACAAGAATGAAGTCATAACTTGCCACTCAAAATAATTTTCATGCCCTTTTCAGACAAGTTTGCAAAATTTCACATTTCCAGGAATTTCATCATTTGCAAATAGAACCGCAGCTCTAATATTTATAATAATCTGAACCGCAGCTTAGAGTAACAACAATTTTCATACTGCATATAGAACCGCAGCTCTATAATAATCTGAACCGCAGCCCAGAATAACAATAATTTTCATACTCAAAAATTTTCCACTTAGTTTCCCCTGAGTAAGCACTTTGAACATTTCTCAATTCTCCTTCTCAAACCTTGGGCAGTGGCATTTCCCTGCCTTCCCGTCGGTCTCCTTATCCCAACCTAGGGCCATGGCACTCCAGCCCTCCCATAGGTCCAACCTTATTCCAACCCCGGGCCGTGGCGTTTAAGCCTTCCCGAAGGTCCCCACCTTATTCCAGAAACTAAGGGTTTTGAAAACATTTTTCTTTTTCTTTCCTGGAATCAAATAGTATTTTCAAAATAATTTATTTCATCCAAATATGGTTGTGACATCCCAAAATTTCGTCCTAGTTTTGTTACAAAAAAAAAAAGTAGTCTTGAACCTTTATCCCCAAGTTCACCGAAAAACCCTAGTAGAATACACCACCATAACAACATATTTAAGAAATCTTTACCTACAATCAAGTTCTTAGGAAGAAATCAAGACTTTTTAACCGAATAAAAACCGCAAACTTACCGAATAGTTGAAGACTTGTGTGGAGATGGCTATGGAAGCTTGAAGTGAGGAAGAAGAGGATGAAGAAGATGAAAGCTCACACTCTCTCCCTCTCTTTGTATTTCGGCCAAGGCAAGAACAAAAGGGCAAGGAGAATAAACATGTTTTAGACATTTAGTACTTTGAGGGGAATGTTTGCATGGAAGAATTAAAATAGAATAAAATAATGGTGTACTTTAAACTTATCAGTTGGGGTCCAAACAGATAAAGTTTCGGTAGAAAATAATCTGGATAGAATAATTCTCGAAACCAAAAATTTATTCCAGACTAACCCTCAAAATTGGGCTAGGTTCGGTACACCGCGAAATTTTAGCGATGTACGATCAAAATAAATTTTCGCTGCTATGGGCTGATTTAATTGAATAGGAAGTTCAAGAATAATAATATGGTGTCTAATAATCCATTTCCTAGGATAATCGGGTCCGAATACCAGCTCCTAAAATTTTACGGTTCGTGACCGGCACGAACGATCGCAACTTAATAACAACTATACTTCCTTAAAAAAAATTATTTTGAAGCATCGGTCACTTATCTTATGAATGTCATAGCTTAAAGACATATTTTCTGAACCTCAAACTTATCGAAATAGACGAGGGGTTACACTTTGCATGGATTATATACGCGTGAACACTACACCATTTCTACACTAGTGAAGGCTAATTTAAAGCACTATGGAGCATGCTATGGAGCAACTAAGAGTGTGACTTACACTTAGTCATTTTTGCATGTCTCAAATATTTTAGGTTTAGTACGTAATATCCTGAACCAGAAGAAATTTGAAGGTGGTGATTTTCTGAAGATCATTGTTTATACTCAAGCAAGAGCCACCCGGAAAAATATTTTGAAAGATCAACTTGCCCAAGATCAAAATCAAGAATACAACAAAGTCAAGAATATCAAGCTCTGAAGGATACAAAGTCTGCAATATCAAGCTGAGAAGGCAACAAAGTCAAAAATTGGAGGCTACAAGTTTCAAGGATCAATCAAGCCGTAAAAGAAGACTTTGTGAGCAATTTACAGAAGTGATTTGTCAAAAGTTACCAGCGACATTAAATGTGCAGATCAAATTGAAGATTTTATCAGATCAAATTGACAAGTTATCAGATCAACGGTATGGTCATTAAATGAGAAGGTATGGCCATCAAGATCATATTGGAATGACTAATCAGATCAAGTGAACGTTCAAAATTTGAATGTTCATAACGGGCAAATAATTCTTTGAATTATAAAAAGCCCAAGAAGACTTAAAGAACAGCACGAGGACGAGATACACGGTAGAGAAGAAAGTGGTATTGAGCGGTGAATGCAATCAAAATACAAAGTGCTGAGATATTGAGCTATACACGAGAGGAATTCAAGTCTTAGAAAAGAAATCTTTATTTCTTTGAACAACAGTTGTATCTCTACCGAGGGTAGAAAGGAGTGTAGCTGGGTGCGTAACACTCGGGTGAACTAAGTGCAGCTTTGTGCGTAACACTTGGTTGGAACGTAGCTTTGTGCGTAGCGTTCGGGAACGTAGCTTTGTGCGTAGCGTTCGTGGAGCGTAGCTTTGTGCGTAGCGCTCGGGAGCTTAGCTTTGTGCGAAGAGCTCGTGGTTGAGTGTAGCTTTGTGCGTAGCACTTGGGAGTTTCACTATTGTATCTGGGTGATTGAAGATAGTGGAAACCTTCCTTGGAGCAAGGAAGAAGTGGAGTAGGAGAATTACACCATCTCCGAACCACTATAAATCTCTGCCTCTCATTTACCTTACTGCACTTTACATATTTGCATGTTTTAACATACTAACCCTTTACGTACTGTGTTGATCATATCATCTGGGTTTGTGTGTTCCCACGTTCGCATGTGGCTCAAACTTTGCATACATGTTCTTTGAGTTATTCTAAGTTTTTCCAACGTATTGCATGTCAAGTATCTCTTCAGTTTTACGCAGTTTTATTTTATAGCACTTTACCGTACGATATTCTGCTGCACATTTCAAGTTGAATTTATTCACTTGAAATCTCTGTTGTTGAAGTGTTATAAAGTTTTTAATTGTTTGAGAAGTCTATTCACCCCCCCCCCCCCCCCCCCAAACCGCAAACTTACCGAATAGTTGAAGACTTGTGTGGAGATTGGCTATGGAAGCTTGAAGTGAGGAAGAAGAGGATGAAGAAGATGAAAGCTCACACTCTCTCCCTCTCTTTGTATTTCGGCCAAGCAAGAACAAAAGGGCAAGGAGAATAAACATGTTTTAGACATTTAGTACTTTGAGGGAATGTTTGCATGGAAGAATTTAAAATAGAATAAAATAATGGTGTACTTTTAAACTTATCAGTTGGGTCCAAACAGATAAAGTTTCGGTAAAATAATCTGGATAGAATAATTCTCGAAACCAAAAATTTATTCCAGACTAACCCTCAAAATTGGGCTAGGTTCGGTACACCGCGAAATTTTAGCGATGTACGATCAAAATAAATTTTCGCTGCTATGGGCTGATTTAATTGAATAGGAAGTTCAAGAATAATAATATGGTGTCTAATAATCCATTTCCTAGGATAATCGGGTCCGAATACCAGCTCCTAAAATTTTACGGTTCGTGACCGGCACGAACGATCGCAACTTAATAACAACTATACTTCCTTAAAAAAAATTATTTTGAAGCATCGGTCACTTATCTTATGAATGTCATAGCTTAAAGACATATTTTCTGAACCTCAAACTTATCGAAATAGACGAGGGGTTACACTTTGCATGGATTATATACGCGTGAACACTACACCATTTCTACACTAGTGAAGGCTAATTTAAAGCACTATGGAGCATGCTATGGAGCAACTAAGAGTGTGACTTACACTTAGTCATTTTTGCATGTCTCAAATATTTTAGGTTTAGTACGTAATATCCTGAACCAGAAGAAATTTGAAGGTGGTGATTTTCTGAAGATCATTGTTTATACTCAAGCAAGAGCCACCCGGAAAAATATTTTGAAAGATCAACTTGCCCAAGATCAAAATCAAGAATACAACAAAGTCAAGAATATCAAGCTCTGAAGGATACAAAGTCTGCAATATCAAGCTGAGAAGGCAACAAAGTCAAAAATTGGAGGCTACAAGTTTCAAGGATCAATCAAGCCGTAAAAGAAGACTTTGTGAGCAATTTACAGAAGTGATTTGTCAAAAGTTACCAGCGACATTAAATGTGCAGATCAAATTGAAGATTTTATCAGATCAAATTGACAAGTTATCAGATCAACGGTATGGTCATTAAATGAGAAGGTATGGCCATCAAGATCATATTGGAATGACTAATCAGATCAAGTGAACGTTCAAAATTTGAATGTTCATAACGGGCAAATAATTCTTTGAATTATAAAAAGCCCAAGAAGACTTAAAGAACAGCACGAGGACGAGATACACGGTAGAGAAGAAAGTGGTATTGAGCGGTGAATGCAATCAAAATACAAAGTGCTGAGATATTGAGCTATACACGAGAGGAATTCAAGTCTTAGAAAAGAAATCTTTATTTCTTTGAACAACAGTTGTATCTCTACCGAGGGTAGAAAGGAGTGTAGCTGGGTGCGTAACACTCGGGTGAACTAAGTGCAGCTTTGTGCGTAACACTTGGTTGGAACGTAGCTTTGTGCGTAGCGTTCGGGAACGTAGCTTTGTGCGTAGCGTTCGTGGAGCGTAGCTTTGTGCGTAGCGCTCGGGAGCTTAGCTTTGTGCGAAGAGCTCGTGGTTGAGTGTAGCTTTGTGCGTAGCACTTGGGAGTTTCACTATTGTATCTGGGTGATTGAAGATAGTGGAAACCTTCCTTGGAGCAAGGAAGAAGTGGAGTAGGAGAATTACACCATCTCCGAACCACTATAAATCTCTGCCTCTCATTTACCTTACTGCACTTTACATATTTGCATGTTTTAACATACTAACCCTTTACGTACTGTGTTGATCATATCATCTGGGTTTGTGTGTTCCCACGTTCGCATGTGGCTCAAACTTTGCATACATGTTCTTTGAGTTATTCTAAGTTTTTCCAACGTATTGCATGTCAAGTATCTCTTCAGTTTTACGCAGTTTTATTTTATAGCACTTTACCGTACGATATTCTGCTGCACATTTCAAGTTGAATTTATTCACTTGAAATCTCTGTTGTTGAAGTGTTATAAAGTTTTTAATTGTTTGAGAAGTCTATTCCCCCCCCCCCCCTCCCCCTCTAGACTTCTCCCACCCTATCGGGACCAACATCCTTCACAAAAAAACAAGTAGGATGAAACTCAAAGAAAACACGATTATCACATGCAAATCGCTGTACAGAAAGTAATGAGGCAGACAATTGCGGAACATGTAACACATTAGATAGTTGAAACGAACGACCAGGAGTAGAAATAGATGCATGACCAACACTAGATATTGGAAAACCTGTACCATTCGCTACTCGTAAAACGTCAGGACCCGTGTACTCATCAGCAGTATATAACACCCTAGAATCCGGCGTAGCGTGATTGGTTGCCCCAGTATCCAGGAACCAATTGTGAGACCCAGCAGTAGATGAAGCATCTGGATTAGAATACGCAATGTGCTCCTGGGGTTCAGAAGCAGCATAGCGTTGGTAGCATACAACGGCAGTATGTCCAATATTGCTGCAAATCTGACAGCGCGGCGGAGATCGGCGACCGCGACCACGACCTCCTGGCTGCCAGCGCCCGCGACCGCTGCCACGAACAAAATTGCCTCCGCGACCATCTCTGCCACGCCCACGCTGAGCCACCATGGCAGTCGGTGCCACCGTCACACCACCTGCATCGTATTCGTCGCCGCAGATAAATTCATTCGCCACCAGGAAATCCGACAACTCAGCCAAGGTCACCGGTTCCTTCCTCGCCGTCAACGTAGCCACCAGCGGACGAAACTCTGCGCGAAGCCCCCGGAAGATATAGAGGTTCTGATCATCAAGAGTCACTTCCCGACCGGCCAACGCCAAATCCTCGACGAGCACCTGTGCACGGCCGAAGTAGTCCGCCACGGACTCATCGCCCTGTCGCAGACCCTGAAGCTGCCCCAGTAGCCAGAGGGTACGAGCACGCGTCGCCGAACCCAACGATTGTTCTACGGCGAGCCACACCTGCCAGGATGTCGTCTTGCCGACGGCCAAATGCATAACCTCGTCGGAGAGCGATGAGATCAGCATAGAGAGAATTGCCTGGTCCTGTCGGACCCAAGCAGCAATGGAGGGATCAACCGCAACAGGCGTCGCCAGAGCAGAAGCAGACGCTAGCGCCGGTGACACAGCAGGCATCGGACACGATAGTGTTCCATTGACAAATCCAAGCAGGCTTTAGCCCATTAAAAATGGCACCAGTTGAGTCCTCCAAAAGAGGTAATTTCTTGATGTTAACTTGATGGAAATAAAATGGTGGGCAGAGGAGAGGTTATTGCTAGCGGTAACGGGAATGGGAAACGTAGCATCAGATACAATCCGCTCGCATGATACTCCGGTAGAGCTGTCACAGTTCTCAGCCATAGGGAAAATCTAGCGACTGATACCAGATGAATGTAGAGCAACAATCATACAGTATTCAACATATGCAAGAAAACTTCACTTATTATATCAGCTTTCTATTAGATATAGCTTCCATAAATTGCTGTAAGTGAGATTCAAAATATGTGGGGTCGTTTACTATCTTGGAAAAATGGAGAATTTTTCAAAAAAATGGAGAATTGGGGAAGTGGAAGAATGGAAAATGGAAAACTTGTTTACTAAAACCAATTCTCCAAACCAATTGTCCATCTCCATTCTTCCATTTCTATAGCATTTTGGAGAGAACCAAAATTGATCTCTCCATTCTTCCAAATGGAAAAAAAACGAGTGAACAGTGCTATTCTTACCCTAAGGTCCCAGATTCGAATGCTGTTGGAAGTAGCACGAATTCTTTTTGTCTTCACCAGCTTTCTTTTGTCTCTTGCGCACATGCACACCTCTAATTCCTATTATTATTATTGCACGTCTAATTGCTACTATTATTATTATTATCTTTATTATTATTATTGTTGTTATTATTATTATTATTATTATTATTATTATTATTATTATTATTATCTTTGTTGTATAAATATACAAATGTTATATGTGATGATTGTATTTAATGAAGTTTTTAGTATTTTGTTTTGTAATCAAACTATGTACTAAAACTAAAGAAATGAAGAAATTAGAGAAGTGGAGAAGGAAAATTGGAAAACTGGACGAATGGAGAAGGAAAAATTGAAAACTGGAGAAATGGAAAATTGGAAATGGAAAAACAGAAAAATGAAGTAAACGACCCCTGTATATCTTGATTCATAATCCAATCAAGTTTCTTTCCAACTGTGCCACTTAAACCTTTGTTACTCTTTGTGCTCTAAATAAATTTAAGCTCAATTCCCATCAAGTGCTCCTTATTAAATCTGATGCTCAAGATTTCAAAATTCTCGTATGAATCCTATGTCAATTTTGCTCATATATACGGACTAGTCTAGACTTGAAAAGAATAAAATTGGAAATTCTAAATTTTCAAAATACAATTTTGGCTCATCAAAATCTTACAATTATTCCTAACAAATTTAAAATCAAATTTAGAGTTCAACTAACTAAGCTACTCAAACTATTAGGAATTTATACATAAATATAGGTTTTATATATAATTTAATGTGTTATATGTATGTGTGTGTGTTGTATTCGTACATATATGTACGAAATGAAAGAATGTTAATGAACCTCTTTCACGTACAAAGTTAATATAGGCTAGGTTGAGAATAAAATGGTGTGAAAAGGACGAAAAGGATTCTGTGTTGTGTTTAAAACACTACCTTAAAAGCATTTAGACCAGGGTAGTCATATGCTTTCGACAGGTACGCACAGACTCGCAGGTCACAACCTGCTTCGAAATATATATTAGCTCAGACGAAGAGGAAAGTTTAGCAAGGAAAAAAAAATGAACTCAGTCTGTTTCTTAGCAATGGGAGAAGCCATTTATGTACTCTTAACTACAACAACTTTCCCTTTAGCTAGCCACAAAGTGTAGAGAATGGAAGACATGAAGACACGTACAACACACAGCATTTGGACACGTACAATTTGTTTGGAAGCTTGCGGACAAGGAGAAGAGTTATGGTGATCCACAAAATTAGCTTTATTCTTTGAATATTTCCCAACAATCCCCCACATATTTAAAGAAGAAGGCTGGAAAGGATAACATCTGAGCTAAAATTATAAGAGTTAACTTTTATGTCAGGGTCTGAGACTTGAACTGACATGTAACAACATTAAGTAATTTACTACCCAAGAGTGAGTTGTCTCTTGAACTCCCCGGATAACTAAATTTTGAACTTAAATGTGCAAATTAACTCTGAGTTCACAACTTTGTGCAGTCAAACACTTTGACCTTGAATTCCCTATCTAGTCTATCTCAGTATAGACTTTAACTCTATCAAGTGTATATCGACATAGACCACCCATTCAGGCTATAGAGTATATATTCATAGTATAGGTGTAAGTTTTTCCATGACTTCGTTTGACCACGGATGTGGTGTCCATCATGAATTCCTTACCTCGTTGGGTTTTAAACCCATCTCCCTTGAAGTTTCAAGAATGGCCTTTCGATTTAGGCCTTTTGTGAGAGGATCTGCTATATTCCTCTCAGATCTCACAAACTCCATTGTGATCACCACGTTCAGCATTAGTTGACGTACAGACTCATGTCTGACTCTTATGTGTCTTGTTTTCCCATTGTAGACACTATTTTGTGCAACACAGATCGCAGTCTATGAGTCACAATGTATCGGCACAAAAGGACTTGGACTCCCCCACAATGACACATTTGCCAATAAATTTCGTAGTCACTCAGCCTCTTGGCTTGCTAGATCTAACGCTATGAACTCTGCTTCTATAGTTGATCTAGCAATACATAATTGTTTAGTTGATTTCCACGATACAGCAGCACCACACATGGTGAACACATATCCGCTGATCTAGTTTACATCAACACTGTCATTCACCCAGTTCACATCAAAGAACCCTTCCATCATAGCTGGGTATCCTGTATAGTCGAGTCCCCGATCTATAGTGCCTCTGAGGTACCGAAGTACTCGTCTCAGTGCATCCCAATGTGGAGCACTTGGGTTGTGTGTATAGCGACTAAGCGTGTTTACTGCAAATGCAATATCAGGTCTTGTATAGTTCATTAAGAACATTAGACTCCCAATTATCTTTGCATATTTTTCTTGAGACACACTAGCCTCAACATTATTTGATAGTTTGATACTAGGATCATAAGGGGTTTTAGCCAGGGTTACATCATAACTGTCAAACTTCTTCAGAAGTTTTTCTGTATAGTGACTTTGGGATAAAAGGTAGCTCTTTTCTGTTTTTGTAACTTTTATCCCAAGTATCACATCTGCTTCACCCAGATCCTTCATATCAAATCTTTCACAAAGTGTTCTCTTGGCCTCATTTATTGTTTCATCATTTGAACTGAAAATTAACATATCATCTACATAGAGGCATATAATCACAACTTTGGATTTTATCTGTTTAGTGTATAAGCAGGCATCAGACCGGTTAGTGAAGTAACCCAGGTCTATCAAAGTTTTATGAAATTTTTCATACAACTGCTTGGGGGCTTGTTTCAAGCGGTAACGAGATTTATTGAGTCTACATACATTTCCTTCCTGGTCGGGCTCTACGCATCTAGGAGGTTGATCCATGTAGATCTCTTCTTCTAAATCACCATTTAGAAAGGTTGTTTTCACATCCATTTGATGGACTATCAACTTGTGTAAAGAGGTTAGCGTAAAGATAACGCGTATAGTTGCAATTTTTGTTACTGGTGAATAGGTATAAAAATAATCTTCACCAAACTTCTGAGTATAGCCTTTTGCTACCAGCCTTGCTTTGAATATTTCAATGGACCCGTTTGGCCTCAATTTTCTTTTAAAGATCCATTTACAGCCAATTGGTTTACACCCTTTGGGTAGATTAACCAATTCCCAAGTGAGGTTCGACTGTATAAAGTCTAACTCACTCTTGACTGCTTCTTTCCCTAAGGTGGAGTCGACTGAGCGCATGGCTTCTTCAAAGGTCTTTAGTTCTTCTTCTAACACTAGTTGACAAATGAGCTGATCACATAGCTCATTTAGGTCCTTCAACACTCTAACAAACGTTATAAAGTCAGAGCCAAAACTTTTCTCAATTCTTGGCTTTTTGCTTCTTCTAGGCTCATTAATATCATTTGTACTTCTAGGAAACACAAAATGATCATTGCTTTGAATTCTGTCAACAGATAGCTCATGAGAATTCTTTAAAGGAAATAAGTGTTCAAAGAAGATAGCATCTCTAGCCTCACACATAGAGCGATTTTCTAAACACATAAATCTGTAAGCAGCACTATTCTTAGCATACCCAATAAAAATGGCATCTATTGTTTTAGGTCCTAGATTGGGCCTTTTGAAGGACAGAAGTCCAACCTTTGCTAAACAGCCCCATACTTTAAAGTATTTGAGGTTTGGAGCATATCCTCTCTACAACTCATAGGGTTTTTTTCAAATCCTCTATGAGGTACTCTGTTTAAAATATGGTTAGCTGTTAAAACAGCTTCCCCCCCCCCCCCACTCCACAAAGAGTCTGGAGCACCTGACCTGATTAGCATGGCATTAATCATCTCTTTGAGAGTTCTACTTTCTCTCAACTATACCATTTTGTTGGGGGGGGGGGTGTTATAAGAGATAGTGACTTCATGAATTATGCCAAAAGATTCACACAACTTTTTTAGGGAATTCGCTTCATATTTTCCTCCCCTGTCGGATCGAAGCCTTTTAATCTTTTTGTCTAATTGATTTTCTACTTCTGTTTTTGATAAGCACCAAAAATAGCTTGTTTTAGGGGTCATTTACGGGCTAGAATTGTAGAGTTTATTACCCATTTCATAAGAATATCATGCATTTAGACTCAGATGTGACCAAAACTTCTAACGTGAGTATGGAAGATGTTTTTAAGCTATTCTACAGCCAAAAGGAGAACTTAAGGCCAAAACTGAGCACAAAATGAAGAAGTCATGAAGCAGGAGCCTCCCACGCAACCTCACACGCGTGTGGTGGGGCGTGGAATAATTCCAGTAGCTCCCCACGCCCTCCACCATGCGTGTGGAGTGATCGCGAAGATTTCTTCAGGGCTCGACGCGTCGAGCCCCTGTCTCGACGCGTCGAGAGCCCTGTATCAACCCTAAAAATCTGCTGCGGGGAAAATGTCTATCTTGCCCCTATTTTGTTCCCCCTATATAAGGCTCATTATTTCAGACCTTTGAGAGGAGGAGGAGGCACCCAATAATTTTAGATCTTAGTTTTCTCTTCTAATTTCTTCCCCTTTAGGGAAGAAGACAAATACTCCTCCTTAGATTAGAGTAGATTAGGATATGAAGAAGATGATGTAGATTCAAAGCTTTCTTTAGGTAACATACTTCTTTTATTATAAAGTTTGATCTTTTATATTCTTGCTTTGTTTCTTTTGTTATTATTAATGCTTTATATGCTAGAGTAGTGTAGTTTGGGTGTGTGTGCCCTTGTTAACCAATTGATTGATTCTTAGATTTTATCTTATGATCTTGAGAATTGTGGGAGTGTGATTTATGTTTGTATGGATGATGTTGTTCAATCTTTGCTTCTATTTCCGGCCGGGATAGTTAGTGAACCGAGTGGAAGTGAGAGAGTGCGCGATAGCGGCCTCTCACGAGCCCAACTCATCTATATCTCCGCTCTTAATCCGAAAAGATGAGATTCGAGAGAAGTGGTAGGCAAGGTGTTCGATAAAATGCCTCAACCTAATGAGGATTGAGAGTCTGAGTGTGACGCCACTCGGTACCAATACCGTGACTCCCTAGTTCAATCCCGAAACCCAATTCCAAGCTACCTACGATAATCAATCCTTTGCCTTAGCATCGACATGCATTCCTTTCTTTTCCTTTTGTATTTTCTATCTTATTTTACCTTCAAAATCCTTCACAAAACCAACCATGAACAAAACATCTCCTTACGATTCTTGCAACTCTTACCTTTCAACCTCATAAATGCCAACACGTATTCGGTTCCCATTCGCCATCCTTGAGAGACACGACACTCGGGGAGTCTTGACTCTTCGTTTTATCATACTTCCACCTTCACATCACACCTCACCCCATACTCACAACATCAAAATGGCGCCGTTGCCGGGGATGGCAAACGGTTCTTGAATTGTGTTGACATTTTTGAAGTAGAATTTTAAGAGTTCTTGAATTTCTTTCTTTTTGTTTGTTTTATTTTCTTATTTATGTTACTTGATTGAGAAGTGATCTTACCTTGCTTTGTATATCTTGTGCTCACTTGCAACTACTTTTAGTTGCAAATATTTGTTGTTGGCTAAGCTTTGTGCAGGAAATTCTTGTTGAAAAATCATTTGTAAGCTTGCCAAAGAGTGCTCAAATGAATCCCCATGGTTACCCACATCATGGAGGACCATCCTATAGAAATACTCCACCCCAACCATATCCCTATTACCCCCATTCCACCTATGCTTACCCTACACCAACATACCATTACCCACCTCCAAACCCTTACCCATTTCCACACCACTACTTACCACCTCCCTATCATTATCCATTTCATACACATAATCATCACCCACACCCATATGAAACACCACCTCCACCTTTCCAAGAAAATTACCCTTCACAATCACCCAAATTTCAAGAAATTGACTCGTTAAGCTCCAAAGAAATATCCCAAAATATAGAGAGTAAGCTTGCACAAATGATGAGAACAATCGACCCAAGCTATACTCCCGAGTCAAATTCATTCCCTACTTCCCACCTAAACACCCACTACCCACCTTCATCACAAATTCACGAAGAAAACAATACTACCCATTTCTTTGAAACACCACCCTCTTTCCCATATAATACCCATACAAATCCTTGTGATTACATCCCACCGGCCAAGGACGAAATTGAAATTCTAAAAGCAAAAATAGAAGCATTTACAAGGATGGCCAAGGAGAACACGGCTAATTTGAAAGCCCAAATCAAGAGCGAACTAAAAGACTATCTTGCTATCCTCTGGGAGGAAGGACTTCCATTGGAAGAGGTTGAAACGAAGATGCTATCCATGATGGAGGAGCTCATGAAAATGAATGAGTCACGGACCAACTCCACCATCATAGATGATATCCCGACTTTGGAAGCCCATCCAAGGATTGTACAAGAGGTTGAAAAAGAAAATGCTAAGGAAGAAGAGAGTTTTGAAGAAGTAGAGGATTGTTATGCCCCGGTGCTTGAAGAAGTTCCAA
Source organism: Ipomoea triloba (assembly GCF_003576645.1). Lineage (NCBI taxonomy): Eukaryota > Viridiplantae > Streptophyta > Magnoliopsida > Solanales > Convolvulaceae > Ipomoea > Ipomoea triloba. Next base: position 18,531,604 of record NC_044930.1, on the reverse strand, counting down.
TTTTCAAATTGGAAAATCAAAAGGAGGTAGAGATGGAGAGTGAGGATGATGACATCGAAGTAGTGTGGGAAGATGAAGAGCCAAAATGTGGTAAAATTCCTAATCCTTCTGGCATTAATATTCTTGGAAATCCTTGTGCTCTTATTGAAAACACCCTTAACACTTGTGTAGATGACTCCCTTTGCATTAATATTTCCATCACATGTGATTATGATTGCTTTAAATTTCGGGAGGATGATTCCATGGAAAATTTTGATATATTGATTAATGATTGTAAGGATTCTATCTTATTTGCTAATGATTATGATTGCTTTAACTTTTCGGAAGATGAATCCTTTGTCTTGGGTGAGAATGAATTGATGAGTGAGGGGGATGATGCTTCATTCTATTCGTGTGAGAGTGTGAGTGATTTTTCTAATCAAATAGAGTGGGGTGATGAAGAGAAGGAGTGTGAGGAAGAGATGGTAGGAAATGATAGGATTTTCACGTTTGATCTTATGGAGAAAGTTGAGTGGAGAGATTTGACCACACTCGAAATTGAGGAAGGGAGTGAGGAGATATGGTTTGAAGCAAATGAGAAGATCTTTAGGGGGAGAAGAGAGGAAAAAGAAAAGGAAGGGAACACCATCCTAGAAGAGTTAAGGAGGGTGTTTGATGCTGAAATTTTTCCAACCATGCATTTCGTTCTTCCTTTATTTTTGTGGGAATTCAAGGATGTTACCCATCTTGGGACATTCCTTGAAGCGAAGGTTCACGGGACGCTTGGTAAGGTCCCAAAATCTGTGTGCTTCGAAGGATAGAGCACACCACGTCTGGCCAGGAGACGTTAAACCATGGCACACTTGGGAGGCAATCCCAACGTTATACTTAGATGTTAGAACTTTATTTCTTGTTTACTTTTTCTTTTCCATAGTTATTAGCAATTTTCTTTTTAGAATAGCCTTGCTTGAGCTAACATTGCAGGTGATTTTGGTGCTAAACCATGACGAATGAGCTAAACCAGATCAAAAGTGGAAGGCAAAAGCCAGGAGACGAATAAGGTGATCAGCACAGCTGTCCACGCTTGACCACACGCGTGGTGCCAGGCGTGGAATCTTTCCAGTGCTGATCCACGTGGACATACACGCGTGTGAGTCCGCGTGGACAGGTCCTAACAGATTCTCGTGCATTATTTTCTTTTCATTCAATTTTCATAAGTTTCCCAGGTTTGGCCGTGCCAATAATCCCAAAATTTTTAAGCAAACTTTATTTTACGGCTATTATTTTGTTTAGTTGCTTTAAGTTTATTTCTATGCACCCGTTTGAGCTAACAAATGCAGGATAAACATTTCAGAGGCATAGATTTACTTTTAATTTACCAAAGGCAAGAGGATGATGAGCCGACAATCTTAAAAAGAAATAGATGGGCAGTAAGCTGAAGATAAGGTTGTAGAAACGAATCGTATGGTACATCATTCTAACTTTTCTTCCAAATTTTATGAGCAAATTTGTTTTGGTTCACAGAGGATGAGTTGCATGGTTTTGTTATAATGGGTATAATATTTTTAGAAAACTTATTTGAAGCCCAGAGCACACTTTTTAAGTGTGGAAAGATGCTTTAATACACAATCTTTTAAGACCCTAATCCTTTTTCCTCCGTTCCTCATGGAAACATCGAGGACGATGTTCACTTTTAAGTGTGGAAAGGATTTATATATGTTTCTTGAAATAGTTGATTAATTGAGTGATAAGGTATAGAAACTAGAGGGCGTGTTATTGCCAATACTATATAGGAAGGCTCCTAACCTTGTGCCAAATTTGAATGTTTTAAATATGCTTTGGAAGTTACACTTGCACCAATTTGCACAATTTGACCCAAAATTGAAAATTTTTATGTGTGCTTGCATGTCCTTCACCTTGTATTTTGTTTGGACCTCAGTCAAGGATCTCTCGAAGTGGAAGTGTGAATCCCTTGAGTTTTAGAAAGATAAAAATTGCGAAGCCTGGAAATTGAATTAATCTTAGCAGGACATGGGGCAAAAGGTAAGCCTAAGTGAGCTTAAGAGTGAGAAATCCCTACTCCCTAGAAAAAGGCATGAGGGGTTGTTATGGTGAGAAGAAAAAATGCAAAGACCACACCTAGAGATAAAACAGATGTGAGCCATCTAGTCTGGATATGGGGTAACCATTACACCGTCTTCGAAAAAGCATGGAGATCCATGTGAAGTCGGTTACCCCGAAGAGATCCTGAAAGATGAGAAAATTAGAGAGGAGGTGAGCCACTTCGCTAGGATTCAGGCACCCATTGCACTGTTTTCGAAAAAGCATGGGGCTCCATGTGAAGTCGGGTCGCCTGATGACGTTATCCTAGGAAGTGAGAAAATAGAGTGATCGCCCAAGCCATGGCGATGAGCGGTCCATGTCCCTGCCCTCACTTATATTAACGTAAAGGGGCTTTGGCGTTTGGTTGGAAATTGGCCGAGGGATGCACATCGTTCCCACTAGTCGGATCGACTGGAGGCCCCTAGAAAATACAAGGTGAAACCCTATTGTCATTTGCATGCTTGAAAGGTGTAAAACTTTTTATGTTATATCCATCTCTTGAGACCTTAGGTGTAAAACTTTTTATGTTATATCCATCTCTTGAGACCTTAACTTCCTTAGCATATTTCTTACGTTTGGTCGGCATGACCTTAACTTCCTTAGCATATTTCTTACGTTTGGTCGGCATGAGTTTAGTGGTCTTGGTAGATAGTTTACGTTTGGTCGGCATGAGTTTAGTGGTCTTGGTAGATAGTGTACGTTTGGTCGGCATGAGTTTAGTGGTCTTGGTAGATAGTGAAGGGAATTTCATCCACTCAACTCCGAACACCCGCACATCGCTTGATCAATTAACAATGAGAAAATGAACTATCCTTGGTGCTTAGATGATTAGAGTTTAGAAGAGTATGTTTGCTTGAGGACAAGCAAGATTAAAGTGTGAAAACTTTGATAAGCACCAAGAATAGCTTGTTTTAGGGGTCATTTACGGGCTAGAATTGTAGAGTTTATTACCCATTTCATAAGAATATCATGCATTTAGACTCAGATGTGACCAAAACTTCTAACGTGAGTATGGAAGATGTTTTTAAGCTATTCTACAGCCAAAAGGAGGACTTAAGGCCAAAACTGAGTAGAAAATGAAGAAGTCATGAAGCAAGAGCCTCCCACGCAGCCTCACATGCGTGTGGAGGGGCGTGGAATAATTCCAGTAGCTCCCCACGCCCTCCACCACGCGTGTGGAGTGATCGCGAAGATTTCTTCAGGGCTCGACGCATCAAGCCCCTGTCTCGACGCGTCGAGAGTCCTGTATCAACCCTAAAAATCTGCTGCGGGAAAAATGTCTATCTTGCCCCTATTTTGTTCCCCCTATATAAGACTCATTATTTCAGACCTTTGAGAGGAGGAGGAGGCACCCAATAATTTTAGATCTTAGTTTTCTCTTCTAATTTCTTCCCCTTTGGGGAGGAAGACAAATACTCCTCCTTAGATTAGAGTAGATTAGGATATGAAGAAGATGATGTAGATTCAAAGCTTTCTTTAGGTAACATACTTCTTTTATTATAAAGTTTGATCTTTTATATTCTTGCTTTGTTTCTTTTGTTATTATTAATGCTTTATATGCTAGAGTAGTGTAGTTTGGGTGTGTGTGCCCTTGTTAACCAATTGATTGATTCTTAGATTTTATCTTATGATCTTGAGAATTGTGGGAGTATGATTGATGTTTGTATGGATGATGTTGTTCAATCTTTACTTCTATTTCCGGCCGGGATAGTTAGTGAACCGAGTGGAAGTGAGAGAGTGCGCGATAGCGGCCTCTCACGAGCCCAACTCATCTATATCTCCGCTCTTAATCCGAAAAGATGAGATCCGGGAGGAGTGGTAGGCAAGGTGTTCGATAAAATGCCTCAACCGAATGAGGATTGAGAGTTTGAGTGTGACGCCACTCGGTACCAATACCGTGACTCCCTAGTTCAATCCCGAAACTCAATTCCAAGCTACCTACGATAATCAATCCTTTGGCTTAGCATCGGCATGTATTCCCTTCTTTTCCTTTTGTATTTTCTATCTTATTTTATCTTCAAAACCTTTCACAAAACCAACCATGAACAAAACCTCTCCTTACGATTCTTGTAACTCTTACCTTTCAACCTCATAAATGCCAACACGTATTCGGTTCCCATTCTCCATCCTTGAGAGACACGACACTCGGGGAGTCTTGACTCTTCGTTTTATCAGACTTCCACCTTCACATCACACCTCACCCCATACTCATAACATCAGTTTTAAAAACCATAAATTTTTGTTCGACTTCATCCTTTGATCTTAACAGATAAACTTTTGTAAAATGAGAGAAATCATCAATAAACGTAATATAATAACGTTTTCCTCCTTTATTTTTGGTATTTTTAAAATCAGTTAAGTCAAAATGAATCAATTCTAACACACTGTGCTACCACTTCCGTGTTGTCCGCGTCTTCTGTCAGGTGAGCTTGGTTTTTGGACCCTCGACTATCTGAGATTTTTGTGTTCTGATTCACGCCTTTGCGAAAGTAGCAATGTGCAGCACGATGGCCTTACTTCCCACAAACAAAACATCCAGCACCTGTTCATTACTTCTGAATTTTGTCATTCTTGACTTGATTATTGTTGTTCATATTGGAGCTTCGTTTGTGGTTTTTATTACGATCATTAGGTTTTGGTTTGTCAAAACCAACATTTGTCTCAACAACATTAGCTTTTACATTATTAGAAAAGGTAGCTAACCTGAGCATAAGGCGATTTTCTTCTTCTATGTTTAGGCTATTGATCAGCTGTTGTAGAGTGTAGCCGCGCCTTTCATGCTTCATTTTGTTCTTGAAGTCTAACCAAGAGTCGGGTAACTTTTCAATAACAGCACCAGACGAAAAGACATCGTTTACCTCGGCTCCTTCAACTGTCATGTTTGAAACAAATTTTCAAATTCGTGTATCTATTCAACGATGGATTTGGAGTCGTTCATTCTGCAGTTCATCGAGCGGTCCACTGCATATTTTCTCCTACCAGCATCATCAGTACCATACTTCTGGCGCAATAAGTCCCAAAGGACTTTGGCAGACTTATAGCCAAAAAACATGTCGAACAGGGAATTTGCCATTCATTGTAGGATTATTGCTCGGGCATTCTTGATGTCTTTTTCAAATTTAACACTAACCTGGGAAGGTGCAACAGTAGTCTTTGCTGTAGGTGGTTTTGGATCAGTAGTGTCATCCACAACCGTGACCTGCGCATCTTCCTTTTCAGCCTGCATTGAAGTGGAGTCAGCTGCTGGTTTAAAGGATGCAGGATCGGCGTGGGGTGCGGGGAGGGGGGCAGATACCCCCACTATGGCTCCGTCCTTGCCGTTAACTCTTTATTATTCTTAACTTATTGATTTTCATAAGGTCTTAGGCATCCCTATTAGACCACATGCGGTCCCTCAACTTTCAAAAACTCACCCAATTTGGTCCTCCATTACATATTCCATCTAATCAATGTTAAACTGAAGGGCATTTTTGTCGATTTACCTATTGTTAGCCTAATAAACATTGAGAAATAGTTGAGGGACCATTTTGGAAAAAAAAAACTCTTTTACTTATTTCATTTTTGTTTGTTTTCATTATTTTTAGACTCTATAAAATTATAATTTCTATACATTTTTTTCTTACAAATATAAATAGTTAAAATCGCGCAATCCAACCTCAAAATTTTTAAATTTCTTTACAGACTTTTTCTCTCTATCTAAATATACAAATTATTCTTATGAAGTTTTACAATAAGTTCCGTAAATTTCATAAATACTCATATATACTTTTTTTTATGTTCATAGACAATCAATCACTATGTATCACATTAAATATTATTTTTACCATTGAAAATAATATTATTTTTTTCGAGTTTAGACACCCAAAGAGTGTAAAATGTAGGGAACATATTGGACTAAACGATAAGTTTTTCCAGTAAACTTCTAAGGTGAGCCGAAAAGTAAAATATGGTCAATGTTTCCTACAATATTTTATGTATTTGATTTCGAAATAATTATTAAATTTTATATTAAATTGCATTATTTAAGATATTGTATGACATATTTTATATGTTTTCCTCTTCTTATTTTTTTATTAATAATTAATTATTAATTATTAAGGCAAGTATAATTTATTTTGTAATGTGGACAAATTATTTTTAATAATTTGATTTGATTTAATTAAATTATACTTTAATTATAAAAATATTACCTAATAATTTTAGTATATTACACGGGACACAATAATTGCTATAAATAATGTTTAATAATTGTCAATTTGTATTCAACAATAAAATTTATAGTTGATTTTTAAGTCAATCATAAAATCTTTTGTACTGTGGGCACATTATTTTTAATTATTTGGGTTTAATAATATTATATCTTATTTATGAAAACTTCAAAGTAATATTTTTAGTACTACAGATGTGACTAAGAATTATTTTAATCGGTGCCTAAAAATGAGTATTTATGAAATTTACAAAATTTATTGTAAAACTGCATAGAAATAGTTTGTATGTTTAGATAGAGGGAAAAGTCTGTAAAAAAGTTAAAAATTTTGACGTTGGATTGTGCGATTTTAACTATTTATATTTGTAAGAAAAAAAATGTATAGAAATTCTAATTTGATAGAGTCTAAAAATGAAAATAAATAAAAATGAAATAAATAAAATAATTTTTCCCAAAATGGTCCCTTGACTATTCTCTAAATGGTCCCCCAACTATTTCTCAATGTTTATTAGGCTAACAATAGGTAAATGTACGAAAATGCCCTACATTTTAACACTGATTTGACGGAATATGTGACGGAGGACCAAATTGGGTGAGTTTTTGAAAGTCGAGGGACCACATTTGGTGCAATTGAAAATCAAAATGCAAAATTGAGAATGAGCAATAGTCGAGGAACCATTTTGAGAAAAAACTCATATATATATATATATATATATATATATATATATATATATATATATATATATATATATATATATATATATATATATAGATTTACGATCATATGAGACAACATATTTAGGTGAGAAGTAAGAACTAAATCTGGGCGTCTATCTTGGGGTGTTTGATGGCTAAGATTTTTCATTGCTTTTTCTTTTATATGGTTATTATTAATTATTGGGGTGTTTAAAGTAATTTTGAATGTGTTTTATTTTTGTCTGAAATTTAATTGCTTTATTATGCTTGATTTTAGGTGTTTTAATTTAGGTAGAATTGCATTTTCTTCTTTTCTTCTTCCCAAGGACTTGCGTGTTTCCTCTGTGGTCTGGAGACGCTGCCGGTTCTTATCTTCATTCATCGAGCATGGATTGTGTTAATGAAGAAGGTATGTCATTCCTTAAATTTTTAGCTTTTTTTTCCTACTGTTTGATTATGCATGGGTTTGTAGTGTATGTGTTTGCTTTCTTCGTTTTTTAGGGTGGGAGTGTGGTTGTTGATTTGAATGTTTTGGTTGTAAATGTTGTTGTTCATCTAGTGCTTACAGTGTTGTTCTCTCATTTTTGTAGTAATCTTTTTTTTTTCATGTCACTATGTGCATATTTGTTTTCGGCTGTGTGCATGTTTGTTCTCTCATCATGGTGTACATTAGTTTTGTGGTTTTTCTTTAGTGTACTATTTGTGGGGTAGTTTGGTTGTGGAATCATTTGTTGTGGCATTTCGAGATTGTGTACTTCTTTTTACCCAAATTTCTACCATTCTTGTGTGTTTTTCTTCAGCATTGTTTTTATCCTGCTTTTTTTTTAATGTGCACATAGTAGTCAACTATAATGCACATAGCTGCTTATTTTCGTAGTAAGCATTTAATTGTGTCACGTCACTGTGCGCATATCTGTATTCGACTATGTGCATGTGTGTTCTATATTAATGGTGTCCGTATGTTTTGGGGCTTTTTTATTTTGGTATATTGTTTGTAGGGTATTTTGGGTTATGGAGTCATTTGCAGTGTCATTTTGAAGCCGTCGCGTACTTCTATTTACAATATTTCTCTGCATTCTTGTCTGTTTTTCTACGACTTAGTTTCAATTCTTTTTTTTATATATTAATGTGCAGATAGTTTTTAATTAAAGAACACACCATCTCTCTGCATTTGAGATTTTTGTATCATTATTGTTGTCTAGTCGTGTTTGCAGGAGATTGCGCAGATCGTGTTATGGTGTTGTCTTGGGTTTTGAAGGACCTCAAACTCTCTTTTGCCAATGCCAATACTGGTCTTGGTACGTCTGTTGGTAAATCTGGTATTATTTGGGCATTTAGTGTTGTGCTCACATCTTTTGATATTGTTGTCCACCCCCTAACCGTTGCTAAGAATAAGGGTTCTGGGAAGCGGTTCAAATCGTCAAAAGAGGTTGCTGCAGAGAAAGCGTCAAAGTCAACACAAGAGTGGAAGACTTGTCATAAATATGAGTGTCATGATAGCCGTAATTTCCCACTAAAGGCGTAGTGTCACTTTTTTACTTGTGGTTTTTTTAAGACTTTGTATTGTATTTTTTTTATGAGAGTTGGATTATTTGTATGGGTTTAATATGAAGTATTAAATATTGGTTCTTAGTCTGTGCTTGAAGATTTTTACACCCACATATTACTGTACGCAGTTGCGATATAAATGATTGGTCTTGTGTGTGCACCTACTTTAAGCCTACTTTAAGCGATGTGTGCATGTTAGTGTGCACCCATGTGCTGAAAACCACACGGGTGTATGCAATAAAGAATTACCCGTGGGTGTGTGCACAAAAGAATTACACCGTGTGCCATCTGGACACATTAGATGTGCACGGTGCATAACTTTTTATCCCATTATCGGGTAACAAGTTGATCAGCAATTGGGTGAACTCTTTGGCTTTAATCAGAATAATTAAATATGTGCATCATGTTAGCTATAATTGCCTGTTGACGGCATAGTGTTACTTTTGTAGTTGTGCATGTTTTTAGGACTTTGTATTTTGTGATGAGACTTGGATTATACCAGTTTGTTTAATTTGAATATTTTAATATATTTGTCACCCTTTGCGTGTGCACGCACTAGAATTACGGTGTGCATGTTAGTGTTCACTAATGTGTTGTGAAAGTCTCGATGTGTGCACCCCATTGTGGTAATGTGTGTGCACATACTTGTGTTACGGTGCTCTAACGATTGTTGGTGTGTGCACCCTAGATATGGTCCCCGTGCCTTACATACTCATTTGGAGTGCATGCAAGGTTAATGGGGTATCATTTCACGGGAATTCTGCTTGTTAACCACAGAAATAAGTGTGTTACAAAATACTTGCGCAAAAATATATTGTTCCTATAATAACCCATAAATAAATAGCCCAGGCAAAAAGTGTGCAACAGAAAATGTCTTCCTCAAGTTCAAAAATAGTTAATGTGGCAACAAGAAAAAACAGTGTTCACCATGGTCACAACAACACCTCTTGATATGCCAGATAATTATCGAATAGAACACTTTGGAATTCAACTCCACGCTTGAAGTTCCTCCTACTCACATCAATGGGAATACAAAATCGTTCAACTTAGTAACATAGTTGGAAAAGTTGATAGTGACGAGTACAATATGTTGTTTTTTACTTACCAAGTCCTCTAGGATGGTTCCATACTTGTCGTCGTTTGGTATGCATGTCAATGAGTTATGAATGATCTCAATCTTCATCATTGCCATGACGCGACCATGCGAATTACGTAGTAGTGGCTACTTTGGAGTATCGGGAAGATAACCTGCACATCGGTTGGGATATATATTACGTGCTAAACAAAGCCCATGTGCATCATAGTGAATTTGTGTGTACAACCATGCTAGATAAAATACCATTGGGGGGGGGGGTTGGTCTGCCAGTGAATTCATTTCTTTAAAATAGTTATTGTGCACACAATATTGTGCCAGTGTGCATCTTACTTTCATGGTGTGTGCACGCCATAAAGAAACCAGATTCCTTATTAGGCTGTGTGCACTCTACCTAGTGTGTGTGTGTGCGCGCACTGAAGGCAGAATCCAATGCCATAAGGGCTCGTGTTATTTGTACTACATTTTTACATCTTATAAGAGATTCTAATCACCATGCACACTAACCAAATAAACAACTCAAATAAACAAACTTTTCAATCATTATTAATGAGTACACATGCATTCACAATATATATCTTTTCAAACATGGTTTTTTTCCTCACAGTCGACAAAACATTCTTAAATTACATTTTAAGATAACATCAAATATTTGTTCATGGGTAAAAAAACAACATATTAAACTCCTTATAAATGCAGAATTTAGGTTCTTAATTATTGCAACTGTATATAGTATGTGTTTGTGCATAAAATTCCATACCATCCATCTTAAGGTGTTAATACTAACTTGGTCATCTACTATAGCAATAACATAAGATGCTATGTGTGCAGTATCAAATGCCTTAATGTGGGATAGGGAATATAATCATGATAATAATATAGAATCAAAAGCATTAGACATGTTACTTGCTGCAAATCATTGGCACGACGAGATGTTCTTCGTTCAACACTCCTAATAGAAAGTGGCTACTTCATAAGAGAGAACTGTTTGATTTCAACCTTCTCCACATATTTAGGCTTCTTAAGATCATCTATAACAAGCTAGATCAAGCCAATGATCCAATTCTCAATGCCAACCCTGTACACCTTCCAGAGCTTCCCTAACACCATGTTCATCCACTCCACTGATTCCTTCCTCTGCAAATCCATTTCTAGAAAGGACGAGAGGTTTGTGGGTACCTGCGACTAAGCTACTGTTTTATCCAGTTTCCCATTGCTATTCTTCTTCTTGGAAGTCCATTTGTACATAGAAATCCGCCGGTCAGATTCCCCAACCCCTATAATACTACTGCAAAATCGTAGGCGTCGTTGTGTTTGACAATGCACACACTGCCGGACGGATAACTTGGCTGGCGACCCCTAAACATTCACCCTATACACATTCCGCAAACAAAATCGCCTGAACTCTAATATGGGTTGCGGTGTACCCACCGGCAAACACATGCAGTTTATTTTTTTCCGAAACATACCTCTATTTTTTTACCGAATCCTGGATCCTTGATAAGCACCAAGAATAGCATTTATAAGGGGTCTTTATTAGATTAAAAACGCATTGCTTTGACATCCAATTACAACAATTGCATGCATTTCAGCTCAAATGCGATCAATTTCTTCTAACAACATTCCCAGAAAGAGTTTTGAAGTATTTCACAGATTGGAGAGGGATTTGAAGCTAAAATAGAGCAAAAGACGAACAAGCCGACATGCAGTAGCGCCCCACGCAGCCTCACACGCGTGTGGCTGGGCGTGGAATTATTCCAAAGAGCCACCACGCCACTCACACGCGTGTGAGCAAGCGTGGTCGAGCCAAGGGCTATTTTGGGAAATTTGTTCCTTTTCTTTGTCACCTATATAAATCCCCTTTGCCCTAAAACAAAGGAGGAGGAAAAAAGATCAGAAAATTAATAGAATAGGATAGATAGATCTAGAGGGTTTTATCCCCTCTTGGGGGAAAATTCCTTCATAGTTTAGAATAGATCAAGGGCAAGAAGGAAGATTGGGATTCAAGATCAAGGTTGTAAGATCCTCTTTTTCAAGGGGTGGTAACCATTCTCCTCAATTTCTAATTCAATACTTGTTTCTTTGAATTTCCTTTTCCTTTTCTTGTTTCATAGTATGCTAGAGTAGATTAGATAGGGGATTGGTGGCCCCATGGTAGATCTATGTGGATGTTTAATATTATTGCTTTGATTTGTGAATTGCTTGCTTGTTGGTTGTTGGACTTGTGAGGATGATGTTCTTTAAGCTTTGTGCCTTTTGTGGCCACATTAGGTAGCAAACCCAAAGGAAGTGAGTGTGTGCGCGATAGCGGCCACCCACGAGTCTCAATCACCCACATCTCCGCTCTTAGTCCGAAAGGACAAGATCCGAGAGAAGTGGTAGACAAAGTGTTTGATGAAATGCCCCAACCGAATGAGGATGTGGGAGTCCAAAGTGTGACGCCACTTGGTAGTGTGCTATGAACTCCCTAGTCTATTCCACGACTTGCACTCGCAAAACCAACCAAAGATAAACCACATGCAAAAGCCTAAAGCCCCAATCTCCACTTACTTTTCTTTATTTCACACAATCACTATCAACCTTACTCTCTTACCAATGAATCCAACTCCTAGCCATTCCGTAACTCTTTTCCTTCAACCTCTTAGATGCCAACACACCAATTCGATTCCCATTCGTCATCCTTGAGAGACACGACACTCGTGGAGTCTTGACTCTTCGTTTTACCACCTTCACATACCCATACACATTCACTCCCACTGAAACCACAGCATCAATCCTCTTCGTCGTCTTCTGCGTCATCTCGATCTAGCCATAGCTCTGTGATGGTGGCAGTGCACACGGCCGGCATTGGTGTTTCTTCTTCACTACGGTTCTAGACCCTTCGCAAATCGCAAGACGTCTAGGGAGTGGGAGAGTGAAAGTCGGGATTTGGCAAAATTTTCGAATAAACGGTTCAAGACCCTAAGACCAAATTGCCCTTGAATTACTAATATTAATCAATCTATATTTAAGAATAAACATTAAAATCCTAAAATAAAATCTCAACCATTCATTCCTGTTTTCCAATGGCCACGGTTATGTCTTATTTCTCATCTAGCTAGGATGTCTCATATGAAGTCTACCCTATATATATATATTGTATTATATTATATTATATTTTATATATATACATATATATATATATATATATATATGTATATATATATGTATGTATATATATACATACGTATATATATACATATATATATATATATATATATATGTATATATATATGTATGTATATATATACATACGTATATATATACATATATATATATATATATATACATATATATATATATATACATATATATATATACATGTACATATATATATGTATGTATATATATACATATATATATATGTATATACGTATATATACATATATATATATATATATATGTATGTATGTATGTATATATATATAGGGAAAATTATAATTTTTACCCCTGCATAATATGTCAATTATCAATGTCACCCCTGAATTATTAGTGGTGTAAATATTGCCCCTCAATTTTCAGAAATGGGCCCTCCCATAATGAATGAGGGGCAATATTTACACCACGGGAGGGGCAATATATATACCGTTTTTGAAAATTGAGGGGCAATATTTACACCACTAATAATTCAGGGGTGATATTGATAATTGACATATTATATATGGAGGGGCATAAATTACAACTTTCCCTATATATATATATATATATATATATATATATATATTCCACTTGAATAGTGAGCATGGTTGAAAAATGCCTAGGACGCCTAGGCAGGGACTAATCGGCGCATAGGTGCTCGTGTATTTTTTTAAAAAATTTGTTTAAGTATTTTTAATTTTTTAAAGACTAATAATTATAAATTATATAATACTTTATGTGAATCATAAAATCTTGGTTTGGATATGTTTATATTTGATTTATTTTATAATTTGCAAAATTTTCATTAGGTAATGCGAGTTATAAAATGTTTGGTGACATACATCTATGGACATGTTAATTGTTACTTTTAATAATGTTCATGAATCCCATCGAGTAAGTGGATATTGTTGAAAGTTGTATGTTATTACTTGTGCTTGGTCTATATGATACATTCATATATATCCATACTAGTGATGTCTGGGATTTCTTTGTTTGCACCAAGTGGTGGTTCTACCTTTTTGATATATTGAAATCTGAAGTTTTAGATGATACTAATTATGTGAATTGTAAACAAAGGGTTAATGCGTTGCTATCATTTTATGGTTATAGCGACATTATTTGTGTTGATGGACCTCCTAAAATGACTAAGCAAATTACTTATCATAGTGTGAAGTCTAAATATGAACAATAATTTAAGTGTATAATTTTTGGAAGGTCGTGACTAATTAATGATATATACTCATATGTGCTTTGTGGTCTTATTAAATCTCTTCGTGTGACTTATTTATACACTGCTACTACAAAAGAAATTTTGGATAAATTAGAAACAAAGTATGAAAAAAAAATCTAAATCTCGCCTAAATAATTTGTGGAGGAAATTCACTAGAACTATTTGTGATACTGAAAATATTTCTTTTAGTGTATAATTTGATATTTTGACTTTGAAATAAACTTAATAAAATATATTTTTTAAAAGTGAGGAGTATCGCAATATAAACAAAGCTTAAGAATTGAATTTACATTCAATGTAACAATAGTGACATGATAAGATGTATAACCTGATGATAACAACACATAAGCAATAGGTGATGAGGGTTGATAAACAAACAAACAAAGAAACCAAAACAAAAACAAAACAAAAACAAAACAAAACAAAAAAACAAAACCTTATTTTAAAATAATTCTATTCAGATTCGTCCATATTTAACAAATAGGATTTCAAAGAACATCTCTTTTTTAAATTCAAAAAATTACCATATATATATATATATATTATATATATATATATATATATATATATATATATATATATATATATATATATATATATATATTAATGCATTAGTCTTTATTATACATAAATAACCCTTTTAAGTTAAAAGTGTAAAGGTCATGACAGTGCATTCCTTAATACTTTCAACATCAATAAATATATTATATCGGGTTCTGTTTGGTCAAGCTTATAGCATGTTTTAAATACAAATAAGTTATAAGCTCTATTCAGTAAAACTTAGGGAGTTTAAAATAATAGCTTATTTTAAAATGCTACTCCACATAGCGTTTCAAAATAAGGTATTGACTTTTAACATTTTTTTTTGTTTTTATTAATTTACAAAAATAACACAATCTATCCTTGTTTAATTAAAACATATCTAGATATTTTCTAAATATTCGTTCACCCTTCCAAAAATACACAAAAATTAAATCCAAACATTGCTACTTTATTATGAGATGCTAAATCATAAATGTCACACACACACACACACTTTAAATTAATATTGCAATATATATCAATATTTAAAATTGAATATATAAATTTATAGAAACGTTCTTTTATGTCTTTTTACATTTATCATCTTATTCAACAACTAATTTTACCAAACACGTTACTTTTAATCAGTTAGCTTATTAGCTACTAACTTTTCAGTTTTCAACTTTCAACTAGCTTATAAGTTAGGTATGCCAAACAAAACCTCATCATATTACTATGTGACTTATCCTCATCTAGCTAGAGCAAGTCTATCAGAGATTTTTGTTTGAGTTTTTACAGGTTTTGAGGCTAATGAGTTGAAGATGAGAGGTGAGAGGAAAAAGAAGGAAAAAAAATAAATTACTTAGCTGGTTCATATTTCTTTATTTTTTTCATATATGATAGGGAAACAAAACATTTTTATTTTTATTGTAACTTTTCATTTCTTTTCTTTTCCTCCATTTCTTTATTTTTTCTAGTATTACTAACTTTATTAAAATTTAACTTCTATCTATACATACTTTCTTAATCTATTGAAACCCAATAAAATAAATACCTCTATTAAAGTTCGAACTTATAACCTCTCTTCCTCTATCTTATTTGGCTTCCTAAAATTTTTGCAAAAATCATGACTCATGGGATGCTCTAATAACTTTATTTATTTATAATATAAGTTAATTTGGGATGGGCGTTGTGCATGGTATTTGGTAGTGTAATCATTGGATACTGAAACTTCTGGACCACCTATCTTTAGACTTTAGCTTCATTTCCAAACTAGCATTATGTCATTATGTGGTGTAACTCATTCAATGGACATTAATGGATGGCCCCCATATGATGCGTCTTGTCTCTCTTTTCCTTTACTTTTTTCTAATACTCCGTATTATTTTTTATTGCTATAAACTCAGTTTTAAAAAAATAATAATAATAATAATAAAATATAACTTGGAATTTGTTTTACCAAATGCACCGACACTTTCACCTTGCGTAAGTTATTATCATTGGTTTTCGACAATCTATAAACCTGTTTGTTAAAATGGAGTGTTTTTGTATTTTATAGTGTGAACAAAATTAAAATGTATGCGTATATAAATTTTTATTACATCGCATTTTGCCTAAGAGTATAAATTAGAATTTATATATATCTCTTTTTTCACATTGAATTTTGACTAATAATACATCACTTTTCGCTTTTCAAAAATTGTTCACACAGGTGATATTTAACTTGGCATTCAGCACTATTTTCTTGAAATGGGTCTAATTTATGGTGTTATGGATGAGATGATGAAGCAACAAAACATCTAAATGAATAAATTTTGGTTCAAATAAAATCTCACTTTATAAAATGAAATACTAAACATTAGGTAGACTCACCAAAAATGTAATTTAATTTGATAGTAGTTCAACTACAAAAGGAATTGATGTAAAAACAAAAAAAATAATAATAATGTAAAAATAAAGCCTTCTCAACATTTAGTACTCTAGTCTATGTACACTTTCACACCGCTCGTGATAAAATACTCAAATTGGAATCAAGTTATGATGTTATGGGTGGGAGGTTTAAGTAACAAAATTGTGAACGATGCAAATTTGCTCTTTTTAGTTATAGTATGACCTTTTAAAATGAACAAGTAAACCTTTAGAGAATTTGTTTAAAATATAAGTGGTTGGTGGCCTTATTTCCAAAAAAAAAAAAAAACTAATGAGGAAAAAAAAAAAAAAAAGACAAAGAGAAGGAAAACAAAAGTCGTAAACGGTTGGCGGTAATTGGAGAAGCACAAAATTAATAAACGCCACGCAATTGACGAGGCTAGAATGAGGACGCACGCTGCCCCAACCTCCTCCATGTGGGGTGGGGTGTACACCCTGTTATTTCGTCATCATACCTAACGTATATTCCTCCAACTCCACATGCAACTTCTTCCTCTCTTTTTTTACATGATAAAAAAGATGTGAACATACATAAACTTTCTATATTAAATATAATCTTATAAATAAATCATCAAAACTAAAATAATTAAATAATTGAGAACTTGTATTTCTGAATAATAACAATGTTCGAGGATACATTACACACACACACACACACATATATATATATATATATATATAAAAGTAGAAGAGTTACAATAGAACAAGAACTACTAAAATAGTCGAAAAGCCTGGGCCTGTTTACTAACTGGAAATTTTCTCCAATTTTCTGGAAATTTGGAAAACTGGAAAACAGAAAACAGAAAACATGTTTACTAGCACAGTTTTTCATTTTGAAAACAGGAAATAATTTTCCAGTTTTCTAGAAAAATGAAACACTACTAAAAACTGTTTTCTAAATGGAAAACAGAATAAGCTATCATCTATTAGAGTATATGTCACTATAACCACATTCTCACCATTATCTACTTACATATTTATTCATTACTATGATTACATTCATTATCATACCACATTCTCACCATTGAAATCTATACCACGTTTTATATTTTGATTCAACTCAATTGATTATTGGTTCAGATATTTTTAATTATGTTATATCGGATACAAGTTTGGTCCAGATATCGAATATCGAAATTTTACATATATTACAATATTAGAATTCAAAATAAAAATTATATATTATATACATGTCATTCAAATAAATATATCCAAACATATTTTAAATATTAATATTATCTAAACTAAATTTTATATTAACTTAATAGATTATTGGTTTGGATATATTTTTATTTATGTTATATATAGATATAAATTTGGTTCGGATATCAAATATAACTTCTTCTTCTTTTTTTTTTTTTTTACATATATTGGACTTAAAATTTAAAATTATATTTATTCTATTTAAACCAAATATATTTTAAAATATTTTAAATATAAGGTCTAAAAATCACTCGAAATTAAACATATTGTTAATTTTATAACATTAATCTAAAAAAATAAATTTGAAAAAATAAGTGTTAGTAAAGAAGTTTTCTAAACAGAAAATAGAGAATGGAAAACAAAAAATGAAAACTGAAAAATTAGAAAACAGAAACCAGAAAACAGTTTTCTGTTAGTAAACATGCCCCTGAAGTTTGGTACAAAGAAACGAGAAATGTGGGGTCGGAAGAGGCTTCTTATAGATATCCCCTAGCTGGTCCTTCAAGCATTCTTGATAGTAGGGGGTTTTTTTTTTTTTCTGAGAAGTTTTTGTGAGTGTGATTAGGAAAGAGAAAATAGTATGGGAGAAAAAAAAACAAAACAAATATAATTTAAGAAAATAAAAATAAAGGTTTTGTCAGACGCGCCCAGCGTGCAGTGCAAGCGCCCACTGGGCGCGCTTGTTGCGTCTGACACGCCTCAGACACAACAACTCCATTCTTTTTTAGGGACAGAGTTACTGTACCAAAAATCATGTCCTGCAGGGCATTTTTTTCTTCTTTCTCAGCTCCTTGCCTCTCTCTCATCCAAGTAAGCATTACTGTACCAATAACCCCAAAAGATTCACTACTATGGATGCTCTTAGTGGAATTCACTTGAATTTTCTCACTTGAGTACATATTGTCCCGAACAAAGTGATAATCAATCTTATCATACATGTTTAGTATATGTGCACTAGAACACGACCAACCTCAAGCTCACGCAGTAACAAAAGAAAATACATGACCTCCGCATAACACCCTTATGATAAACTGTTTAATGATATTGTGTCTACGACGTGCAGTGTATGCCTACTATAACAAAAAGAGTTTTGACAACCGAAAATTAATGAAAATGAAACAGTAGCAGCAACCTCGTATTGAATTTGTTAAACGTCAGACGGGCAGGATATGATGCCGGCGTATGTAATGTTATACCTACTCTACGGTAGTTACGTTCCAGCTTGTAATTAAAGTAATATTAATTTGTGATTTGAAAATTATGGTGTAGCTCAGTAATCTAGTATCAATCAGTATGGAAAACGACATGGAACTTTAGTGCTTCACAATCGTAAAATATTGATTGTGCATATCGGATTGGATGTGATGGGATAAGAAGAGACGAGAGTATAGTGTACACTGCAAAAAGGGAAAGTGCAACGAAGGCATTCGGAGTGTTGTTTCTGACTAGGCTCAATTTATTGAAGTAGCTAGAATTTAATTAGGGTGTGTTTGATTGACAGGTTTAGCTATTAGAAATGGATATCAAAATCATTGTTATTGTTTAGTTGACAGGTTGTTAGAATACTATTATAGGTTTTGATTACTCCATTAATTGCAAAACTCATTCTCTAATAAAATAAGGATTTAATTTTCCTTCTTCTTCAGCTTCCCAAACTATTAATAATCATTCGCATTTCACCCTATTATCAAATATGCAAAATACTTTCACTAAAACCCATTACCCATTACTAAATATTTGATATCCATTGCGATTCCAATTCCCATGTGTGAACTAAATATAGCCTTAGTTGATTAATTTAAAATAAGTTAATATATGTATTTTATTATTAAGGTCTATAGTTGGAATTTTACAAATAATTTAAAAAATAAAGAGTTATAAAATGATTTTATTGTGGACACGAGTATACAAGTATTTCAAAACTTACTATTTATACTAGTTGAAACATATTTTGTGATTTACTTCCTCTGTCAATTTTCATAAGAGCCTTTGAAGATTTGTGAATTAGTTAAAAGATTTTGTATAATTTACCTGATTATCAACTAACCTGGATATTTGAGTTTTGTGTTTGGATTGGATATATTATGGGATAAGTATACAATTTAGTATTAAGTTTCAAAATTAAATTGATTAAATTTATTTTTTGTAATGAGCCTGAAATGGATTTATGAAGTTTAGGACCTAGTAGAATATGAGAGAATTATTAGTATGTGAAAAAAGAAAAAGGAGTGCAGAGTCAGCAACATAAATAGGACACCTCATGTGATCCCTTCAAAATCTTCTTTTTCCTTGATGATATCATGGATCTCAACACTCTTTTCTCCTCAATCCCTCCCTCACTTTCACACTCTTCTTCTCCATCTTCCTAAACCCATTTCTCTTTCTCTCTGCTCTCTCTTAAATTTGCTGCAGATTTAGCTCCACAATTTATCATCTGGTCTGATCTCTGCTATCAGCCATGGCTCCTGAAAAGGTATGTATGTGAGTCTGAATCTCATCTATCAGTTTCTTTAATTTGACCATTCATTCAATCAGTAAATTGCTAGTGTGTATATATATATTGCAACAGACCACTGTGATGTTCCTGACTGTTGATCTCAAGTGCTCCAGCTGCTACAAGAAGGTCAAAAAAGTCATTTGCAAAATTCCTCGTGAGTCTCTAACACCTATACACTATCTGGAATTGAATTAAGTTGGATCTATACATAAATGGTTATGTATGCATGTATAGTGTATTGAAATCAGATTTGGTAACAATTTTTGAGATATCTAATATATTTTGCTCATCAACATACACTTCCATTCTCTTATATTTCATGTTTTTTTCTTATTTTTCTAAACTATTAAAAATACCCTTTAATACTTTACAAAGTTACATGTTTAAAAAAAAAAAATTATTTATTAAGGTGTGGATCTGGCATTTGTACGATGTATAAGCATGCATTGTATATTGAATTGTACCGAATATTGTTAGTATCTATATTAAAGTATTTGATATAATCGAAATATCATGTACAATTGTGTGTGATACCAAAAACACGTGACAATTGGGCACCTAAAAATTTGTAAAGTTCCATACTCTAACTTTTGAGTACTATTGACCTGTTATAATGTAGCTACTTTCTCAATCAAATGAGTTCCATACCCTAACTTTTGTTGTGAATTTTTGGACAAAAGAAATCAGAGACCAAATATACAATGAGGAGGAGAATAAGGTGAGGATCACAGTGGTTTGCTGTAGCCCTGAGAAGATCCGTGACAAATTGTGCTATAAGGGAGGTGGTGTGATTAAGAGTATTGAGATTGTAGATCCTCCCAAGCCACCAAAACCTGCTGAAAAGCCCAAAGAGGCTCCCAAGGCTGAAAAGCCCAAAGAAGCTCCAAAGGCCGATAAGCCCAAAGAAGCTCCCAAGGCTGAAAAGCCCAAAGAAGCTCCCAAGGCCGATAAGCCCAAAGAAGCTCCCAAGGCCGATAAGCCCAAAGAAGCTCCCAAGCCCGAAGCTGAAAAGTCCAAGGATGCCAAGAAGTCTGAGAAGCCCAAAGGTCCTCCGGCACCGGAGCCGGTACCGGTGCCGATGAAGCAACCGGAGCCAATATCAAATGTACCGGCTCCCGGGCAAGTGACGGTGATGCCGGTTACTCACGGATTTCCACCACCGATGTACTGTTACGAGCCAAGTTATGAATGGTATGGAACACCGGTTGCACCACCACCACCACTACCACCACCCCGGCCGTGCTATGAAAATTATCCAAATTTGTGTCGTTGTGGACAGGCTAGAGGTTATTATGGGGGGTGCAGATGCGATTACACGTACTTTAGTGAAGAAAATACATCTGGGTGCACAATCATGTAACAATAATAATAATACTTATGGGTCATGATCATTGGGTTTAAGTGCCTAACTTTTTGTTCCTTTCTCAAGTCCGGCGAAACGCACAAGTGTCTCTATTGTATTATCTTTTTCATAAAAATAAGGTTAGTGGCCAGGTTGTTGCCTGAGTCGTATACTCGTATTGCATATATACTGTATATTTAAATTGGTTTCAATTCTTTGTTAAATTAATAAAAGCCTGCATTAATCATTGACTTTTGCATCGTATCATGTTCTAATCTTTCTTTTATTTCGACGTTTTAGCATTGTTTATTTTAATATCTAAATATTTATTTTCAACCTAATTAAGCTTACTCTTGTTCAAATCCAAAAAAAAAAAATAATAATAATAATAAAGTTTTCTTGCCCATAATAATAAAGTTTTGTAGTCATATCAATCGGGGAGAAAGAGGCAGAGATAAGGGAAGGGGTTGAATGTGTATAAAAATAAAGTTAAATACTGTTTAATTAATGCTCTAGAATCAGTTGCACCTCCTTCAGAATGTTCAGACGTGTGATCTACAATGATGGTAGTATATTATTGATAAGAGACAATACCTAATATAGTCATTGACTATAGTGATTTTACTCAATTTAGGAGTTAATTCCAGCAATGATCCTCCGACTATGTTGATTTTTCAAAATTAGTCCCCGACTTTTAATTTGGACAATTTAGGTCTCTCGACTTTCAAATTATTTCCAATGTTGGTCTTTTCGTCAAATTTTGGTTAAATTGAGGTCAAATGAAAGGATAAAATTGTTCGTTTACATGTTTAGTGTATTATTACTTGTATTTCTCCTATCATATACGATGTATATATGAATATAATCTCAGTCGAAGTCTCAATCGAAGCCATATAATCTCATTCGATGTCTCTTCGACTGATATTATATTCATATATATAGCGTATAGGATAGAAGAAATACGAGTATACAAGTGAACGGACAATTTTACCCCTTCATTTGACCTCAATTTAACCAAAATTTGACGAAAGGACCAACATTGGAAAGAATTTGAAAGTCAAGGAACCTAAATTGTCCAAATTAAAAGTCGGGGACTAATTTTGAAAAATCAACATAGTCGGAGGATCATTGCTGGAATTAACTCCTCAATTTAGTCTTAAATGACTTTTTGTGGTTAATTTAGTCATGATTTTACTCAATTTAGTCATTTGTTAAAAATTATGTTAGTGAACGGTTAGAAATAGGGTCTTAATGGTAATTTTTCATCCTCCCTTATTAAATACACGCAAAAATATAAATATTCGTACCCAAATATTTATTTACTCTATATTTATTTATTGAGGGTTGAAGTTGATTTGGTACGAAAATTTGCATTTCTGCGTGGATCTTAATAAGGGAAAGAAGATTCCCAAATGTGATGAAGGATGAGAAATTACCATTAAAACTCGATTTCTTACCATCAACTAATCGAATTTTTAACAAAGGACTAAATTGTATAAAACCATCAAAGTCGAAGACTATATTGCGTATTAACTCTTATTGATAATATCTCTGCTATATATAGAGCAGATGATATTACCCAAAGAGTGTAGTACAATCATGTAGTATGATAATGTCTTCCATATAAAAAATATTGTCCATTTTGATTAGATATAATTATATAAATCATGTTTTGAGTAATAAATGTTATTTTGAGTACTACTAACTCTGTTACAACGTAGTGTTAACCGGGACACTAGATGCCACTAGATCACAAGGTCTTTGGCGAGTAATAAATGTTATATTTATAAGGAATGCAAATTTTTGTGAGGCATCTCAATTTAGAAAGAATGACAATTTTTAAGACAATGAATGTATCAAGTACAAAAAGCTCTTTTTCATTATAGATAAATACGGAGTATAAAATAAAAAATGTGCAATATAATACTAAAAGTAGAATACATAGTGAAGTATGATACCACAGTAAATAAAAGATGTTAAATAATGTGCGTGTATGGTGTTTTTAATGGGGTGGAACATATATCTCTGCGAATTTTTCATTTGGTGAAAGCTAAGTAGTGCTTAGGAATTATTAACAAATTAACATGCTTTTATTGAATGCCATTCATGTAAAATCCAGGGAGAGAAATAGCAGTGTAAAAAAGAGACATTATGGCTTTCAAGATTCATGGAGGTTCTCTCTTGAGTCTTGACTCCATCCTCTTTTACAAATGAATTGGTATTTTTTTTTTTTATTTTTTCCACCCAAACAAGATTCATTCATTCAATCATATGTACAAGTGTGCAACCAAGAACTCGCGAAACCGGAGCAGGGCACCTGCTTTACATCTTATGGTTTTGCCACCCTGATTGAACTGGAAACATCAACAACTTGTTATCAACAATCGCATAAACGAACCAATCAACAAAATGAAAGAAAGATGTATTTAGATTGATTACAGACCTCTTTAATGAGGAGTTTGTTTGTCTTATGTTGCCATCATACTTATACTTTATTGTTGATGATGAATCCTTTTCTCTTATTGCTGCTTCTCTCTTTGTTTTTCGAGACTCCACTCCTATGGCCTTTGTCAGTGTCTCAATCTTTTTTGTTAGCATCTGCAATTTTCAGAATCAGTTGCTGATGAAATTATTAAATGTACGTTTTTGTATGTGTTTACTGATTTGATAGATACTTCACCTTGATTTCTTCGTCTTTGGCGTTCAAAGCATTTTCTTTCGTATCAAAGCATTTCCTCATGTTTATGACCTCTTTCTGAAGTCTGTCATAAAGGAATCCGGATACCATATCCTCGTCGTTTTTAGTGATTTCATAGTCTCTGCTCTTATTGTTGAAATTCCCTGAATCTGTGAGTTTATTATCAGAGTTCTCTTTCATCCCTGCATTTTCTTTTTCACCATTGTCGTCGTCATCAATCCTGTTTCTGGAATACCACAGACCATGATGTCTCTTTTTCTGATCATTATTATTCTGCTGCTGATTTGGTTCACCAGAATTGTCTGCACTACTTTCTTGGTCTGAAGTTCTGTTAATCATGGAGGGTCTTGGCTGTGATGCAGACCTCTTCTTGGTCACATAATTGCTTGACAGAATTCCAAACAAGTGGTTGGCTTTTTCAGGCTTTGAGAATCCATTCAACACCTTAGGATTTACATTGTTATTGGCTGTCTGTTTTAACCCTTGTTCAAGAGTCTTCAACCTTAACTTCAGCTTGTCCTGCACCAAAACCAAAAAAATGTTAGCATTTCAAAGCCTCAAAATTGGGTTTATTTTGGAATAACATTAGACTTTTTACTTTTAGCTGTGCTTCTGCCTTTGCTGTTCTCTCTGATATGGCAAGCTTGTCCTTCAACCGCTGCATCTCTGCCTGTAAATCCAAACCCGAAATTATAATTAAACAACAGATCTTGAATCTAAACAGGCCAGGATCGGATCGGAAAGGAAAGTTTGAAACCTGCAATAACCTTCTCTCTTCTAGCCACTGTTTTACTGGCATAACTTTGTCATTCTCATCTTTCCACTCGTTTGCCACGACAGTTGCCACTCGATTTGCTGACACCTTTACTCGTGCCAGTTCTCTTTCCAGTGTCCTCCTCTCTTCCTATATATAACAAGTTTAATTTGCAGAAAAAAACTAAGATCAGATGTTAAATTAGTTTGCAGAAAAACTGAGATCATATCATTGGCATATATGATTATTTTTTTTTACTTGTATCTCAGATATCTGTCGTCTATAGTCACGAATAGTGTTGGCAGCTGCACCCCCTGCAAGAATGGCTTCCTCGAGCTCCAGAATCGTTTGGCTCAGCCTTTCAACCTCCAATACCTTTTGACGATTTGTCTTGTCGAGGATTTTGTTCTCCTCCTGCATGCATTAAATTTGCATCAGATGAGAGGAATAACATTAACTTCACCAATCTGAAAATTTCTTGCCTGGCAGATTTCAATCTGTCTCCTAAGCTCAAAATTTTGATTTTGAACTTCCTCTACTATCAGAACTCTCTCCAGGGCACTCTTCAGTATCCTCTCAGCTTCCAGCAAGGCTGCTTCTTTCGACTTGTTATGCCGTTCCATTGCCCTTTTATCCTCCTGCAACGCTGCAATCTGGAAACGGTTTTAATTAACGTGAGAAATTGTGTTCAGTAACTTCAAATTTTCAACGTCAACGTACCTCGTTCTTGTACATCTTGATCTCGGCTTCGAGGGGAGCAATTACAGACTCAATGGGAATAGACTCATCTTCCTTCTGCTCAGCATATACTCTTCTTAGTGCTGCTTCTGCAGCATATTGTGCTGTCAGGGCTTCTTTCTTCTCATTCATTAGCTTCTTGGTTTCGAGATTCTGCATCAATTTTGGATCAAACATTTCATCTGCTGCCTTTTACTCTAATTTACAACAGAAGTAGAATAGATTACTAAACCAAGTGCCAAACCTTTTGTTCAACAAGGTTTTCGCTGATTTTCAACTTCTCTTCCAATCTCTTAACTTCATTCCCAAGCTGGAAAAAAATAAAAGTTATGCCAAATTCTGCTTCAATTTAGATATGCATGTTCATGTACACTTGAGGAACAAATTTTGTTTTTCTTAACTATTGTCTTGTTTAAGACATTTTTCAGTACCTCTTCAAGAGCCTTGTCCTTGAGCTGTTCTGTTGCTCTCAATCCCTTGTTTTCACTTTGTGCCACTCCCAGCTCTCTTTCCTTCTCTGTAATTTCAAAATTTTCATAACATTCACCCACATTTTTACATTAAAAAAAAAAAAAAAAAAACTTTACAAGTTATCATTTAGCATTATTGAAAGTCTTCTGATCTCTTAAAAATCGTGTTTCTATCCACTTTAGGGATTTACAATATCACTGGCCACTATTTTCTG
This sequence comes from Ipomoea triloba, assembly GCF_003576645.1. Classification (NCBI taxonomy): domain Eukaryota; kingdom Viridiplantae; phylum Streptophyta; class Magnoliopsida; order Solanales; family Convolvulaceae; genus Ipomoea; species Ipomoea triloba. The sequence continues at coordinate 18,505,202 of NC_044930.1, read as the reverse complement.
TCCACCTTGAAAAGTGAACTAAAATTTCTATCCACTTGTTAAGTGGACAAAATATTCATCAGCTCAATTGTGTTTTTGTCTGATCACCTATGAGTATAACGCTGTAACGTTGAAATTCTTATTACTCATAAATCATGGAGCTATAGAAAATTTTATATAGTATTTTAATAAAACTGCAATGTTATTGTCAGCAGCAGCCTGGAAATTAAGCATATCTGGTTCTAATGAACAAAAATAAAAAATAAAAAAATAAAAAATAAATAAATAAAAAGGCTACCTAAGAAGCTAGTGTAATTGTTTTTTCATTATTAGTACTATGATTATTAAAAGAAGAAAGGCAACCTGAGCTCTTTCACAATGATGATTGCTGAATAAAGTGTGGCATAAAGTGGAAGAGATAGGTGGAAAACCCCACCTAATACCCCAATTACAAATATTGTTAAAGTTTTTTGTGGCTTAAACAATCCTAAGTCCATTGTTAGACAGTCTGGAACAACTTACTCCCTATTGACTGCTTAGCAACACTCCATTTATCAATTCAATTGATGATCACTGGTTAAGCTCTCATCACCTTCAAATCCTACCTTTATCTTATTATTAATTATTTGACACTAAAAAAAAAAAAACATATACCTCATCTTATGCTTATTTTATTTGAACTAGGAGTTAAGTCACATAATTTTATTTTTCAAGACAAAAACTTCTACCTATAATCCAATAAATATAAATTAAGTAGTGACTTATAAAATGTAAAATAGATGTATGCATTATTATGAAACTAACTTCAAACTGATGGATCCAAGGAAACGAAAGAAAGAAATTAGAAATAGAACAAGAAAACTTACTATAGATATTGTTACATTGTTACATAAGGAGGTGTTTGGTAACCAGTTGTTAGCTGATTGGGTTAGTAGATTTGATTAGTTAATAGTATTGTCTAATTGTAGAAAGATGTTTGATAAATTAGCTGTTAGCTGATGATATGCAAAATAACTTTCTAAAAAAGTTAATCGTAAAGCCGCTGAATTTTAGCCTTTTAGAGCAATAAACTGTTAACAAAAAAAATTAATTAGGCCCTGTTTGGTAAATAATTAGCCTATCAGCCAATTTTGGCTTATTTGATCACTATTAGTTGTTTGGTTAATAAGCTTTTTGTAACTCAAAAATGCTAAAATTCAAAAGGTCACTCAAAGCAACCTTTTCAATTAGCTTTTTGAGAAAAGAAATTATACCAAACAACTATCCACTAACAACTAATTTATCAAACAACTTTCTATAATCAGCTAATATTATCAACAAATCATTCATTCTAACCCAAACAGCCAACCCAATCAGCCAATAGCCATTTACCAAACAGGGCCTTAACCAAACACTTATATTGGTTGTTTAAACAAGTCAAACAAGCCAAAATTGGCTGATAGACTAACTATTTTACCAAATAGGACCAAAGGCCTTGTGGTCTAGTGACACCCGGTTGCACCCCACATGGGAGGGGGTGTGTTCGAGCCTCAGTGGAGGCGATATTGGCTCTTTGTGCTTCATTTGGTTGAGAAAGTAGTTATGAACAGATACTACACTGTAACAAAGTCAATAGTACTCAAAATTTTTTTTTCTAACCAAACAGGGCCTAGTCTTATTCTTTTAATTTTGTCACATTACATCCTTAAATTTTATTTGCTTGTCACAATTAGTCTTCCTTTTAAAATTTGTTATTTCACAATTTAATAAAGTGGGTTAATATATATGTAATTTAATCATTCAATCTTCTTGCACCAACATGTAATTTCTATCCCTCTCTTGTAAACTTTTTAAATTTGAATAATTAAATTACATATTAGTAATATTTATTAAATGATAGAATAACAAAATTTTTAAAATGATAACTACTTGTTACAATAAAATGAAAAATTAAGAATGTAATGTGACAAAAATAAAAAGCGGACCGGGAGTAACTACATTAGTTAATAACTAAAAATGAAATTTGTTCTATATGAATATGATGAGGTTGATCACCATATATGGTTAGTCTTGATGCATGCATGAATTGAAGTTTTATAGAATTATAGTTGAACATCAGGTTTATGTTTTATATTATATGCAACATTGTACTTTATATAATACTCTGACCAAATTGCCCTCATGGTATTATGTTTAATTAACCAAATTGTCTTTCAGTATTATATATGTTTTAAACAATGGCTTATAATTCTATCTCTTCCAATAGTATTTTATGAGTTATATATATCATGTTTCGAATAAAAAAATTACGGATTATATATAAAAATAGAAACTCACATCAAAATTATATACGGGGTATTGTTTTCTTAGAAATTTTATTTTCTTCTCAATAATTTCATTATGTGTGTATATAAAGCACCAATGAAGGATATACCCTTAATTTTTGTCCTTTTTGTCCATAACAATGGTACATCATGCAATAGTTATTATACCTTGCATTTTACTCAGACCAAATTGCCCTTGTGCTATGTTTTTAAATAATGGTTTATAGCTTCCTTCTCTTCCAATAATAGTTTATGAGTTATACCAACAATCTGATAGCAAAATTATAGATCATAGAAATCCATAACACATTTCAAAATTATATACGGAGCATTACTTTTTTCAATAATTTGAGTATAATCATTATTTTAAGAGTAATTCTAAATATCCCTTATATTTTGTTTCCATCCAATCCATCTCTCATCATGATGTGGCAATATTTAATTTGTTACTAAATTTCACTTTTAATTAGTGGTAGGTCAACCAAATAAAAGCCACGTTCTTTCAAAAAAAAATATAACAGGAGTGGTGTTACTAGTGTGCTATGCGCACATGGATATATATATATATATATATATATATATATATATTGGTCCTTAATCAGGTGAGAACCATGTCCCAAGTGAGATCAGTGATTTAGATTTGTCCTCACATCCACACCTAAAGAATTTTTCTCACCAGAATAAAAATCTATATATATATATATATATAGTTAATACCTCCCATGGTTCTCTAAGTATTAAGGTTTTATCAAGTGTGGTCCTCCGAATTTAAAATGACCACGAGACCTTCCCTAAGTTTTAAAAAATAATCACTCGTAGTCTTAATTCTTAAAATAACTCGAATTTAAAATGACCACGAGACATCTCTAAGGATCATGGGTGGTTATTTTTTAAAACTTAGAGGACGTCTCGTGGTCATTTTAAACTCGGAGGACCACAACTTATAAAATCATAATACTCGGAGGACCATTGGAGGTATTAACTCTATGAGAGAGAGAGAGGGGGGGAGTGAGAGGATAAACCTTTGAGTTGATTCTGCAGATTGGTGAGCTCCAAGATGAAAGGGTCAGTGTGAAGAAGACACTGTTCTGCAACACCAACTTCTTCATATCCGGCCGCCATCTTTTTGCTTAATTGTTGCAAGCAACTAAGCCTTGTATCAGAAGGCGGAGACACAACAACAATGCCACAACAAAGACCAGAGAGAGAGAGAGAGAGAGAGGCCAACAATATAATGTGAAAGATGAGAACAACAACAAAAAGAAATAGTGTTTAAGGAATATAATGAAAGAAACAAGAGAAAAGAAAGATGGAGTTCGAGGCCAGGTCAAATTTAAATTGCTTTACAGGGTTAAGTTAGGAGAATATTGAGTTGAATGAATGGCATGGAAAGAGTAGTCCATACTTATAAGGGATGGAGTTTGGACTTTGGAGTTAATTCCCTTTTTGTGAAGCAAACTCTGACAATTAACATATCCCATTAGCCGGCTTTGCCGCCTATCTTCCTCATTTTCGATTATGACCGTTTTTATTTTTTAACAAGATAATCACTGTATTTTAATTTCACAATAATATAATGAATTAACTAATAATCAATTTTTTAAATAATACTTAATTGCTCCATTTTCAAACTGTTTGCAATGTAATTTTTCATATTATTTACTTTAGTATTAATGTATAAAATTCAAATAGATAAAAATTAATTACACTAAATTTACTATTCAACTAAAAATTTAAATAAAAATACATTATATATATATATATATATATATATATATATATGTATGTATATATATATATATATGTATGTATATATATAGGAGCGCGCTCAGTGCGAACCATCACCTAGGAAGGAAATGAGAACGCTGAATCATATTTAATTTAAAAAAAAATAATGCAGTGGCATTTTTGTAAATAACTCAAATTTTGGTGCAAGTAATTGTGTTATAAGTACACCTAGTTTTACTTACAAGTGCACATATTTTCACTTACAAGTACCCCAATTTTTTCACTTACAATTACAAATAATTTACATTGTTAACATTCATGCACCTAGGTGCAGCCACTTATAACGTTAGGTGCAACTAGTTATAACATTAGGTGTACTTAGTATTGAGCTCAGCGTACATTTTACTTGCACTTGTGCACCTATTTTCACTTACAAGTGCAAGTAATTTACCTTGTTAACATTCATGCACTAGGTCCACCTAATTATAACATTAGGTCACCTAGTTATAACATTAGATGTACTTAGTATTCATGTTCAGTGTACAATTTACTTGCACCTGTAATACATTTTACTTGCACATATAATACATTTTACTTGCACTTGTGCACCTATTTTCACTTACAAATGAAATTAATTTACCTTGTTAACATTCATGCACCTAGGTGCACTTAGTTATAACGTTAGGTGCAACTACATCTGGACATGTGGCGCGCTGCGAAGTGTTCTCAGTTCTCTCATGGGCGGGTAGTTTTCACCTGAACGCGATCATATATATATATATATATATATATATATATATATATATATATATATATAATAAACTAAAAAGAATGTTGATTTGGTCAATAATTATTAACATGACAAGTAAAATAAACAGAATAAAAGAGATTTTATACAAAAAGTTTATAAGTAGTATTATTCTCTGTGATTATATTGTTATAGTGAAAACAATATAAATCTAGGCAAAGACTAGAGGATGAAAGTTAAGTTGTCCTATACCATTAGACGAAAGATTCACCATTGTGATGGAAAAGGCTTTGATAAGCAAAGAACAAGCTAAGGGTGGTAGGTGCCCAAGCCGGGCATCCACTTAACAAATTCGAACCATCTCTTGAAACCTTTAATTTCTCGGTATTCAATAGTGACATTAAGGGTTCTGTCGATTAATTTTGTTGGGTGGAGTTTTGGACAGTCATATTCAACATCCTGTAGTCATCAAAACGCGACACTGATTATTATATATGTAAACATAAGAAAATAAAAGTATGTATTTATTACAGTACTAGTTATAATTTTTGGTAAAGTAGTAAACTATAAAAGTATAAGAACATTTACAACTTTTGATATAAGTGCTTGATCCTAACAAATTTGAAATTGATTGAGTCAAATACTATTAAACTTTATATATGTGAGAGTTCTTCCAAAACATGTTGCTCCATTATCGCATTCCATACCTTGACGAATTTGATCCCTTGCACTATCCTTAGTTGGGAATATATAATATTATATTGTTAGAAAAAATCTACAATGCTAATTGTATTCGATACAACACCCCCTCCCCCACCACACACACACATTGTGACGGGTTTCAGCGCGGAAGAAGTCTTGGATGCTATCATGTGGTTAGATCTGAGCCGTTGATCAAATCTAAATCAACGGCTCAAATCAATGAAAGTTTTAAAAAAAAATGAGTGTCTATAAGGAAGAAGCATAAGCTGAAAATGGTGCACGTTATGTGATAGAAATACACACCAAGTGTTAGAACAACACACCTTAAGTCTTAACATCGCGCACCTTCAGCTTATAACAATGGCGCACCTTAAGTGATACAAAGACACCTTAAGAAGGAAACCACGCACCTAAAGTTTTAAATTGATGTATCTTAAGTTTCAACAAAAAACGCACTTAAGTTATCAATTAAAAAACTGACGCACCTTAAGCACAGAAACCACACACCTTAAGAAGGAAAACAATGCACATTAAAGTACAAAACATGCGCACCTTAAGCACGGAACTTACACACCTTAAGCACATAATTGCACTCACCTTAAGCACAAAAATCACGCACCTAAAGAAAAAACACGACGCACCACAAACCCTACGCACCTTAAGTTTGACCTATATGAAAAATAACCAAATTGCCACCGCGTTTTTTAAAAACATTGTTAATCCTGAACGTTGTTTTGGCAAGATCAATGGCTCTCCTCTCACTACACAACCGCACCTGAGCACCCCTACATATATATAGACACACATACATACTATCTTTCTTACTACATGTACCAATAGTATTTGATATTAAAGAAAAGAATTGAAGAAAGAAATAATAGAATATAATATAAAATTCTCCGGCGTCGTAATCGGAAAAGGGGTGATGGAAAGCTCCGTCTGAATGAAATAACGAATTGCTTAAGCGTTAAACCCTCCATCCGTGAGAAAACCTGGCTTTAGATGTTAATTTTTTGGTAAGTAAATGAAGGCTAAGTGTTGATATAAGAAAGAAGTGGTTTGGAAGATATATGCACTTAATCTATCCCTAAATTATTGTGGAGGGAAACATTACCACCACCACTTCTTTGCTTTTAAGTATGAATCACTACTTGAATATTTTTTGGATGATATTATCGTAATGCTAAACCCCAATATATATATAAATGCGCTTCCTAATAACATGAATGTAAATGATCAAATGTCTCAAACTGATGCACCTTAAACTTCGAAATTATGCACCTTAAACTGGAAAATAATGTACCTTAACATTTAAGCATAAGCACCTTAAGAGTTAAATTGATGCACTTTAAACTAGAATATAATGGACCTTAAACTTTAACATTTTTGAACCAATGAATTTATTTTAGAAATTTTAGTTTTAAATATTTTTTAGGATAGTTCCATATTAATTTTTTTTCGAACTACAATTCTTAAGAGGACCAATCTTAATTTTACATATATGCATGTATAAATACAAAAATAAATAAATAAATAAAAATTGGAGTCTTAAAAGTAATACAAAAAGCTTGGGGTTAAGCTAGGTACCGTATTGATTATTACAAATATGAGTTGGAAATTTAATTAATTTATATCAAATTGATTGCTAGAGATGAAGTGTCAATTCAAAATTTTTTTTTATACAATTTTAAAATTAAGGAATCATAATAAATAAATAAATATATACATACATACATATATATATATATACATACATACATACATACATATATATATATATATATATATATATATATATATATATATATATATATATATACATCAAATATTATACATTATTTGAAGAGAATTTTCAGAAATTTATTAGGAGAATCAGATAGGCCATAAGTCAACTTTCAAACACTACTTTGATGTTTTCTTGAAACATGAGAAGCGACAATGGGAGGAGTCAACCGTTCCTTCCATTGCCAGCACTACCGCTTAGGAAGAAACAAAAATTAATTACAGACACAAAAGATTTGTGAACGCCAATTATCAATTTAATTAATTATGATTTTTTTTATTAATTAGGCTCTGTTTGGCAGAGCTTATTTAGGAGCTTATAGCTTATTTTAAGCTACTAATAAGCTAGAAGCTCTGTTTGGTAATGTTCTCAAAATAAGCTAGTAGCTTAAAATAAGAGCTTATTTTGAAACGCTACTTGGGGTAGCTTTTCAAAATAAGCTAGTAGCTTTTTAACTTTTTTCCATCTTTATCCTTATTATTTTAAATAAATGACATCCTTTATCCCTCTCAATTAAAACCCTTTTGACATTTTCTTTTCATTATGTTTGGTTGTAATTTCAGTTTGATATTTATGTTTGAACATTAATTTTTGTATGAACTAACCTTATGAATTATAAATATTTTTTTTTTACTTTATATATTTTGAAATATATATATGTTCTTACTTTATATTTTATTTAAATATATTGATTTCATTATTTTATATTTTAATATATAAACAAACCTATTTAAAATTAAAGTTATTTAAATTGTATGAATATGTCCTTTTTAGTCTTTTTACATTTATCAGCTTATCAAAAAGCTAATTTTATCAAACACTTTTAAGCATAACAGCTCTTCAGATTTCAGCTTCGAGCTTATAGCTTTTCAATTTTCAGCTACTTTTCAGCTTTCAGCTACCTTTTCAGCTAGGTTTGCCAAACATAGCCAGTCAAACAGTTATTGATAGATTATTGGTAAATGGGAATGTATTACATTCTTTAAAATTAAGTATATTATACTCTTTTTAACTTTCAAAGTATTATGATAATTTTATTTTTCGACTTTGACTTATAATTGAGTAGAACGAGCTTATCAATTTTTTTTTTTATATAATTAGTATTTTTTATGCGCGAAGCGCAAAAGTTAATGCCCAATATTAATAATAATCTATATTAAAATGTTAGATATATTAGATTTTAGATCGATATTTATATTATTGTATAATAATGAAATGTAAACCATTTCTATAAATTTGATATTTATATTTTAGGAAATAACTTATATAGTAATCCAATATATAATGTCTATATTTTATTTTTTTTGAAAAAAAGGAAATTATATTAAAAGCTCCAAAATGGAGTCAGGGGAAACAACATCCCAAAACATAACATTATTCTGCAAAGAGGAAAAACAGTCTCCTGCTAAAGCATGGGCTAAGCCATTAACTGATCTAGGAATAAAGTAGACAGCACAAGAAACAAAAGAACTCAAAATACTAAGGCAATCTCTCGTGGAAATACCAATATACGAAAGAATCTGAGAAGAAGTTCCAAGATTACCACATAGAATTGCGCAATCTGTAAGCACAACAACATTATCTTCATTCCTGTTCTTTAACTAAGAATGAGCCTCCTTACAAGCAAGAGTTTCTGCCATAATAGCCAAATCGCAAAAAGGAAGTGGAGTATTCATCTCTGCAACAAAGCCACCATTTGGATTCAATAATACCACACTTGTCGCAGCTCTCCCCGTAACACTGTCGTAGGCAGCATTAACGTGACAACGAGAATAAGATGGAGGGTAATAAGTTTGACCATGTAAAGGAATAGTAGAGCTCGATGAGGGCTGGGAAAGCTGCCGATTTTGTAAAGAAGTAACCGCCACTGCCACCACTGAGGCAGGTGTTGGCACTTTGGCCTCCCACACTGCTGAGTTGCGAGCATTCCATATTGCATAAAGTACCGCTGCAACTTTGATAATTGCTTCTCCATCCACTGAATTAAAGGCCTGTTGGATCCACATCGGGAAAGATACACCAACTCCATTGGGGATATCAAGCTGAGAAATACTCCATACAGAAGCTGCAAAGTCACAACAAGCAAGAACATGTGTCACATCTTCCACCTGTACTGCATAGAGGGGCATAGGGGATTAATATCCAAATGTCTCTGCATTAAATTAGAAGTAGTAGGGAGGGTATTAGTAATAGCCCTCCAGATAAATGTCTTCCATTTCGGGGGAATCTTTAAATTCCACAACTTATTCCAAATATTAACGCCACTGGACAAAGGTGCAACAGATCCCCTAACACGCCTATAACCACTCCTCACCGAATATATGCCACGAAGATCATCAATCCAGTACCACGAGTCAGTATAACCCGGGCTATTAGGCACTCGCTTAATTAAATCAATATCCCTTGGTGCAAAAATATCCAGTAAAATAGGGACATCCCATGAATTTGTAATAGGATCAATTAACCCCGAAACCGTAGCATCAGATAAATATGGAGGTTGAATAGAATGAACCATGGGGTCTGAATCAGGCAACCAAGGAGAACCCCAAATTTTATTGCTTGTACCATCTCTAATTCGCCTTCGGATTTCCCCACAAATCAAGTCTTTAGCTGCAAAAATACCTCTCCAACAAGCACTTGGATTTGCACCAACTGTGGCATCAACGAAGGAGGAATTAGGAAAGTACCTGGCTTTATACACACGAGCCACAAGGGAAGCAAGATTAGTTAAGAATCGCCAACCTTGCTTACCCAAAAGAGCCAGATTAAAAGCACGTAAATCCTTGAAACCCAAGCCTCCTAAACTTTTCGGAGTGTACATGCGCTTCCATGACATCCAATGAATCCCTTTTTCGTTACTTCCTCCTGTACCCCACCAGAATCTATTCATCAGACGCTCCAAGGCCACACACAGCGAATCAGGGAGTAAGAAAACACTCATCGAAAAGGTATGCATAGATTGAGCTACACTTTTCAATAATATTTCCTTACCAGCACGAGATAACAGCTTCTTATTCCACGAAACAATTCTCTGTCTAATTTTATCCTCAATATAAGCAAACACTCTCCTCTTTTTGCGTCCTACAAAAGATGGGAGACCCTAATATTTACTAAAATCAGCTGCCTGAACCATGCAAGAGTGTTTGCAACTTCAGCTCGGTCAGTGTCACCAATATTCCTGCTAAAGCAAACATTGGATTTTTGAAAGTTGACAGCCTGTCCAGAAAATAATTCATAGGATTGTAGACAATGTTTCACAACCACAGCTTCATTCAAATTAGCCTTAAAAAAATAAAAGGCTATCGTCGACAAAGAAGAGATGAGAGACTGCATGAGCTCCCCGGGCAACTCTACAACCATGGATTGTTCCTGTAGCCTGAGCTTGTTGAATCAGCTGTGACAAACCTTCAGCACAAATGATGAATAAGTAAGGAGACAGCGAGTCACCGTGCCTGAGACCCCGGGTGGGAACAATTGAACCACACATGAACCATTAATCAAGATATGATACTAAACAGTGGTCACACAAAGCATAATTAACTCAATCCATTTAGGATCAAAACCCAAAGCCTCTAACATCTTACGGAGGAAGACCCATTCCATACGGTCATAAGCCTTCGCCATATCCAACTTCAACGCAGCCCAACCAGTCTGACCCAATTGTTTTCTATTCAAATAGTGGCCAACCTCTGCAGCTAACAAGATATTATCAGTGATTAGCCTGTTAGGGATAAAAGCGCTTTGAGATTCTGAAATCACTGAAGACATGAGAGGTTTCATCCGGTTCGCAATCATTTTTGCCATAATTTTGTAAATCACTTTACATAACGCGATATGCCTGAGATCAGATACAGCTTCAGGGGGATTCTTCTTCGAGATTAACACAACGTTTGCATCATTCAACTGACTAGGAAAAGAGCCTGAATGTAAACAGTTCAAAACAAAATCTGTAACGTCCTTACCAACCACGTCCCAAAAATGTTGGTAGAAGTCAGGATTCATCCCATCAAGACCTGGTGCCTTATCAGGGAACATGGAGAAAAGAGTCGTCTTAACTTCCTCCGCTATAAACGGGAGAAGGAGAGCAGCATTCTGATCCGAAGTCACACGCGAAGATAAGGTTGGGAAAGAAATCATATCTTGTGTCCCTGAAGCAGTGAAAATATTTTCATAGTATGACAAGATAGGCACATGAAAGTTCTCACCCTCTAACCAATTCCCTTAATCATCCTTTAACTTACTGATTATGTTCTTTTTCTTACGAGAGCCAAGGCAAAGTGGTGATAAAATTTAGTATTTGCATTTGCACCCCGCAACAAATGTTGTTTTGCACGTTGCCTCCAGAACACATCTTCCTGAGCTTCAAGACGGCTTAACTCCCCATCTAGACGTTTAAACTCCGCCACAGAGGAGTGATCAGTATGTCCCCGGAGTGACTGAAGTTTCCCACGGAGCTTTTTTTAATGTTCTTGCCAAACATATGAAAACTATCACCACCCCATGCTTTCAATCTCTCACCGCATAACAATAAACAATCTTGCAAACCTTGCCCCCTCCCTTTCTGCCATGCTTCTTCCACCACACCCCTCCACCCCTCATCTAGAAGCCAAGCCATCTGAAATATAAAACACTTCCGTACTCCATGAGATAAAATATGCATACCCTTCACATCAAGAAAAATAATTGAATGATCAGACGAACGAGATAGAGTATTTACCACTTTGACAGAAGGCATGGAAGATCTCCAAGCATAAATCGTGAGCACCCTGTCAAGTCTCTCCTCTACCCAGGCATCAGTGCCTCGGCCATGCTCCCAAGTGAACGGGTAGCCCTCCATATGAAGAGTGTGCAAACCACAATCATCTAACGTTTCTCCGAAACCCCTAAGTAAATTCTCCGGATGGTGATTATGCTCTCGTTTTTCATGCTGAAAAACTAAGTCATTGAAGTCGCCTATAATAACCCACGGAAGAATGGAACGGTCACGCAGTGAGCGTAACAACTCCCATGACTCCCTTCGTCTATTGCGCTCTAGGTAACCATAGAAACACATCATCCTCCACGGAGTGAGTTCGGAGCAGCTCACCTCAACATCAATGTGGTGTCTAGAAAAACTCATCAATCGAGCAGTATTATTCGATTTCCAAAATAGTGCTAGTCCACCACTCAATCCTACGTTGTCCACGTAAAATAAACTATCAAACCCCAACTTCACACGCAATCGTTCCCATGGATTCTTCCAACTTTCGTTTCCATGAGAAAGACAAAGTCTGGCTTCTAATAGGACACCATGTCCATAACCTCACGAACTGTACGTGGATTGCCCAAGCCATGACAGTTCCAACTTAAAGTACTCATTGGGAAGGGCGGGCTTGAGTACCAGGACAGGCCACAAACAAGTTTTTTGGCACAACAAACGTAGAATCATCACTAACTTCATTCTCCGGCACTCTACGCCTTTTTTAAAGGCAACAACCAGGCTGCTCACATAACCTTCCCTTCTCCTAGCCGAATTATCCACAGCAACCCTAACCCCTTCAGACGTTGCAGCATTACAAGCCGAAGGAGTACTGGTACCGGCATGATTTGCAGCAGCGTTATTTTCAGTAGGTGACTGCGTATTTAAATTTGGAGCAGTCTGTTCAGCAGTGTTGAATTTATCAGTAGCAGCCGGCGCCGTCTCCTTATCAACTCCCATAGCAAACTGATCAGGTCCAGCCCATGCCCCGCGCTCCACCGTTTTTTCTGGTGCAATCCAGCGTAGCCTGATAAGTGCATATTTGATCATATATTTATCCCATATTTAAATCTATATTTACCACTTAATATTAATATTATGTTCATAATGGATCATAATTGATGAAAATCATATATAATTGAACATAATATTAATATTAGGAACTTTGTGTCATAATTGTTGTTAATTAGATGATTTAATCCTAATCTTATTGTTAATTAGGCAAAGTGGCGTGAGGATGGAATTCTTTGAAGACAAAAAATATGCAAAGTGGTAATAGTGTGATGAGCATGTGGACAAAAGGGAAGATGACAAAACAACTTGGTGGAAAGTAAAAAGTGGAAGACAAAAGGCATGAAATCATGGAAGGAAACATGGAGCATATTTGGGCCAAAAGCAAAAAGAAAGTGCAGAATTTCTGGAGGACAATAGGCGTCTGTCTGCGTCCTGAAACAGACGCCTATTGTCAATTTACACACTGCCCAAATTTCAGCACTTTCGCCGCGGCGAGAATTAGGCTCGCCGCGACGAGAAAATTGCCCAGGCACAATAATTCTGCAGTCTAAAATTCCAATTTTGCCCCTGCCTTTGCCCAACTATAAATACCCCTCATTTCTCCATTCTTCAACATCCAATTTTCAGATTAGATTAGTCCCTTCCCCTCTTCTCTTTTCCTTTTCTTCTCCTTAAAAATGTAGACCTCCAAGTGAGGCTTGTTTAGTAGTGTAGGAGTAGAATAGGATTTTATTTTGTAATAAGAAGAGGGATGATACAAGGTTATGAGCTTCAACCGATGGATCGAGGGGAATTTATTCCCTTTCTTTCCTTAATTTACCTTGAGCTAACCTTGTATCAAAATGCTTGTTCTTAAATTTATTTATATTTGGATTATGGATCGTGTTTATGTCTAGATTGTTGTTTATTCTTCAATTATTATGAATTGTTAGTTTAGCTTCTATGAATTGCAATTTGGTTGTAGCTTTTAGGTACACGCAAATACCCGGAGTATTCCGGGGTTATCGATCCACAGGGAATGGTTGGTCAAGCACTAACTCACTTGGAGGACAACAATCTAGACATAAACAACTCATAATAATTGAAGCTAAACTAACAATTCATAATAATTGAAGAATAAACAACAATCTAGACATAAACACGATCCATAATCCAAATATAAATAAATTTAAGAACAAGCATTTTGATACAAGGTTAGCTCAAGGTAAATTAAGGAAAGAAAGGGAATAAATTCCCCTCGATCCATCGGTTGAAGCTCATAACCTTGTATCATCCCTCTTCTTATTACAAAATAAAATCCTATTCTACTCCTACACTACTAAACAAGCCTCACTTGGAGGTCTACATTTTTAAGGAGAAGAAAAGGAAAAGAGAAGAGGGGAAGGGACTAATCTAATCTGAAAATTGGATGTTGAAGAATGGAGAAATGAGGGGTATTTATAGTTGGGCAAAGGCAGGGGCAAAATTGGAATTTTAGACTGCAGAATTATTGTGCCTGGGCAATTTTCTCGTCGCGGCGAGCCTAATTCTCGCCGCGGCGAAAGTGCTGAAATTTGGGCAGTGTGTAAATTGACAATAGGCGTCTGTTTCAGGACGCAGACAGACGCCTATTGTCCTCCAGAAATTCTGCACTTTCTTTTTGCTTTTGGCCCAAATATGCTCCATGTTTCCTTCCATGATTTCATGCCTTTTGTCTTCCACTTTTTACTTTCCACCAAGTTGTTTTGTCATCTTCCCTTTTGTCCACATGCTCATCACACTATTACCACTTTGCATATTTTTTGTCTTCAAAGAATTCCATCCTCACGCCACTTTGCCTAATTAACAATAAGATTAGGATTAAATCATCTAATTAACAACAATTATGACACAAAGTTCCTAATATTAATATTATGTTCAATTATATATGATTTTCATCAATTATGATCCATTATGAACATAATATTAATATTAAGTGGTAAATATAGATTTAAATATGGGATAAATATATGATCAAATATGCACTTATCATAGCCCCGCCGTCGGAGTTCCACGTCGATTGCCAGCCAAGAGTTCCGCATTGTAAGGTTTCACACCTGGGCTCACATCTTTCGAGCAAAATTTTTCAGCGTGACCAAGAACACCACACACGAAGCAGGAAGTAGGGAGGAGTTCATATTTGAAATCTACTGTAAACCACTCACCAGAATCTTTCTTCAAACGGATACCCTTTTTCAAAGGTTTCAGAACATCAACAGCAATCTTGATACGGAAGAATTGTCTAATTGAGTAATCAAAATTCCTTTCGTCAGTTTTCACTAGCACACCAATGAAATTTCCAATAGGTTACAGCACAGACTCGGAACGGAAGCCCGCCGGTAAACCATGAAGTTGAACCCAGAATTCCGCCAAGTTTAGGGAGACATCTTCTGGATCCTCCCTCAATGTAATACGCTTCAATATCAAAACACTTTGTTCATAAGACCAAGGCTCGTCATCTATAATTCTCTGAACATCCTTCTCAAGAAAGAATCGAAACAAGTAGCGGTGAGGCTGCAATTCTCGAACATTCATCCCCCGTGTCGGCCTCCAAACAGTCGCCATAGTGTCGCGGAAAAAAGCAAATCGAGTGGATTTATCAGTTACTAACCTTCCCATGACATAGAACTCATCAGCCACCTCCTCAGCATCGACATGCAGTCGCTCGTGATGTTGGTTCTCCTCTCCCTCCTCCAGATCAGCGAACGTGAGGTTGGCGAGGGCATCATCGACGGAGGTCGCCATGCAGATTGACAAACAGGCAGAAGAACTCAGCAAAAAAAAAAACGAACAAAAGGTAGAAAGCAGAGAAACACGCCAAAAACCTAGCGCGAGGAAGACGGCTCGCCAAACCCTAGCGAGAGAAAAAATTTCGTAGTTAAGTATTCTTTTCAAACACCTTAATCTCTTTCACTCTGCATATATAATGTCTATATATTATTATTATCATTGAAGAAGATAAGAAAATATACGGTGAATGTATGTACATGGCAACAATAGTTGGAAAAGATAACAGAAGTTATTATAGTAATAGTATTTTTGATCAAAATATTATATAGTATAACTATTATTTTAAATAATGTATAAAAGAAAGTAAAGGAAAAAGCATTCATAAATTTCATTCACACTTATTAATTTTTAGATTATGTTACAAAATTGTTGCTCGGTAGTATATATGTATGGTTTGAAAGAATTCATGCTATTTTGAGTATTTTCTACCATAAGGTAACATTTTCTAAATCTATTCAAAAATTTAACAAGAAATTAAATAGGTCCAAATCATTTGTTTTCATTTGTAATTATTGATTTCCTCAACCAGTAAACTGGATATTATACACCAAAACTAATCATATTTGTCTCAAATTAAATTCTTAAGAGTGGTAAAATACTTTTTTTTATCTATGTTAAGGTAGTGTTAGGTTAATCCCAAGATTTGAACGTTAGACCTCTTTTTATGTTTGAAAGAGATCCCATCCAATCATTGAATTTGTTGAAGGAATAATTATTTCTAATCTTAAAATCAAACTCAATATTTAATTCTTCTTTTAATTAATTTTATAATTCAAAGACCAAAGAAGATTATTTATATACTATAAGATATCCAGACTAGGTCTTGACTATGGATTGACTTTATTATTATTTTTTATTATATTCTTTGTATAATTGTATACCTTTATTTGCAAACATTCCTATATTCCCATGGCATTTGTCATGTTGGGAAAGTGCAAATGCTTCTCAACTAAACCACGAAGAAGCTAAGGATTTTTCTAAAATAGTTTAGTAGAAGCATTTTGGGTTATCTAACCTCACGAAAAAGTTTAAGCATTTGATAACATATATACATCAACAACTATGTTCCAGTGTTTCTCTTGTTTGATAGCATAGCTTTTGTTGTTATCATTAACTTGGGAATGTTAGCAGTAACGTAACCAAGGTTTCCTGCAACAAGGGTTGAGCTATTACTAGTTGTAGAAATTAGATGGTTATTTTTCATCAGTTGCTTCTTGTTTCCTAGTTTAATTTTTTCTAAATTTCTTAAATGTTATTGGAGTTTTTAGACGAGGAAAGACTACTCCGATTCAAATAAAGGCATGCCATCAATTTCAAAGAAGATTCATGGATGTAGTAATTATATTTATAGATTGTCAAGTAAGAAGATGATCCATAGCAAGAGTCAAACTGGGATTATTTTAAACTACTTACGCGGTGTTTGGTTGGAGGGAAGGAATTAGGCGAGAAAAAAATTGTAATTCTATGGGAAAAGAATAATGCGAGAATAAAGTGAGATTTAAATTCCAGTGTTTGGTTCGCAGGAATAAAATTACAATGGATTTCAATTTCAATGTTTGTTATACATGGGAATTGAGAAAGAATAACTAGTATAAAGTCCAAAATGCACATTGTTGTTGTTGTTATTGTTATTATTATTATTATTATTACTAGTTCTTTCACGCGCGTTGCGCGAATGGGATAATGCCCAATATTTATTTTTAAATAAGTATTTCAAAGTATATCAATACAAGATTATATAGGAGATGTTCATGCATATGTAATTGAATGTTGAATTTATTTATTTAAATCGGTAATTCAAAGTATATGAATGCAAGATAATATATGAGAGATTGATTATAATTGTCGCTAAAATAAACGTTTACAATTTTGTAAAAATGATACTCAAAATACATAGTCTAAAAATGATAGTATAAATAAATACTACTTTTGGTAATAAAAATTTATACATTTTAAATCATATTAATAAAGAAATACGATTTACCTTTAAAGTGAACAACTGTAATGTAGTCCAAAAATATTACGGGGTACTTTCTCGCTTCAATTTATTAGGTTATTTGAATGCCTTTTTTTTTTCAACAAATCCTCCCTAAATAATTAATATGATTGGTTTTTGAATTATTTTTTTTTTAAAAAAATTCTATGTTATTAATAGAATACTTGGTAAATAAATATAAAACATTATTTTGTATTATAACATTGATACAAAATATTTAATTACAAGATAGTGTAAAAAGAAAACAATGAATAATGTAGTGAATATAATTAATTAATAAATTTGAAGGTAATGAATTTTTGCATTGTAGAAAATAAAGACAATATAACTAATGAAATTATATCTCTTTTTAAATTTTTTTGATAATGAATAATTTTTATGGTAGAAAATAAAGACTATATAACTAATGAAATTATTTCTCTTTTTAAATTTTTGATAATGAATAATTTTTATTGTAGAAAATAAAGACAATATAACTAATTAAATTATATCTCTTTTTTAATTTTTTGATAATGAATATTTTTTTTGAATAAAGGAAGACCTTTCTTATAGAAATTAATGGGTAAGTTAAAAGTTAACAGAATATATATTCCGTTTCTAAAGTTAAAAGTTAACGAAATGTGGAGTTATTTAAGGGAATAAAATAATATAATAGAGGGTAAAGAAGGAAAATCATAAAAGATTACTAAAATCAAAATAATATGAACCATTCATTTAAATAAATAATTACACCAACATTTTCTTTCTTCTTGTTAGAACCCTCACTTTATTGGCTCTTATTAAGATTGTAGATGTAGATGTAGATGTAGATGTAGATTATTATTATTATTATTATTATTATTATTATTATTATTATTATTATTATTATTTATAATTGACAATTTAATTCATAAATTATTAGAGTTATTGCATATAAAGAATGCAAATTTTGAAGAATTCTGCATCTAAATAATTCATAAGAACATACACGAAAGTTGCTGTGTATAAACAATGCATATAAAGAATGCAAATTTTGAATAGTTTCATATAAAGATTTAAATGAACATACACAAAGAAAAGTCGAATAATAATATATAAACGCTATAATTTAGAAGGGAATGTCAGACATCAATTTTAAGTTAAAAAAGGGAGGGGTAATTTTGTCTTAGAATTATCTTTTTGTCTTCCTAAAATCCATGGAATTAAAATCATAGGGGACCATGGGATTCTAATTCCATGAAAATGAAGGAATTGTAATTCCACAGGAATTGCAATTCCCTCCAACCAAACGAAAGAATTCAGTTACATTTGGAATTAGGTGAGAATTAAGTAGGAATAAAATTATAATTACCTCTAACCAAACGCCATGTTAGTGTTATTTATTTACCTACCATGCCAATTCAACGAACTCGCATCGCCGGCTACATTTTATTTATCCCAATGAATTATTTGCATTTGGTTTTATATTAATATATATATATATATATTTATTTATTTATTTATTTATTTATTTATTTATATATTTATTTATTTGCTCACAAGTTTCAAAAGTGTAGTGAGTCAAAATCTTTGATAACTATTAATCATCGATCCCCCACTATACACATATATAGTAAGGGTTTAGGTGCGAGTATATCTCTTCGTGCGGTTACGCACTTTAGACATTAAAACGACGCTTCTTAAGTACACAAACTATGTACCTTAAGCACACAAACAAAGCACCTTTAAGAATACAAATCACACACCTAAAGTTTTTAAATGGTGCACCTTCAGTACACAAACCATGCACCTTAAGCATACAAATAAAGCACCTTAGAAACACAAATCACGCACCTTAGGAACCTTACAAATCAAACACACAAACAAAGCACCTTAGGACACAAACCACGCACCTAAAGTTTTAAAATGGGTGCACCTTTAAGGGCGTTTGGTTCAAGTTATATAAGATTCTTCAAGTTGTGTAACATAACCTTCAGATGAAGTTTTGTTTTTAGCTATTGGAAGGGAATGTGAGATACACCCCAATTTTTCTGTTACAATGTAGTATCTGTTCATAACTACTTTCTCAACCAAATGAAGCACAAAGAGCCAATATCGCTTCCACTGAGGCTCGAACCCACCCCTTCTCATGTAGGGGTGTAACCGGGTGCCACTAGACCATTCCCACCAATCTAACATTCCGTGAACCAAACGCCCCCTTAAGTTTTAACACTGACACACCTTAAGCCTATAAATCGCACACCTTAAAGAAGGAAAGCAACATACCTTAAGAAGGAAAACGACACACCTAAAGTTTTAGGTTGACGCACCTTAAGTTTCAACGTTGACGCACCTTAAACACACAAACCACGCCTCTTAAGAAGGAAAACTACGCACATAAGCAACCGCACAACCGCACCTGAGAAGGTCAACCGCACAAGAACCCATATATATATATATATATATATATATATATATATATATATATATATATATATTCAATTTCATATTTAAAACTTAGGAATAATTTAAATCTACCCTTTTGAAGCAATATAACGAAATCGAATCTCTTCGCCAGGCCATTTAAAAATTAAAATTAAAAGGATAAAACACCATACAATGATATAAGTAATATATATCTTCTTGCAGACTGATTAAAAAGGAGTGGGATTAAGAGGTGAGGTTATTATTTTGAAGCCCTAATGGAATGGAATAAGAGCACCAAACATGCACCGTAGTGTCAAACATTAAAATGAATAAAAGTATAGCTAGGTAGTACTAAAATGTTTTGGCATGGGTAGCTATAATCCCTTGTTGAAAAGAATTTGGAGTGTAGAGATAAGAATTGATGAATTATGTATGTGCGGAATGAAATGCAGTAGGTAGTGATATGGACATGTTCAGCAGTCATCTTCAATTCCTACCCTTGATTCTTGTCATCTTCTTTAATTCCATTCTTCTTCCTTCAGTATTTGACTATTTGGTTTAGATTCTTATTTTCTCTCTACTTTTTCTGCTTTCGAAAACTTTAAACTCAAGGGAATAATATAGTTGATTTATGTTTGATTATTTCAAACATGATAATATTTGAGGTGTTGTGAAGAGAAATATTATTTTAAGTTTAGAGGAAATTTTATTAAGAATAGTTATTAATATTTAGAAAATGAGGAGATTGAGAAAAATTTCATGGATTAACTTTGCTCCCAAAAGGTTGAATCTCCAACCTCAAGGGTCCCACGCTCCGGCCTCCGGCCCGAAAAAGTATTTGGGAGGAGGTA
Organism: Ipomoea triloba; assembly: GCF_003576645.1. Lineage (NCBI taxonomy): Eukaryota > Viridiplantae > Streptophyta > Magnoliopsida > Solanales > Convolvulaceae > Ipomoea > Ipomoea triloba. Next base: position 18,484,167 of record NC_044930.1, on the reverse strand, counting down.
ACTGGGAGGACGTAAATCATAGTAACTCAACATAACACAAATGCTAGACTTTTGCTTACTGCGCACAAAGAGCCCCTTACTTTGAGAGGCTGTCCCACACCGCCGCGGGTGTGACCCGATCTCTGGTCTTTGCTCACTTTTTCTAAGATTTTGAGGAGAGAGAAGAACCTCCACGATTTACTTTACGAAGAATTAAAGCCTAAAATCAGAAGTGAATAGTTTAAACCACAGGGTAAAGATCGAAAAGTTAGAAGAGTTAATTCACTCTTTGGCTCATGCAAAAGAATTCTGCGTCTTACGGACGGAATGTGCGTGTGTGTATATATATATACAAAATGACCACTTAAATATTTTCCAACCATAGCATAAAATGATATTTAAGTGGTCATTTTGTTGTACAAATATATGTGGGGTCCAGTTTTAGTTTAGATGTGGTCAAAGTAGACTCGGGTTCTTCGTAGTAAGAGGAAGAAATTTAATATATTGCACGCTCAAAACGGATAATGGGTGAATAAGAAATTAATTCTTGTTATATACTCATTTGAATTGGAAATGAACGTGGAAAGATTTTGTAAAAACACTTATTCACATTGGTTTGGGAAGTGAGTTTGCACCACTATATATAGAAGAGCCTTTTATACACATGTTGAAAGGCTCTTTTTCGTGCAGAGGGATTGCAAATCAAATTCTAAAATGAGCCTAAAAATGTCATTTCTACTCTCAATTTTACACTCATAAAAGTATGAGAGATGAAAGGTTAATTACTCACTGTCATACACTTGAGAATATATCTTTAGATAGAATTCGATTTCTGTACATCTTTTTGTATCTCATAGGTTTTAATCGTGTATCTCTTTTTCTGGTAAAGGGAGATTAAAGACTAATATATATAGGAAAATAAGTACACGCCTAAATATGTGAAATGATCCAATTTCTGTATCGTTATTTTATTATTATAGTTTGTATTTTTTGTTGTGTCTCAAAAATAGTGCAAAATACAAGCAATTTTTCGAACATAAAATTCTCCCGCGTCCTAATCGGACAAGGGGTGATTGAAAATACTGGCTGAATGGAATAACGAATGCTTTAGCGTTAAACCCTCCGTCCCGTAAGAAAACCTGGCTTCAGTATTTGACTATTTGGTTTATATTCTTATTTTCTTTCTACTTTTTCTGCTTTCAAAAACTTTAAACTCAAGGGAATAATATAGTTGATTTATGTTTGATTATTTCAAACAAATAATATTTGAGGTGTTGTGAAGATAAATATCATTTTAAGTTAAGAGGAACTTTTATTAAGAGTAGTTATTAATATTTAGAAAATGAGGATATTGAGAAAAATCTCATGGATTAACTTTGCTCCCAAAAAGTTGAATCCCTAATTTCAAGGTCCCCATGCTCCGACTCGAAAAAGCATCTGAGAGGATGTAACTAGGAGGACGTAAATCATAGTTACTCAACCTAACACAAATACTAGACATTTGCTTACTGCGCATAAAGAGTCTCCTTACTTTGAGAGGTTGCCCACACTGCCGTGGGTGAGATCCGATCTCTGGTCTTTGCTCACTTTTTCTAAGATTTGAGGAGAGAATAGAACCTCCACGATTTACGTACTTTAGGAAGAATTAAAACCTAAAATAAGAAGTGAATAGTTTAAACCACAGGGTAAAGACCGAAAAGTTTGAAGAGTTAATTCACTCTTTGGATCATGCAAAAGAATTCTGTATCATACGGACGGAATATGTGTGTGTATATATATATATATATATATATATATAGAATATTTAGCATAAAATGATATTTAAGTGATTATTTTGTTGTACACATATATGTGGGGTACAGTTTTAATTTAGATGGGGTCAAAGTAGACTCTGGTGGTTCTTCGTAGTTAGACGAAGAAATTGATATATTGTACGCTCAAAACGGATAATGGGTGAATGAGAAATTGATTCTTAATATATAGTCATTTGAATTGGAAATGAACGTGAAAAGGCTTTGTAAAAGCACTTACCCACATTGGTTTGGGAAGTGGGTTTGCACCACTATATATAGAAGAGCCTTTTATAGACATGTTGAAAGGCTCTTTTTCGCGCAGAGGGGGTGCAAATTATATATACCCTTGAGAATATATCTTTAGATAGAATTCGATTTTTGTATATCTTTTTGTATCTCATAGCTAGGTCTTAATCGTGTATCTCTTTTTCTGGTAAAGAGAGATTAAAGACTTATATATATAGGAAAATAAGTACACGCCTAAATATGTGAAATGATCCAATTTCGATATCGTTATTTTATTATTATATTTTGTATTTTTTGTTGTATCTCAAAAATAATACAAATTACAAGCAATTTTTGGAACATAAAATTCTTCGGCGTCCTAATCGCAAAAGGGGCGATTGAAAACTCTGGCTGAATGGAATAACTAATGCTTTAGCGTTAAACCCTCCGTCCCGTAAGAAAACCTGGCTTCTGATGTTAATATATTGGTAAGTAAATGAAGGATAAGTGTTGATATAAGAAAGACGTAGCTTGGAAGATATGCACTTAATATAGCCTAAATTATTGTGGAGGGAAACATTACCACCAGTTCTTTGCTTTGAAGTATGAATCACTACTAGAATATTTTTGGGATTATATTATCATAACGCTAAACTCTATATATATATATATATATATATATATACTAGTTTTATACGCGCATTGCGCGAATGTGTTAATGCCCAATGTTTATATTTAAATAAATATTGAAAGTATATCAATGCAAGATTATATAGGAGAAGTTTATAATGGATAATTGAATGTTGAATTTTTTTTATTTAAATATCTAACTCAAAGTATATGAATCCAAGATAATATAGAAAATTCATTATAATTATTACTAAAATAAATGTTTGCAACCTTGTAAAGTTTTTAGTCTAAATAAATACTACTTTTAATTTGAATTTTTCTAAGTATTCTTAATTCTCTTTTGAGTAACATTGCCATTGTCTTCATCTTTACTATTTGTTCTCTTCCTTTTTGTTGGTAGTGTGTCACTTGCAATTCAGTTATTGTTGGTAGCATAGATGACAACGTCATGCAATGAGATTATGATATAGGAGCTATGGACTTTCCTTTAGGTGTTTTACTTGGGGTTTATTTGGTTTAACCATTACTTTTGAATGAGTTATTGTGGATAAAGAAATCCCTAGTTTAAGAAAAAAGATTAAATTAATTAATAAAAATTTAAAAATTTAAAATATTATGTATTCTAAAGATATTAAAAGGTAGTTTATCGCTTCAATTTGCTGGGTAATGGGTTATTTGAGTACTTTCATTGTCAATAAATCCCCCAAGTAGTTAATATGATTGGTTTCAAACTATTATTTTTTATTTTTTTATGGTATTAAAGAAATACATATGTATAATTTTTTGGTGTAATTATTAATTTATTTAATTGAATAAGAGTAAAATAGAGTAATTCCGATTCAATTTGTTGGGTTATTATTTGAGTACTCTCTTTGTCAACCAATTCCCAAGTAGTTAATATAATTAGCTTCAAATTATTTTAAATTTTTTTTCATAGTATTAATAAAATACTTGGTAAATAAATATATAACATTATTTTGTACTATAACTTTGATATTTAATTACAAAATATTGTAAAAATAAGATAATGGACAATGTAATGAACATCAATTGATAAATTTGAATGTAAAGAATCTTTGCATGAGAGAAAATAAAGACAATATAACTAATGAAAATATTTCTCTTATTTAATTTAATTTTTTGATAATGAATAATTTTTTCAAATAAAGGTATTGTAGACACTTAATTCTAAATTAAAGAAATACATATGTATCATTTTTTGTTGTAGCTACGAATTTATTTAATTTAATAAGAGTAAAATAGAGTGAGAAACTTAATTATGTCAAATTTGATTGAGATGAGGTTCGAACCTAAGACCTTTTCTTATAGAAATTAATGGGTAAGTTAAAAGTTAACGGAATATTAACAGAGAAGAGAATATTTAACGGAAAACTTAACAGATAATCATAAAAGTAAGGTTAAATTAGGTAATCTCTATTAATAATATTAATCTGAATTATCTTAACCATCTATTTGATTAAATAATTCATCTGAATCATCCATTTGATTAAATAATTTGACCGCCATTTTTTCTACCCATTTTAGGTCTAACTCTCTTTGGCTCTTATTAGTATAGTAGATATATATAGATTTTTATTCAAATGCGGCGGCGAGCTCCGTTGCGGTCATGCGGCCTAATCTGCATCGTCTAAGTGAGGTTATTATGGTAATTTTAGTATTTATATTACGTGAATTGGAATGCTGCATTTTAGTACATAGTTGGTGGTGCGTTTGAATACATGTTGTGGTGCGTTTTATTACGTATGTTGGTGCATTAACTGTGTTGTTGAATGGTGTGTTTTAATCTATCCGCTGGTGCATTTTCATACGTAGAATGATGTGTAACTGTGTTGTGGAATGGTGTGTTTTAGTACGTCGTCTGGTGCATTTTAATACATTGAATGGTGTGTATTTTAACACGTGTTTCTAATAACTGTGCTGTGAAATGATGTGTTTTAATCCGTCCTCTGGTGCATTTTAATATGTTGAATGATGTGTATTTTAACACATGTTTTCTAATAAGTGTAATAGTGCATGTTTATAATCTGGCATGAGGCACGTTATGGTACATTTTAATACGTAGAATGATGTGTTTTATTAAGTATATTGATGAATTTTAAGTGAATATGTGCGTTTTGGTACGTCTTGGTATATTGTGTGGAATGGTGTGTTTTATCGGTCCTCTGGTGCGTTTTAGTACGTAGAATGGTGTGTTCTGTAACATATATATATTGCGCGTTGATTTGATGTGTTGATATGATCTAATGGCTGAAAATAGGCCGCACGGTCACACCTGATCATGACTATATATATATAAATCTGTTCAAATGTGATCGCGCCTTCCCGTATAGTCGGTGCGGTTCACACCCACTCAATGTTAGAAAATGCACCACTCAATGTTAGAAAATGTACCACTCAATGTTAGAAAACGCACCACAATGAAAATACATAAAAACACCATAAAACACACTACACACCCAAAATAATGCACCATAACTCCCCTGTCCCTAATGGTGCATTTGCTAACACTGTGTGGTATATATTTATATATCTAGTGGTGTGTTTTTTGATGATGCGTACCTAATGATGCACATTTGTGTGGTGTATTTTCTAACATTGAGTGGTGTATATTTGTATACATAGTGATGCGGCCACACTAACCGCACGTTAAGGGGCGGCCACACCTGATCATGATTCTCTCTCTCTCTCTCTCTCTATATATATATATATATATATATATATACATGATCAAGTATGGCCGCGCCTTAACGTGCGGTCAGTGCGGCCTCACCATTATGTATACAAATATACACCACTCAATGTTAGAAAATGCACCACACAAATATGCACTATTAGGTACGCATCACCAAAAAACACACCACTAGGTATGCAGATATACGCCACACAGTGTTAGGAAATGCACCATTAGGGGCAAGAGAGTTATGGTGCATTATTTTGAGTGTGTGGTGTGTTTTTTGATTTTTTGTGGATTTCATTGTGGTGCATTTTCTAACATTGAGTGGTGTATATTTTTATACATAGTGGTGCGAACCGCACCGACCACACGGGAAGGCGCGGCCACATTTGAACAGAATTATATATATATATATATATATATATATATATATATATATATATATATATATATATATATATATATATATATATATATATATATATATATATATATATAT